>NC_087162.1:9210000-9250000 GCF_035594125.1 Scylla paramamosain | reverse complement strand
CTACTGTTCACACGGACCAAAGTCCCGTCAGCATCACCCGCCGTTGACGTCTCTCGGTCGCCAGCGCTGGGTTGAGGCTGAGTGGTTCCTACCTCGCAAATCTAGCATTTGATGGCCAGGGTCTCGTGCAGGTTGGTGGGGCTGATTGGTGGCGTCTCTAGGTGTAGAATGGAGACGAGTAGAGGGAGAGAGAGAGGGAGTGAGGCGTACATACTCTTGTGGAAGCGTGCGTGGCAGAAGTGGTTGAGTGGGAGGGAATGGACGAATAGGACTAGAAGTGAAGTGGAAGGAAAGTGAAGTGTGCATGTGTAAAGAGAGTCCGGACGAAGGAAACGAAAGGGAAGATAGGCATATTTCGGAAAAAGGAGAGAAAAAGATAGATAGGTAGATAGATAGATAGATAGATAGATAGATATATAGATAGATAGATAGATAGATAGATAGATAGAGAGAGAGAGAGAGAGAGAGAGAGAGAGAGAGAGAGAGAGAGAGAGAGAGAGAGAGAGAGAGAGAGAGAAACGCAATTGGATTAGTCTAAAACGGGAGGAAACACCACGAAAGAACAGTATTAAATGAAAAAGGGTCAGCAAAAGGGATGAGGGAGGGAGGGAGCAGGAAAGAGAAGAGAAAGAGAAGGATGAGAAAGAAGAGGAAATGGAAAGGACACGGATAGGAAGACTTAAATAAACAAAGAAATAAAATAAAAGCATAAAAAAAAAAAACTCACTGACAATCCAACACAGGAACAAAAAGACTTTCATGTCGCCCTGTAACAGATTAGCGGGAAAACGTTTTTTAGCCGTTCATGTGATCGCTGATAATTCTGCACGCCAAAGGAAATTATGCAGCGACACACCATAGCGACCCTTGCACTGGAATTCCAAAAACGAGTGACTGAAATAAAAGACACGCACACACACACACACACACACACACACACACACACACACACACACACACACACACACACACACACACACACACACACACACACACACACACAAGGCTAAATGGAAAAAAAAAAGAGACACTCTATCGATGAAATGAGCAGAAATCGAGAGTGTGGGAACCTTTTAACTGCTCAGGCGGCTCATTGAAAACCTGTATCGCTCTTTTTTGATAGCTAACTTATATATGAATTAGTTTTTTTTTTTTTTCGTAGTCAGCTGTATAGTGTTAAGTTTCTCTCTCTCTCTCTCTCTCTCTCTCTCTCTCTCTCTCTCTCTCTCTCTCTCTCTCTCTCTCTCTCTCTCTCTCTCATCCATGGGGTTTATTTCATCCATAGAATAAAGGAAACTGTTCTAGGAAATGGAGAAAGGGAATGAAGGGGACGAAAGGAAAGGGATGATGAGGGTAAAAGGAAACTACATAATACTATAAAAGGATGAAGGAGATGGAAAGAAAGAAAATAGATGATATAGATGATGGAGAAAAAAAAAAGAGACGTAAAAAGAGAGTATTAGTGCATGTAAGTCTATATATAACAGCATACACCTTTCTGTTCTATTGCACTTCAATTTGTGTTTCCTCTCATCACATAGTTAGCTTAGACTTAAACCAAGCACCATAGTTAGGGCCTAAAGGTTAGTGGCTATTTGAAATTCACCTGGCAAGAGGCTGCATTAGAGGACAGAGGGAGGGAATGGAACGGGGACGGAAGGAAGGGAGGCGTGGGGTCGGATGCTTTGTTGGGGAAAAGGGAAGGGAGTAGGGGGCCTGACACCTCTTTCGGGCAAGTGGGTCAGTGCTCATCATGGTGATTACTACTCATTTGCATGTCGCCCTCTGCCGCCCCACCAGCTAATGCCCTTAACTGGACGTCACCCCGAGAGTCGCCTCCTGTTTAGGGCCTCCACACCTGTGTTTGGGTTTAATATAGTTGATTAGGGCGTACAGGTAACGGCAGGGACTCGTGTTATTATCAGTGAATATTTTTTACACCTCCACATGCATCCGGGGAAGTAAGGAGTGCTGGATTATAGGCATCAATTTTATAGATATTTTGCCTTCAAGATACGATGCTTCCCTGATAAAAATTGGAGGATGCTTTGGTGTATTAATATTTTTTCCTCTATTTTTGTGGCTCCATTCGATTTTCCGTGCGCTTCTGTGATGAAAATCAGCGCAATGTAGGAGTTTTAGATTTTACCTTTTTCTCTTCTATTAACGAATTGCAAGCTTTCGGTGACGTTAATGGCGCTGGGAACGGCGGCGATGATAGTGGCGGTAAGTGGCGGGGGTGGAGCACTGAGGGAGATGTGGAGAGGAGTGATTTTAATGGCGATGGTGGCGGCGGGGATGGCGGTGGTGACGGTGGCAATGCTGTGATGGTAATGATACACTGTGGCTGCTATTTATGGCTGTTTTTAGTGGTGGTGAGCGTGGTAATTGCGACAATAATTTTGTTTGTCTAATTAGCGCTGGCCTAGTATTTTTTGGGGGGGAGGTTGTATCAGTAACGGCGATGCGGGTGGTGGGTGTGGTGGTGGTGGTGAGAGTAGTAGTAGTAGTAGTAGTAGTAGTAGTAGTAGTAGTAGCAGCTGAAGTAGTGATGGTGGTGTTGGTAGTAGTCGTGGTAGTGGCATCTTGTGTTTGCCTGACAAGAGTACTCGTAAAAAAAAATATATATAATATATATAAATACTCTTAGAACAATGAACGTAACTAACCCAACATGCATATGACTGCGGCGGCTGGGGTCCGAGCGGCGAGCATCAGTGTGCAGCATGTTTACAAAGCCGCGGTGGGCCTCCCTCCCGCACACTAAGCACCTGCAGAATGTAAGAAGGTGGAACTGCGCTTGCCCCTCGACGGCCTTTGCGAATTAGCCAGTCAAAACCGCGTTAATGGTGCCTGTTGGTGCTTGTGGATTTATGAGTCTTAATTGTCGGGTGAGGTGCATGAGCTCCCCCTGAAATAGTTCCCGTACATGCACGTGTTGTCGTGGCTGGCGGGAAAGACTACACGGGAGTTGTTGTCTCGCTGCGGAAGACAAATGAACACGGAAACCCCTTGTCGTGTCTGTTGTTTCTGCTGTCCACTTCCCGGCAGCTAGACTAACCAAGAGTCTGATTTACTCTCATGTATCGTTCAAGTTACGAGACATTCACACACTCACACTGTAGCCTCGACTTGCAACCCTCACTCTGTTTCTCTATCCTTCTATCTCTCTCTCCTCTTCTCTCTCTCTTTCTCTCAGTCACCGCATGCACAGATGTATAGTTTTTGTTCTCTTTCTCTTCCTCTCTCCTGCTGATATACAAGCCGCGTTAGCTCCCGGACACTAAGAGGTCATTACCCACTTAGTGCAACGCTCCTCCCCGGGTCAGGCGTCACGCACTCGTTTGTTTTACGTTCACTAACCACGCCGCTTGTTCTCTTCCCTCCCCTCGCACTACAACCCAAGAATCCTCCAGCAGCTTTTTTTGTTAACCTGAAGATGGACTTGAGCTCTTTACTCAACTGTTTTCACCTCCTTCAGGCCGGCCGGAGGAGAGGTCAAACAAAGCACAAGAGGTTACACTCGTCCTGGAGTTTTGTCTATTGCTCATTCCGTCCAGGATCTGAGGCTGGGGGCAGATGGACAATTCGATAAACAAGATGGAACGATGAGTAAGCACAGAATAGTCATACTAAGAGAGCGGTACTCAGATAGACATAACGATAGATGGAGTGATACAAGGAGAAAAAAACAGGCTGCACTAATGGTCATCCTGCACAAGCCAAAGGGCATGAGATACGTAGACCTGCTCCCGGACCTTGTGTTTGCGCTGTAGCCGTGGTGTTCTTGGCCCCAGGAACAGGCTGGAGGAGGGTAGCTGACTGTGGTGTCCTCTGCCGAGTCTTCTGTGTATAGTGATGACTCCGATAGTGACTCAGGGACAGTGTTGACTCGGGAATAGCTTAATAGTGCAGCTTGATAAAATAATCTTCCCCGGCCCTCTGTTCTTCCAAGTACTTGATGTGCTCAATGCTGCCTGCGCGTCATACACTCTTTTGGGTATTGCGTTGAATTTGCAGCTGCTGGTACTGGTTCTTCTGCTGCCATTGCTGCTGCTGCTGCTGCTGTCGTCGTTGTCGCTATTACCACCACCACCACCACCACTACTACTACTACTACTACTACTACTACTACTACTACTACTACTACTACTACTACTACTGGTATTACTACTACTACTACTACGAGTACTAGTACTGCTGTTATTACTTCTGCTACTACTACTACTACTACTACTACTACTACTACTACTACTACTACTACTACTACTACTACTACTACTACTACTACTACTACTACTACTACTGCTGCTGCTGCTGCTGCTGCTGCTGCTGCCGCTACTACTACTACTACTACTACTACTACTACTACTACTACTACTACTACTACTACTACTACTACTACTACTACTGCTACTACTACTATTACTACTACTATTACTGCTCCTCCTTCTCCTACTCCTACTCCTACTCCTACTACTACTACTACTACTACTACCACTACTACTTCTGAACTTGCTTAGTTTTACTTCCTCCAGTAGACGAATTAACGGAACCTCTCACACTTATACTCGTAATAATGGTAATGGTAGTAAGAAAAAAATAAATGATAACAATAATGACAGTAGATGATGATGATAGTCGTGGCAGCGTAAACTATAGTAACAAGCACAAGTGAAGTCAATTAGGAAATTATTCAGCGGCGATCCTCAAACACTCGATCATAATTCACCGATTTATACCGAGTTATCGGCGTAGAAAATTAACTGTTTCACGAATTAGTTAATACCCCGTGTGTATTGGTTGCATATCACAAGGGAAATACATTACTGCTATAATCGAATATCAAGAGTGATTGGTACCGGAGGGGGTGGTGGGCTGGACTTGGCAGGGCAGAAAGGAGGAGGCGGAAGAGAGAGAGAGAGAGAAATGGGGGAGGTAGGAAAGGAGCAAGACAGAGAAGATAGGATGGAGCCAGGAATGGAGGAGAGGAGAGGAAGAGAGATGGAGAGATTGGGGGAGGAAGGAAAAGAGGAAGAAAATTTCGAAACACAAGGCAATTTTTGAAGACACAAATGTTTAGTGTATTTCTGAAAGCGTTAACTCAAGTTTATACGTCTCTTATACCCTGAGGACAAAGAACTTCTCTTTTCTTCTCTTCCCGGATATCGAAGTGTTGTTTTTGTGTTTCATTAAAGATAAGCGTTCAGGAAAAGAAACATTTTTAATACATCTTTACTTGGACAAAACCGAACACCCTCGCCTCAGTAACTCGTGTTTACTGCTGCAAGAGGCCACCGATTACGCGTGTCAAGTAATGGTTATCCCCACTGCCTGACATTTTACCTGTACTTATCCATGCAAATGAAGAAGGTTACGTCTTTAGCAAGCGAAAGCAACTCGACCTGACCCACATCCCTTGCCACCGAGCCACCGAGAAGCCCTCAGGCCACCACCGCAACGCACGAAGCTGCAACCAAACCATGCAACACACACACACACACTCACACACACACACACACACACACACACATTTAAACACTAGATGAATAAGAAAAGGCGAGGAGTAAGTCTGGGAATGCTTGCTTATCATAAAGATGGTGTCAACAGGAACGCTATGATAAGGAACACAAATACCACTGCACGGACAGCTGGAGCCTCCAATGCCAACAACTGCTTGAGCACAGCGACGTGGCAAACATCCAATTAAAAAGATTAATAAGAGGTTGTATTATCCCTCAGAGCCTGGCGGGGAGGAGCAGGTTCAGGAGTGGTCGCTTGGGTTGTGAAGGGAGCGCTCGTCGACAGTGAAGGATGGAGAAAAATATGTAGTAGTAGTATCTCACAAAATTTACTGACTGACTTTCACGACTGTCACCTTCAGTAGGTCTTTTTTTTTCTCACTAGTTTTGTTGAAGAGCATACATACACACTTCGGAAAACAAAAATACACTGGCTTTAATAATAAAATTGATGCACAAAGATATATAAAAATAAACTTAGAATAATAATTTTGAATAGAAACAGTTCCACTATCACCACAACCATAACCACCACCACCTCCTCCTCCTCCTCCTCCTCCTCCTCCTCCTCCTCCTCCTCCTCCTCCTCCACCTCCTCCTCTCTCCATCCTCTAGCACCCCCCTGTTTTCCACCTCTCTGCCTTCACCCACCACCTCCTCCTTGTCCCCTGCCTTCCCTCTTCCTCCCACCACCATCACAACCACTATCACCCCCTCCTCCTGTACCTCCTCTCTCCTTCTCTTCATTCCATACACCACTACGACCACTACCTCTTCCTCCTCCTCCTCCTCCTCCTCCTCCCGCTCCTCCTCCTCCTCCTCCTCCTCCTCCTCCTCCTCCACAACATAACTCCTTCGATCTCTTCTCTCCACTTTCCATCACTCCCTTCTCTTCCTCCTGCCTCCCTTAACCGCCTCCTTCACTTCTCTTCTCTCCTCACCTACTCCACCACCACCACTACGTCTTGCTCCCCTCCAGCCTCGATTACTTATTAACTAGTATTTCTGCTATCATCTCCCCCGATCCTCCGTTAGTAGCGTTAGTTACATCACTTGCCTCGTGTTCCCTTTGGGCGTCGAGGAGGGAGTGTGTGATGAAGAGTTCAGGTCACGTGCAGCTTTTAGACACTCAGGGAAAAGAGAATCGGTTATCAGCCTCTCTTGGGTATGTACAAACGAAATAGTGGGGAGATGCGCATAGGTAGCAAGAATAAACAACACACAATACAGTGACTGCCACGTATATGCTTGATGGCTTCTTACAGCTTCCCATATTTTCTTAAGTTGTTACGTTCTTAATAGACAAGAGAATAAATACATGGTACAAGTCCTCAGAGTGAAAAAAAAAAAAAGGCAAGAAAAGATGTAATTTCTGTAATTTTATATCAGAATACTTGACTGCTAATCATTATCATAGATTGTAAGTACCCAGTCTCTGCACTTTGTTCCTGAGGTGTATTCAAATGTCCCAATAGTCTCCTTTCTCTTTTGTAAATGCGTGTCTCTGTCTCACAATACGAAACCTAAAAGATAATAAATAAATAAAAAAAGCGAAATGAATGAAGGTTACGGAAATTAGTTTTCAAAAGTCGAGAGATATTCAGCCATCGCGCCTTTATAAAAGTTGGTTCGTAAGGAGGAGAGAAAATAAGGAACGCAGATTGTTCCAGAGTTCTGCAGTAAAATGTATGAATGGGGGCAGCTCGTGGTCACCTCCTGCATACCAAAGCTGGGAAGAAAAGTATTGAGAGAAGGAGGCTGGAGTAGTGCTTCAGAAACACGGGAACGGCGAGGGAGGGAAGGATACAAGGGAGGGAGAGGGAGAGAGATAGACCAGCTGTATATACACTGATGTAAAACACCCGTGCCACTTCCTCAAAGCCGCCATCAGGGGACAGTAATTCCACTGGGAGGAGGAGGAGGAAGAGGAGGAAGAGGAGGAGGAGGCTTGTGAATCTGATGAATGACCTAACTGTCCCGAGGTGAGTTATGGCAGGTAAGAGGGAGGATGAGATTAAGATATATTTGCCTGTATTAAACGCTGCCTGGGGATCCCCTCCTGTAGACACCGCCGCCTCGCAGGGACTCACCGTACCCCACCGAGCGGCGCTGTCCTGCCATTGCTAAATTGCTCCTTCGTCATACACCTTACACGACCAGCTCCCCTCGCAGGCGCCGCTAGGGTTGTATACCGAATTGCTTGCTGTAAATCATGCTTGTTTGCGTTGTTAGTCGTGCCGGACAGGACACTAACTTCTGTCTCTGTGTCGGTAGGGTCCGGACGGGAGATGGTCATCGGACGCAGACAAACAGACAGGACGGTGCCGTGACTTATGGTGCACAGCCTCGCTAAACATAAATCTTCAGCTGGGTACACAAAGGGTGGGGGTGGGTGGCCTAGGCCGTGTTTGTCCTCTCAAGGGAATGGACAGAGAGAGAGAGAGAGAGAGAGAGAGAGAGAGAGAGAGAGAGAGAGAGAGAGAGAGAGAGAGAGAGAGAGAGAGAGAGAGAGAGAGAGAGAGAGAGAGAGAGAGAGAGAGAGAGAGAGAGAGAGAGAGAGAGAGAGAGAGAGAGAGAGAGAGAGAGAGAGAGAGAGAGAGAGACATACAGTAATAAAGACAAAGTAGAGATGATTAATTGGCCTTGTGGTGTATACACATGTTCATTACGCTCCGAAATTAATCATAATTTGACGGAAACAAAACACAAAGCCGTTGATCAAAATCATGGGCTTTCCCTTTGGCTTTGGGGAAAATAATGATAATGATGAGTTACAAAAAAATCATAAATAACGACACTAATAATAGTAATAGTACCATTGATTATAATAGAAGTTGTAGCAGTAATGTTATAAATAACAGTAATAGCTACAACAACAGTGAATAACAATAACAATAAAACACAGATAAAAAAGGACATTCCTGGTAATAACAACATAACTCCCAGCGGCGCCTCGGGGACCAAAAGAACCACTACACACACACACACACACACACACACACACACACACACACACACACACACACACACACACACACACACACACACACACACACACACACACACACACACACACACAGGAAAATACAACTTGGGGTCTTTTTCTTTCAATCAGCGGCGGGGAAGCATAAAAGACACACTAATTTTGCTATTTCGGGGAAACGTCAATAGAAATCGCCTCACCATTCCTAGTCCTTCGCCTGCCGGTGGCCACTGAGCTCGAAATAGCAGAGCACGACGGTAATCCCGATGTAAAAAGGCGCGGGAGTCGATGGCTACATTATGGTGTCCCTTTTCATTATGTCGCCTTAATGGACTCGGCCTCGTCGCCTGCCCCTCCCATAATATTAGGATAGGTGGCATGATTCCTCGTGACAACAGTATTATTTAGCAGACGAGTGGCCGTTTCCTGGGAGGCCCTATGCTCAACCCAGGCCTCCCCCCTACCTTCCCTCGCCTACCTCCGCACCCTGGTCATTCTCCCTTTCCCTCATCTACCTCCCCACTCAGGCCTTGCCCTCTACTCTCACCTACCTCCCTATACTGGCCATCCTCCCTTCCTTCATCTACCATCTCCCCACCCTGCCCCTCCTCTCTATACCCTTACCTGCCACCTACCGACCCACGCTCTCCTCCTCCGCCCTACCGTGTCCTCCCTCCACCCCTCCACCAGCTGGCTCACACACACTGGTGTTTGCTGGAGGGAGACGCATGATGTTCCTCGGGCTGAGTGTTGGCGAATCGAACTGTTGTGGTGATGGTGATGCGATTAAAAGGTGAAGGTAAAGAGCCGCACCATAATGAGATTAATGTAGGGTATAAGGATTTTAGAGTATACGGTTAAAAGTGATGGGAAGTATAGATATTACATGAAGAGTTTGCAGCGTGAATCGCCACTAATTTAGAGAACTGACGAACATTGAGGCTGGTAGAGTATGTGAAGTTTCATTACGCATCTTGTGGTAACAGATTACGTAAGAGCGAAACTTGGCTGAAGCAGGTAAAAATATAATTACAAAAATTCGCTGAAATCCGGAAATTACAACAGCTTTACTTCCAAGATAAAAAAAAGTAAATAGATCCATTACGAAAAGCTTCTAAGCACAAGATATAAGTTAAAGAAATTAAGTAATGAAACACGTTCGTAATTAAAGGTAATATAGTTAAACTGCTTCCGGGTACATGCTCCATCTGAAGCATTAAATCATGAGGGCCGCCAAGAGGAGGATCGCTGAGACAACACACCTGTGACGCCCGGAAGTTGCATGACCCTTGCTGCACCTGAGCCGGGACACCTAACATCCCGCAGCGCCATTACTCCCCCGCTATGATGACAGGTATATCCTCCACTGCCGCGAGAGACAACACGGAGGTCATGCTGGTGTGGACTGGCCCTTTGTCGTCGTCTGGGTCAGGTTTTGGCTTAGAGAGACCGGGAGGGGATGTGATGGGTAATGGGGGTAATGGGTGACGAGGGCTTGTTTTGATGAATATTTTATAAGGATCTGAAAGGTTGGTCAGGGTTACGTCCCTTTGACAAGCAGAGTATACGCTTTGAATTAACACCAGTAATGTAAGTCAGTCCTGTTTTTTTTTTTTTTTTTTTTTTTTTTTTTTTTTTTTTGCATAAGTAACTACATATGATCGTGTTGGCAGTGAATAAAATTAAGTTCGTCAGTTAGTAGCGGGAGGCTGCGAGGATTTTGGTCTTTTCCCATTAACGTTATGGGCACGAGGCGTCACGTGATCCTTGGGTGACGGACAGCCTCCCTCCCTCCCTCGTCACTCCCGAAAACCCGGAAAACCCTTGTCACCCGCCGACCTTGTTGATCCTTCCCAGAATCCTTTGACCTCCCTGGGCTGAGTGGCGCGGCGGGAGGGGCGTGGGGAAGGGAGGGGGAATGTTATTAGAGGTCATCTGAGAGGGAGGTCATTCAGCTGTGACCGAGTGCTGCCGCTGATTGACCTACACAAAGGGCCACTGACAGCTTTTGACCTGCCCCACTCTCCCCCCTCTCCCTCTCTCTCCCTTGTCCTTTATTCCTCTCCTCGTCCACTCCCACCCTCTTACCCGCCTCCTCCTAATCATTCCCTCCCTGATCAAACCCTTCCCCTGTCCCTTCCCTTCAGCTCCGCCTCTACCAGCCCTCTCTCTCTCTCTCTCTCTCTCTCTCTCTCTCTCTCTCTCTCTCTCTCTCTCTCTCTCTCTCTCTCTCTCTCTCTCTCTCTCTCTCTCTCTCTCTCTCTCTTCCACCCTGAGGCAACTGGATTATCCGCTCTTGTGGAACTTATTAAGCCCCTACTTTACGCTGATGAGTGAAGAGACGAGGGATAAGAAAGCAGGGTAGGAAGAAAAGTGAAGGTAACAGAATAGGAAAAGGTGTGTGAGTGTGTCTGTGTGGTAGGAAAGAGAATAGCATTTAAAGAAGTAATGAAAAGAGTAAATAAAAGTGAGGATAGACAATGGGAACGTAGAAAAGAAATTGAGGAGGAGAAGAAAAGTGAAGGTAACAAAATAGGGAAATGTGTGTGTGTGTGTGTGTGTGTGTGTGTGTGTGTGTGTGTGTGTGTGGGTGGGTGTGGTGGGAAAGAGAATAGCAGTTAAAGAAGTAATGAAAAAAGTGCAAATAAAAGTGAGGATAGACAATAGGAACATACAAAAGAACGAGTCCAGAGCGGAAATTGAAGGAGTGCAGGAAATAGTGGAAGACGATAAAGCGGCGACACGAGCAAGAGAAGAGTGAGTGATGGGAGTGATCAGGAGTGACTGCGAACAATGACGTCCTCAGTAAAGATAGTGAGGAGACTGACGACTTGGGCACGTCAGAGAGAGAGAGAGAGAGAGAGAGAGAGAGAGAGAGAGAGAGAGAGAGAGAGAGAGAGAGAGAGAGAGTACACGAACCCTAAAGTCTCACTGAAGTTCTTTGTCTTTAAACTTCAAAGTAGATTAAGCTAACGAATGTTTGTTCCGAAGAAGGGATGTTAGCTTTATCTTCAACTAATATATTGTCTTAAACTACACGACACGATTGCTGAGAGCGCACCCTATGGCTCAATGTACGGTGTTCCACTCCTGTCTCGCTGCGTTTCTTCGGAGGGAGAGCTAGCGTTTCTTTTCGTAATACCAGCCGGCGCCACATGACCTACTTTTTCTTTTTTTTCTTTCTCTTTTTCCCTGTGTTTTTGCGGCGCCATAGCTCAATCAGTTTCCAATTTCCCACAAGACGGTACCATGATTGTTTTTTCTTTGTCTTATTCCCTAACGACTTCGGTTGTGAAAGGAGAAAAGAAATACTTGATAAAAATCGTATTGTGTCTATCTACCCTTCGTTTTCTGCCATTGCGTCTCATCCCGTGATGGAATCGAATAAAAACAATCGCATTAAGACTCCTAAACCTTTTACGTAAAGCAGAATATTCCAACAGATCTCGACGGAGACAAGACATCCCCTCGGAGAACACGTCTAGCCTTGGCAGTCCTCGCTATAAAAGATCCTCCTTGTACTTCAGTCCTGAAAGGCTTTATCTTTATAATGTGTGTGTTTGTGGGGAGGGGGGTGTCACAGAGAGAGAGAGAGAGAGAGAGAGAGAGAGAGAGAGAGAGAGAGAGAGAGAGAGAGAGAGAGAGAGAGAGAGACTCATACCATAAAAAAAAAGGTTCATTTTATCTTCATCTTCCCTTCCTCTCCCTCTCCCTTCTTCACCCTTCGCGCAGTACTGTTTAACTTAGCCTCCCTGAACACGGCTATCAGGAGGGACGGGGGCTAATGTGAGTGTTATCCCACTTAGGACGTGATGCTCGGGTGACGGCTTATAATGGAGTCATGGGGAGATAACCTTCTATCTCCACGCAGGCCCTGAGTGACTCGTTATCCGGGCATTATGAGTCCCCCCGCTGGGCTGAGGAGGAATTCTTATCACGCGCTAATGAATGATAACTCTCATCTCTTGTAGCGGGAGTATTGGATGTCCTTGGTATCGTGAATGTCTGGTAAATAATGCTCCTTTTAAGCACAGCTGGTCCAGTCAGCTTGTTATCAGCGAGTTTTGTGAGATAGTAGGTCATCGTGCTGGGGGGCCGCTAGGGTCAGGTTACCGTCGGCTCCTGAGGTGCTGATAGTATCGTGGGACCTCTCTTCTCCCAACGAAAGGCTTCCCCCTACCTACCTACCCTCTTCTCAATGTCCTCTTCTCCATTTGAGGCCTCCTTTACCTTCTCTGTTATAGTTTCTCTCCAACCTGAACCTCCTCTCGTAGTTCCTGTTTCACGAGTCTACTCATTCTTCCTCCTCCTCCTCCTCTCGCCGTCCACCGCCGCTGTTTACTTCCCCTCCCATGTGTGTTTGTATTTGTCTTATTCCTGATGTTGTTTTTGTGCTAAAGTGTTTGGAGTTGGTGTTCCGCGTCTCTTTGCTCTTTTGTCTGTATTTCACTTCCTCAGATTTATCCATATTTCTCAGTTAGATAAGTTAAATAAGCGAAGATATGTAAGATATGTGTGGAATTATAGGTATTATATGATTACATTAAACCAAATAGACTTTTAAAACAGACATTCATAAATCTACTATAATGAAAGGAAAAAGTTTACGTGCGATAGTTGTGTGGAATTGTAGGCAGTATCTAATTAGATTATACCAATCATACATGAAAAGTAAAGTGAGAAAATTATGAATGACTACATGTTGGTCGCGTGCTCAGCCAGCCAGCAGCCCGCAGCCTCTGTCCCCTGGTAGCATGCTGCAGCCAACCACCCAACCCCTGATTTTCTCATCACCAGAATGAAAAAGATTAGGACGGTCTCTTCTTCTCCTAGTTGTCATTACAATCTTTCTTCCCTTGCACTTTCTTCTTCTTAGTGTGTTTCTTTGTTTCTTCTCTCCCCTTCCTCTTTCTCCTCTTGCTTCTTTTTCTTTCTTCGTTTATCGTGGAGAAGAAAAGAAATATGCTTCTTGATGGCTACACATTCTCTCCTCCTCTCTACTTACTACCTCTCGTTTCTCTTTGTCCTGCTCTCTCCAATCTTCCCTTTTCCTTTTCATATTGTTTCTTTCTTTCTAAAACTGCACTACGGTCTCTCGCTCTCTCTCTCCCTTTCTATCCCCCCTTCTCTCTCTCTCTCTCTCTCTCTCTCTCTCTCTCTCTCTCTCTCTCTCTCTCTCTCTCTCTCTCTCTCTCTCTCATCTATCTGTCTGTCTGTCTGTCTGTCTGTCTGTCTGTCTGTCTGTCTAAAACAACACTAAAAACTTAATTTCTTAATAGCTTTACGGGTTGTATTGATTTTCTTAGCCCCACTTTCATTATTAGCCTAAGTTATGTGATTTTTTTTTCAAATCCAGAACTTTTAAGTGAAAAAAATATTATCTCAAAATGTTTTCTGATTATAGAGACATTCCTCAAGTAAAGGAGATTTATTTTGCGTATGTGAAATATTCTTTCGAGAGCATAGAAACCTTACGTAGATGATAATATTTAACTTTAACCAATTTTACATACAAAGAAAACTTAAAAACTAAAGTACCGCACTTTATTAATTGATATAAACTTTTTATATCAATTTTATCCTTTCAATTTTCATGTTTTGTATTTCTGCAAAGAAATTTTTAAATCGCATTTTTTTTTTTTTTTCGTATTGTTGAATTCAGGATTTTAGACTCCAATGTAGAGTAAAAAATAGATGGAGGGAAGTCTGGATAATGAGTGGTGTTTTCTGAAGCTTAGAGACTAATTCAGTAGAATAGGAGTAAGTAGCTAGATAGAGCGGTAGGCAAGTAGGTAGATATGTAAGTAGGTAGGTAGGTAATGTGAGGTAGGCAGGTAATATGATGTAGATAGGTAATGTGAGGTGTTTTCTGAAGCTTAGAGGCAAATAAGAGTAAGTAGTAAATAAGTAAGGATAAGAGTTAAGTAAGTGTTGGTTGGTAGGCAGAGAGGTACGTAGGTAAAGCAAAGGGAGCACTGGATGGTATGCACAGAAGTGAGGAATGCTGGCCTCATTAGTCTCGTCGCGGCGCCCATCAAATGAAATTGGTGTGTTTATGTTTGCACTGAGAGAAGATAATTACGCCGCGGTTTGGACTTCGTCATGAACTCTGAATGGCAAGGCATCTCTCTCTCTCTCTCTCTCTCTCTCTCTCTCTCTCTCTCTCTCTCTCTCTCTCTCTCTCTCTCTCTCTCTCTCTCTCTCTCTCTCTCTCACGCAGGTCATAGTCAAGGTTGGGTGGATAATGGTGGTAGTTTACATTCACTTTCATGAAAGCCTCTGCCTTTTGGGAGTCACGAGTAAAGTTTGAAATTTCATTAAAGTACGATTATAAGTACCTTTATTAGACTGTCTGTATACGTATGTCAATAAAAAGAAAATGTACATCCTCCTGTTAACTAAGGAAAGGTCCAAAATAAGAGAGAAACATAACAAACACACACATACATAGAGAACTATTGTATAAAAAAAAATACACGCACATTACCTCTGTTTAGAATAAGTAAAACGTAGCCCCTTCCTTTAACTTAGAAAAAATAATAATAAAAATGCGCAAATTAAAACCGAAATATATGAGAAAAATAAACGTCGAACGGAAAGCCGCCACACACACACGCACACTGCATCGTCCACCCTCGACCATCGCCGCGCCTCGCCACCCATTCTTTATTCGAGACAGGAACGTGGCTTTCACGTACGGCTGAGGTTTGGCTTCCGTGTTAGCTGAAGCAGAGGAACGCCCGCTGCCTGCCGCTGCCGTCATCTCCATCTCCTGGGAGGTGAAAGGGCTGAGAAGAAAGAGGTATATTTTACAAGAGGGTGAGGACCGAGGTTCATAGAGAAAGGCCGCCTGGGAAATAAAAGAGTACAAGAACGACTTTGCAAGGGGTAATAGGAAGAGGGAAAGAGGCACTGTTAAGGGGGACAGCTGAAGGGCAGGAAATATTATTCTCTGGGTGACAGAGGAAGACGCAGATAAAACAGAGAGAAAGCGACAGAAAGAATGGCCTTCACAATGAACATGGAAAAGGGTGCCGGGGAATTCACGTAGGAAGAAGAGGAAAAGGGGCGCGACAGAAACAAAAATAATACATCACCGTCAAAATAACCAGGAGGGAAACACTTGGTATGTACATGCGAGGTGCAGGAAAACATTTTAGATACATCCCTTGAAGGAGCGAGAGTAGCAGAGGTGGGTGTGGCGGGAGGAGAATGATGGGGACGCTAACCAAGGAATCTGGAGGTGCACATAAACAACATCGAGCTGGGAGACTTGTCTATAGGGATGCCGGGCGATGGCAGATAACAGTAAGAGTGATGAGTCCAGAGTAAAGGGCAGGTGGAGGAAAGGTGGCGCAGTTCAGAGTGGCAGTGGTGGTGATGGTGATAGTGCAGGAGAAAGAAGAAGAGCAGGGCAGGAGAGAGAGAAAAAAATAATAGATAATAATGAAGTGGAGTTTAATGAGGAAGAAATGAAGAAAGGAAGATTTGGAGGAGAGTCAGGGGATCGTTAAAATGGAAGAGAATGAGGTCGAGGTCAAGAAGAAGAAGAAGAAGAAGAAGAAGAAGAAGAAGAAGAAGAAGAAGAAGAAACACATACACGAGGTGAGGAGTAAGAGAGGCCCTGGTAAAGATAAAATCACCACCTCCCTTCCTCACGCCGCCAGACCCTGAACACACGAGCCTCCCGAAGCCTCCCTGTTGACGTCCCCGCCACTATCTGATGCAGCCTCGACTGGCCGCGTGTTCGTAGGTCAGTCGGGACCCACACTTAAAGTATACACGCTCGACACGGGAATAAGACTATCTAAATGAGAAAATTGATTATTATTTTCTCCATATTGGCTGGATGTAGCGATGCCTTGTCTTCAGTTTATTTTAAAAGATATCAACCCAAAAGCAAAAGTAAGGAATAGCGCAGCGAATATAGACATGTGCTATTAAGATTAGAAACTGTGGTATTTTAGTCAGTTTTACGAGGTGCTGTGGGTCATTTCTCAGAACGTCTCTATGAATATAGCCTGTGTGAGGTGATGGCGGTTATTCCCTAAACCACTCGTCCCACACCCTTATCAGATGACTTTCACTCTTGTCGCGACTGTCTGTCCGTCTGTCTGCCCCGAGTCCCCCTCCCTCCCTCAGGCATTTTGCTTTCCACCATCTAGCAACACCTCTTCTGCCCAAATACATACAACAGCGGCGACCTTTTCCGTCCTACTCGTCTCCCCTTTCTTCTCGCCTTCCCTTGGGCATAAATTCTCGTCAACTGGTCTAATCTAAGCTTCCCACCCGAGTTAGCCAGCCGCCCATCACTCATCGATCGCTGTCGTCCCTCACGCCTAGTCCTTAACCCACTCACCCGCCACCCTACTCCCTCATTTGCCTCGTAACCTGCACCTTCGCCTCCCACCATCTCGTCACCTCGCCATCATTCCCCTGTAAACCTGCGCTGCTCCCATAAAAGTGATAAAACACCTCCAACACTTTGATTAGCGCACATATTCATCATTGCCTAAGAGGGTCGTGGGAATGTGTCAGAGATTTCATTATATTCACGAAGTTTTAACACCTTTTCTTGCCTGGAGAGTCCCATGGATATATAACATTCTTTTCTCGATTTCTTTTCCTCTCCAGGTTCCCTCGACACCATTTCTACCTTCTGCCTGGCGTCATGTGCTTCCCTGCCATGCATAGTTTGACGCATTCCTTCTTTATAAAAGTAAGACTTGCCCAGTTTCCTCTACCCTCTGGTGTTTCTCCCTAGGTGCCTCTCCCCAGTGCCTTCTCGCATGGTAAAGTTGTAAATGCGAGCTTGGGGCGTCATATAAAAAGCATTACTCGCACTAAAGACGACAGGGCGAGACGAGTGCATGGTGTTGCATGTCACTGATGGTTTGACTATGCAGAAGTGAATTAGGGGTACTAGTAAGCTTTGCAGTAATGGAGATAAATGTGTCGCTTTTGTTTTACATAATAAGTCGTTGTTGTTATGCGTTGTATTGTACGTATAAACGTACATCACGGGCATCACGAATACGCAACTCACACCACTGGTAACACACACACACACACACACACACACACACACACACACACACACACACACACACACACACACACACACACACACACATACACACATACACACACACCATCAAACAGCCCCACTCACCTTACCTCGGCCGCACCTTGCCCACATCTTCCCCTGACTCGGGCTGTGTGTGGCTCAGTCAATAGCAGAGTACTCTAGGTTAGAACTCCCGTCTCCTGGAGGACTCAGCAAACACGGAAACTCTCCCACCCATACCCAACCAAACCCTACCCTTACCATGTCCCTTCCACCCTTCTACCACACCACACGCTGCCCGTCCCTCCCAGCCCTTCACTGCTCCCATCCTAGTCATTACGTTCTTTCCAATAGGTCTTCCAGGCTGCCCTTCCTACCACCCAGGGCTCCAAAACCCGACATTTCAGCCTCCCGTGCCCTTCAGCAATCCTTCCTCTCCTCCGCCACACACAAAAGTCCCCCTCCTCTTGCCGAACATGCTCCCAGGATCATTACAACGCCCCCACACCCTATAAACCTTTCTCTCTCCGTCTCTCGCCCTCTCTCCCTCTCTACTCTCAGCCCCGCGCCTCCCCTTCATTATTACCATACGGGGGACTCCGGGTTTGCTACACAAGGCGCTTATCCTTTTGTGCCGGGTGTAGAGTGTTGGAGGCGTGGGTGTGTTGTAAAAGCAACAGGTAAAGGGGTGTGAAAAGAGAGAGAGAGAGAGAGAGAGAGAGAGAGAGAGAGAGAGAGAGAGAGAGAGAGAGAGAGAGAGAGACCCATGTCGAATGAAATCAAAGTGTAAACTGAAAGGTTCCTCAAACTTTTAATTTTTATTTGCTTTACATAATTTCTCTCTCTCTCTCTCTCTCTCTCTCTCTCTCTCTCTCTCTCTCTCTCTCTCTCTCTCTCGCCACGCCCACTCCACCCTTATACGCCCACCGCCCGCCGCCTGCTTCCCTGTTTGGGTGCGAGCCTTGAGGTGCCCGCAGGCTCGTCAACACCCGCTGTTTATTGAATTTATCGCCAGGCTGGTCCCGCGCTCCCCTTCCCTCCATGCCCCTTTACATCGTCCTTCCATACACCCCTTCGTCTCCCCCTACACTTATCGCCCCTTCCCCAAACACCCTCGCTTTTATTCTCCTCTTCATTCTCTCTCTCTTGTCCTCCTTCCATACTTTTCCACTTTTCCCTTCTTTTATGGATTTTATTCTCTTGTTTTTTCTTGTTGTGGTGACTGTCCTGGTTGTCTCTCTTATTCTTTTCCTTCTTTCCTCCTTTTTTTCCTGTATTTTCTTTCTTTTATGGCTTTTATTCCCTTTTTTTTCTCTTGTTATTGTCACTTTTCTGGTTCTGCTTCTTGTCTCTTCCTTCATCTTATCTCTCTTTTGCTTCCATGCATCTAGTTTTTCATCTTTTTCTCTTATTCATTTGTTTTCGTTGTACCTTATTAATTTTTACCAGTATTTTTCTTACTTCGTTTTTCTTCTTCTTACTTCTACATCGTTTCCTTTCTTCTAAGTGCATCATTCTCTTGTTTCCAATCTATGTTCTTGTGTTTTTTTCTTCTTCCTTCTTTTCTTCTTTTCCTTCTTTATTTTGTTTTCTTTCTCTCTCTGTGCCCTGCCTCATAACCTGCCCGCAGCACCCGCCTGCATAAAGATGTTAATCAGGATGCCTTTGTAATTAGGGCAATAAAGGGTAACTATACTACTACTACTACTACAGCTACTACTACTACTACTAATACTACTACTACTACTACTACTACTACTACTACTACTACTACTATTACTACATTTATTCTTCTTTATTCACCCTTCACAGTATTTACGTCTACTTTATAAGGAATTCGCGCTGGACTGTCCATCCGTAGCTCTGTTTATCTATCTGTCTATCTCCCTGTCCTTTATACACGCTCTCTTTTCTCTCTCTCTCTCTCTCTCTCTCTCTCTCTCTCTCTCTCTCTCTCTCTCTCTCTCTCTCTCTCTCTCTCTCTCTCTCTCTCTCTCTCTCTCTGTGTGTGTGTGTGTGTGTGTGTGTGTGTGTGTGTTTATTTCACACAGGAATAGCTTATATTATAATTAGATAAATTTATGTTCCATTGTATTATTTATGGTGGTTAGGTTACCTTTATGTTATGTTAGGTTGGGTTAGGTTGCAGTATGTTGGGTTATGTTATGTTAGGTTAGGTTTGCTGAAGTTAGGTTAGGTTATGTCATGTCAGGTCATATCGACAGGAAAGGAAGGTGGCCTCGCGGACTTCGTGACTTCCAGGGTGGATGAGGTACGGCCTCTCACCCACAGGAAAATGTTGGTGCCTCCGAGTAGCGGCTTCTATTCCGTGCCGGGCTGGGTTATGACGTTAATGACGAAAATCGGGTTACTACTCACGGAAAGGTAATCCCCCCGAGGGTATTAGTGTCCAGGTGTTGGAGAGGAAGGGTGGGAGAGAGGGAGAGGGAGGCTGGTAGGGAGAAGCTGGTAGGAGAGGAGGGAAGGGAAAGGGAGAGTGACTCGTGCAGGTAAAGGAAAAGGAGGGAGAGAGGAAAAGGCGGGATAATTAAGAGAGTGAGGATAAAAGCCTTGGTGAGAAAGATGATTAGGACGTGTAAGAGGAATGCAATTATTTCATTCTTGTGAAGTCCGCTTATTTTCGTCACTCCTCGTGGCTGGTTTTCTCTTTTCTTCTTTACTTAGCTTCCGTAAGTACCTTAATTGTCTTGCTTTTCTGTCTCTCTTTCTTCTGACTCGTTATTTATATTTTTCCTTACCATATCTCTGTATTTCTCCTTTAATATTACACACACACACACACAAAAAAAAAAATAGCATTTCGACAGACTCATCACTACAGCCACCACCACCACCACCACTACCACCACCACCATGCACTATATAACTGAAGATACCATATACACTTCAATCAATAAACGTACAAGTAGAAAAAAAAATCCCTTTAGAATCCCTCCACCACACACCACTGTCGCTTCCTCCTCTCCTCCAATCCATAACCCAATCGATATGCTGAGGCCGCTTACCCTTTCATGCCCACGTGCCTTATCCAATTCACATGCTAATCCATCACGGGCACCAACACCTGACCCCCACCCAGCCCACGCCCTCATCAGCGGCCGCCCACCTGCGTCGCCGCCAGGTGATTACGAGACATTCTTATTCTAATTAGGTTCATGATGAAGTTCTCTTTTTGTTCGCCGGTGCGTGTGTGAGGAATCGCGTCCCACTGATTGGTAGGATGATGATAGCGATGACTGGCCCTCTGTCTGTCTGTGTGTGTGTGTGTGTGTGTGTGTGTGTGTGTGTGTGTGTGTGTGTGTGTGTGTGTGTGTGTGTGTGTGTGTGTGTGTGTGTGTGTGTGTGTGTGTGTGTGTGTGTGTGTGTGTGTGTGTGTGTGTGTGGGTGTGGGTGTTTTTGTGCCGTGCTTGTCTGTTTGTCTGTCCGTCTTTCTGTCAGCACATTTCATCTCTTTAATATGTTACTTCGTGGGAGGTTAAGAGGTTTGCTTTGTGGTTTAGAACCTTCCAGTGTGCGTGTGTGCTTTTTTTTTTTTTTTTTTGTAAGGAGAGAGTTAGTTCCTTGCGCTCTCTCTCTCTCTCTCTCTCTCTCTCTCTCTCTCTCTCTCTCTCTCTCTCTCTCTCTCTCTCTCTCTCTCTCTCTCTCTCTCTCTCTCTCTCTCTCTCTCTCTCTCTCTCTCTCTCTCTCTCTCTCTCTCTCTCATAGTGATACTCTTTCTCATTCCATTCCTTTCCTCTTCGCTGTCCTTTCTTTCTCCTCTCATCTTTTTCTCTTCCGTCTTCCGCCTCACTTCCCTACCTTCTTGTTCCCATATCTACCCTTTCTCCTGCTTTCCATCCTTGTTGCTCTTTTTTCTTTCTCCCGTCCCTGCCTCATTTCATTTCATTCCTCCTCACTTTCCTAACTTTTCTTGTTTCTTCCTTTCCTCCTTCCGTGCCTTCCTCGCTATCCTGCCTTACCCTTTAGTACCCTATCTTCCCTGCTTCCATTTCTCCATGCGTTCTCCTTCCTATTCCCGTCTCTCTCTTTCCTTTCTCTTTGTATCCTCCTTTCAACTCCCGTCTCTCCCTTCTCTCCTCTTGTATCTCCGTCATGTCTGTAGGCTGGCCTGGTTTCTGGCAAGGTGAGAGGCGAACACATCACTTGTCGGGGCAATGCTGTTGAAACTTACTCCGGGCCAAACAGAGAATCAATACACGGGTTGGTTGGTACACAGAGAGAGATGAGTTTGACCTTAGCTGCCTTGAATAATAAGTGATCAGTGCACTTCAGTCTCCTTGGCGCGTCGAAACGTATCCCAGCGTGTGTTAGGTTGCTTATCAATAATGCACACCTACCCTGCCACACCTAATACACCCTGGGTAAACACGCTCATCAATAACACATAGCCACTCTACACTTGACACCCACAGATGCGATGCTCACGGCACATATCCAAGCCCCACATATCCACGTGTCTATGTCAAGGGTGATGTTTGTGTTCATGTGCTTAGTAAACTGCTCATACACTCTCCATGTACTTTCCTGATACTCCAAACATCTGAGTCATGAGTGTAAATTCTTACCTTTCTCTTCCTCCGTTCCTTCACTGTCTCCTCTCGCATCTCCTCTTGTTTCCTCTATCCTTTTGTGTTCCTTATTCTTCTTCCCTTCTATTTCTCCCCTTTCTTAATCCGTATCTTTGGTTCTTGTGCGTTGTCTTTCGTTAATCTTTTGTATTTGAAGTTTTAAAATCTGTTTCTTTAAATTGTGTCTTATTTTATTTTCATTTTTACATTCTTTGAGTTTCTTTTATCATGTATTTATCAATAGTATATCTTACATAACCTTCTTCAGTATTAATTATTCTTACGATTTCCTTTGGTCTGATTTTCTTATTTTTTTCTTTTTACATTTGTTCATTACACTCTCCAGCTTTGTCTTTCTTTTCCTCCGTTTTAAATTCTTCTTATGATTGTATTTTTTTTTTCGCTTTTATGTTTCTTGCAACGTCTCTGAAAATCATTATACTTTTTTTTCACAAAAAGTTACGTCTTCTTCCTATGGGCCGTTTGGTTCACCTAATATCCGGCAGCTGGCGCGCCTATCGTTGTTTATATCCTTCATTTATGTCGCTATCTCCTTTTCATCAACAGTGTTTATTCGTCCATTATTGCTATCGCTGCCATAATCATAAAAATACGACGCATGTATAAATTCGGCGCTAAAAATACAGTTGAATTGAATTTCTCTCCCTCTCTCTCCAGTAGTTTAATAATAAAAATAGGAAAGATGATAATTTACGACGTGGAATAATTTTCATATGTTTATACTGAGCTGGCTCTTGTTCAGCTCTCCGTAAGCTATTTATTCTCTCTCTCTCTCTCTCTCTCTCTCTCTCTCTCTCTCTCTCTCTCTCTCTCTCTCTCTCTCTCTCTCTCTCTCTCTCTCTCTCTGGTCTTCATTATATCCAAAGAAGAAAAATAAATGAACATAATAGACAAAGACGAAAATGAGAAGGGAAGCAAATGGAAGACAAAGACCCTTAAACACTATACTAAACACAAGCACTTCCTATGATATGAAAACAGGAAATACTACAAGAAAAATGCGGCAGGAAAGACGGGAAAGACGGAAATTGATCTGAAAATACATAGAACTTAGAGAAAAAAGGAAGAAAAAAACATGTACGGGAAGAAACACGGATAAGACAAAGCGAAAGCGAAAAAGTCGAGTTTTAGTCAATTAAAAGTTGTGACAATACCGCGGCGCCGCACCAGCAGGGAGGGAAAGGCGCTAACAAGACACGACGGGAGCTATTGTCGCGGCTGACGACCTTTGGGAGGCGTTGTAGACTGCTGGGCGGCACAGGCGAGGCGAGAGATGGCTGGGTTAGGGAGGAAAACTCTCGGATATAGACCAAACTAAGAGACAAAGACGCGAGGAATAGGACACTAAAATAAGTAATACCCAAAAGATAGGCGAAATTTATCAGTGTTTGCACGAAAGAAAGACAAAAAAACAAGAGGCGAGAAACAGGAAGGAAAAACTAAAACGGCTGATACACCAAAATAAGCAAACGCATGCAATATTTACACAGAAGGAAAAAAGAAAAAAAGAAACAAGGAACGAGAAACAGGACGCTAAAATAACCAACACCTAAAAGAACGAAAAATAATCAAACAGTATTTGCACGAAAAAAAAAAAAAAAAAGGCAAAAAACCCTTTCTCAGAAGAGACGTTTCTAAAAATTATGATGCTAAAAGTAACGATAACTAAGGGTAAGAGGACGTTTTTGTATACAATTTTCCGCCCGTATCGTATACACCTCAGCTTTATCTGAAGTATAATTGCCCTTACTTCACTTGAACAAAAAATAATATATACATACAAAAAGAGAGAGAAAAAAAACTTTAATCTACATACTAGACCTTCAAATCAATTACACGACGTGAAAACAACCGCTATGCAAACGGAGTCAAGAATAAATACGAATGAACACACACACACACACACACACACACACACACACACACACAAAAAAAAAAAAAAAAAAAAAAACACTTTAATCTCTACCAGTAGCCGAAACCTGTAGAGGAATTAGTTTACGTCATAAAATACACCTTGCTGGCGTGTGTATACCAGGGAGAGTAGCTTCGAGGGCCCAAATTCAGGGGCAAAATTATGGGCGGGTCCCTTAACGGTCGAGCCTCAGTAGTAAGACATCGGCACTTGAGGCGATATTTCGGTGGCCGTCTGTCCTTCAAGCCTCGAGTGTCGGGTGGAGTAATCTTAAAAGCTACGTCCGGTGCGTTGAAATTATCGTAGAGGGTGAGACTGTACCGGTGACTCCCTCCCCCACCACGGCCTCTCTCTCTCTCTCTCCTGCCTCTCCTCTCTCCCTCTCTCTCTGTTTTTTTGTTCTGTAGTTGCCAAGGGGTTGTTTAGGGGAGCCACTCTGCCGCTCTACCCCGCCTTGCATCTCTACTCTCCCTCTTGTTTTTTTTTTTTTCTTTTCATCATTCTCCTCACTTCCTCTTCATTTGTCTATTCTCGTCTCATTTCCTCTCTTCTTTAATATTTTTTTTTCTCACCTTTCCTTTCCTCTTCCCTGTCTTCATTTAATTTCCTGGGCTTTACTTGCACGCCTCTTCACCTCTTATTACATATCCTTTCTCTTTTTTCTCTGCCTCTCTTTTCGTCTCCTTACATTTCCTTTTGTTTTCTCTCCTCTCCTCTCGCTTTTCTCTTCTGTTCTCCTCTCCCCATCCATCCTCCTTTCCCCCCTTGTGCCATGCCCACATGACCTTCAAATGCTTAACCACAGGCACTTTTCCCTTTCTTCCCTTAAGGACTCGAGCTGGGTCAACAAAAGAGACTCGGCAGGATTAAAAACCTTGCCCCCTCTATGCAGTGTGCTCTACTGGTCGCCCCGCCATCACTCTATAATTTCATACGTTCTTGCTTCATGCGTCTTTCAGCGGCGGCCCACGGTACGGTAGCATTGTCTCTCGTGACCATAACAGCATCCATGTAGCTATTCAATAACACAAACACAAGCCCACCAAAACTGTGCTTGTCTCTCTCCGCTCAGCCATTTTCGCTCTCCGTGTCACTCAGTCAGCGGCGAAATCTCCCCTAAGGCTTCTCTCGGCCACAATCACACCCACATTGACGCCCACGGCTCGCTCTTAGGTAACAGTTATCGGCTCGTCACCGACAGCCCTTGCCCAACACTCCGCCTCCGCAGCTTACCCCTCCCGTCTCCTCCCACTGCCTTCATCCTCATCGTCCCCTACCCTCCCAGACCACCCACGCACCTCCTCTCCTACCACTCCCCTCCAGCCTCGCCGTCACCACCACCATCACATTACACACTGCCCCTTCACCATCTTGCCAGCAACAGTTCGCCTCAAACCCCTAAGCGACCAAGTCTTTCCGTTTATTCAATTCCGTGTTAACTCTGCACCAGGCTGCCTCACCGCCCCTACATTCCCCTTCGTCTTCGCGTAATGGGCGCCGCGTGACCATGGGGGTCCCCTGCAGCTGTGTGCAGGAAATAGGATGCAAGAGCACTTTCCAAATGAGTCCAGAGAGGCCGGCGCCCGTCCTCGGAGGAGTATTTATGTGCTGCAGGCAGGAGCGAGTGCTATAACCTCTCCCTCGTCCCTCCAAGCGTGGGGCGAACCTTTTTAATCTCAAAGTTCTCGGATTACAGAGCTTAACGCGGACTGCTTTTAGCTGAATATTTTAATTTATTCATAGGATATTTGGCGGGTACAGGTGGCTTTTTAGGACGCGAACTGCAGGCTGGTGGCGGTCAGGGGGCGAGCTCAAGAGGACAACTTGAAAGAGGAAGTACAGACCATTTACTTTTCGCAGTTGAAACGAAGGACCTGACAGCAGCCCGAGGCGAATATATAGTGGCGCTGAACTCCCGTCAAATCTCACTTCTCGGTCTCCAGGGTGACCAGGAATAACTTTGGGGCGAGAATAAATGTTGCGTCGATATGATGTATCGCCTTTATGTGTAGGTGGTGTGAGCGATTTTTATGGGGGATTTTACCTTTAATGGTTTATCTGGTAAGTTTCCCTTTAGTGCACCTATATTTATAGCGGGACACTCTTGGCCTTTGTGTGCTCAAGTTTATTTATTCTTACGGATTTGCTTCTCTTTAATGGTTTGATTTTAATAGTCTATAAAAGTGATTTGTACGCCACTTTTTCCTAATGGTCTGATGCTCGGCGGCAGCTCTCTTATCAGGCCCTCAATAATGCTGCACCGCGTGGAAGCATTGAGTTCCCTGTTAGTGCTGCGCCCTTGTGTTTCTGTCTCCGTCTCTTTGTCTCGCTGGGGATGCGTCATAAATTATTTTGAGCTTTGCCGCAAGCATGTGTGTGTATTTTACGGTCATGTTAGATAGCACGTTCTTGCCCTGCGATTTCGTACCATATACAAAAATAAGCTACATAATGAGAGAGTGAAAAAAAAAGAAAAAAAAAAAGAGATGATGAACAGCACGCTTACTTAAGCCCTCAGTGCACAGTAGCAGCATTGGGCGTGTGTGGCGCACGTAAAGTTAACATACCTCGGGACGCGCATCCATAACCAGAGGCGCCTCATCTTATGGGCAAAAAGCGTAGGTAGCCAGCGGCGCGTCACCCTGAGCGGCCGGAGATGCCCATACTATCCAAGGCAACTTTCGGGAAACGCCTTAGATAAACGTGTTATTTTTCCTTATTTGCATGTATTACTCGCTCAGTATTCCGCAGCCGTATGAGTAATTCCATAGTACCGGTGCTTATATATTACCTTCAGGAATTTATATAAACTGTAACACATGAATTTGGTCAAGTAATCAAATTTCGATCAAACATTTAGAAGAGTAATTGCTTTTCTTTTTTTTTGCGTTCATTAAGCAGTTAACAAGGTGGCCGCGATACGCTATTGGGACGCGGGGCCACCGGCAGGTAGTCCTCGGCTGGCTACTGACGGCAAAAAGTGGTCGTGCCCTTAAGCAAATTTGTAACATTGAGGTGAATACAAAATTACACTGATCCATGCAAATTCCCGTTATTTCCACTATTATTTACTGACGTACAGAGCAAGACCTCCATTACTGCTTTTCGTCCTCTTAGTTTAGAAGGTACACCTCACATCTTCAGCTTATTCTCTTATTCTTTTGCTTTCCTTTCTGCTCCCGTTGTTTTCACCATTATTTATGAAAATACTGAGCAAAATCATTATTACTGTCCTTCCGCTCCTTAGTTCACAACTTCAACTTATTTTCTCATTCCTTTCTATTACTTCCTTCTCCCGTTATTTCCACCATTATTTACGAAGATAGCGAGGAAAACCTTCATTGTTATCCCTTCTCTTAGTTTAGAGAGTACAGCTCACAACTGCAGCTTATTCTCCTATTCCTTTCTATTCCTTTCATCTCAATATTCCTGTGTGCGTCATGAAGTGATAGCAAAAACGAGTGTACGTCCTGTGAGATCATGACGACCATGAAGGCAAGCCACGTGTGCTGAACTGAACGTTAAGGGTTCAGGAATAATTGGATTTGTCTTGTTTTATTTTTTGGATCGAGGTGAGTGGGTGAGTGGGTGAGTGGGTGCGGCTACTCCATTGGAAATTGAAGTCTAGTGTGAATCGATATGCCTTCGTTATTTTTTTATCTTCTTCACTTTATCACTGTGTCCCTTGTTTTTTTTTCTCTCTTTTTTTGTCGGTCCTTCGTTGGTCTTTATCTCTTCTCTCTTCTTCTCTCTTCTTCTTCTCTCTCTCTCTCTATCTCTCTCTCTCTCTCTCTCTCTCTCTCTCTCTCTCTCTCTCTCTCTCTCTCTCTCTCTCTCTCTCTCTCTCTCTCTCTCTCTCTCTCTCTCTCTCTCTCTCTCTCTCTCTCTCTCTCATCATCCTCATCGCTTTTTTTTTTTTATCTTCTTAATCCACTCAATATTTCTGCTCTCTTTTTTCCCTCCTTCCGTCTTCTTCATCCTTCTTCCCTTCATCCTTTTCTTCTCTTCCCCTCCCCCTTCCCTCTCTCCTCCCTTCCTCCAGACTCGTTGTTTCTGCCCCAGCGAACCTTAAGCCAAGGGGAAATTTTAACGCTCCTTAAATGTGACTCATCGGTTGCAAAAGTTAATCAGAACCACATTTTCAGAGCAATGTGTTACCTGACTCAAGCTTCTGATGATTGAAAAAATATTGTCTTAGTTTTTTTTTTTTTTTTATAAAAGGAAGGAATTATGGATGTTATAATTATGGTTTACCCAGACAAAGCAACGAAAATATTTGTGGAATCACTAAAAATGCACAGGAAGCGTGGGTGAAACTATATTTAGCTTGAACATGTATAGATGAAATAGGATCATGACTTTAATATGTTGCTGATGTCATTTGCACAAAACTCCTTGAATCATAGATAATGAGGATGGAAGTTGCGTTTGAAGATCTGGCAGCACATTTTGGTCATTTGAAAGAAAAGTGACGACTCACAAAAAGAGAGGCGCCCTGCACCTGCCGCCCCGCCTGGTAGTCATGCACGCAAAAACACGGTGACGATAATGGCACGAGACAGTGATGGCGCCGGTCGTCTCCGGATTCTCTCCTCATTAGACGTCCCCACAGCCGCGGAATTACTTTGCGTCGAAGCAAGAACGTGTCTTCCCCTCATATGAAGGATTCTCCATCCCGAAGGACGCTGCTCCGCCTCTCCCTGTCTCCGCCGCCGCCCACACACCGCTCAGGGAAGTCAAGGAAAAGGCAGGTGGATAAAAGAATATTCGGCTGTCCCTTCCATGATGTGCTTCCATTTTCCTAAAGCAAATAATGTTTTATTTTCTTGAAGGAGAGACACATGTGCTTTTACGTCTATTCTATTGTTAAATCAGTATTAGGTATCGTGTTTGCCATACCAGTATACCAGACCGAAATGTAGCTCACTGTGAAAAGAGCACGGTTTCTTTTCTTGTTTCTGTGACGACATTGGATAGCTTCGGCATTATTTCTCAGCATTAAAAATACAATCCGAAATTCAAACATGTATTTTTCAGAAGCAATAAGTCATAGTATAGCAACTTTAAATGTAGTCTCATAATTCAGTCAAGTTCGTGGTGTTCCGGTACAAAGACTGGCCCGGGCAGGTTACCAGGGACAAGCAAGAACAAGTACAGGTTTTCCTGCCAGACATCCAGTACTAGAACACATCCTGTTTTGCTGCCATTGATTTAATGAGATGATATGTCAGCCACCGCCAGCTTGGGAAAAAGAGGATAATTAGGTTATCGATAAGTAACAAAAGCACGCGTAACCCGACAGGTTAGTGAACTATTTTACAGTCACTTTCACGGTGGCTTATAGTCCAGTGCTGCAGGAAAGAACATAGTTGGTTATCGATTAAAGTTGATTATGTTCACCGCGTTGGGCAAAGAAAGGAATTGTTGGTGTTGTGTTTTTACATGAGCGATTGTGTTTCCTGCTGCTTTGTAATGCAACGCTGCACCAACTTTTACAACCATTACAATCTGAGTTAAGGAGACTTACGATACGCTTGCATGGTCTGGATGCAGGTTTGGCCTGAAAGATTTTAGCCTTCAAGGATTTAAAGGCACACATTGGGCGCGCGCACTCACTTCCCCCGCTTGAGTGAGGCGCCACGCGGCCGGCCGAGGCACACACGCTTCCCCGCACAATGAACACATCACCTCAACGCGCATTTCGGTGCAGGAAAAAACAAAAGGTGATTACCAGCGAGGTTGTGTCAGTTTCGCCGACGATTCCGTGCTGGAGCGTGAGTGATGGGGATAATTCGTGTTATAAGAGAGGTGTGGGGCATCAGTTTACCTTTCCGCCTTCCCCAGGATAGAGGTAATGCTTCCCTTCCTCGCCCTCCTTCCTTCCCTCATCCCTCACTTTCTCTTCCTTCACTACGCCCCGTCCTACCCTCCTTCCAAGCAGTCTGCTGGTGGCGCCCCTTTCGCCTTACACCCGTCGCCGTGGTGTGTGGTCCGTCAGGAAACTCAACACGCTATCCTGTGACGCCCTTTGTGTGTGTACCGTGCGTGGTAACTCTCAGCGCTGGTGTCTCTGCAGGGGTACTGACATGAGGGACCATGGGAGATGGGAGACGTGAAGTAAGGTAGTGAAATAATAAGTGAAAAAGGGAACCCTGATTTTAATTTTCGCTTGATATGTTGTGTTCTTATTTTTTTTTTTCTTTTTCTTTCACTCTTTCTCTCTTTCTCTTTCTCTGCTATCGGTTTTCGTGACTCCTCCTGCTACACCTCGCTCACGACATACTAGATGCATCGAGGCTCAGAGTCCTCCACCCCCACCAATCTTCTGACTTTCTCCATCTTTTTTTTTTTTTATTTTTACTCTATCTCAATCTGTGTGACTCCTTTCCATTTCGCAAGCTCTTGAACGGCCCTCTTTCCTCTTTCAAAACTCGTGACCTCCTTCTCGTCGTCCTTGTCCTGTTCCCGGCCCTCCTCCTCCTCCTCCTCCTCCTCCTCCTCCTCCTCCTCCTCCTCCTCCTCCTCCTCCTCCTCCTCCTCCTCCTCCTCCTTTTCAACATCCTCCTACTCCTCCTCAGTAAAATCGATTTTTTTTTCCATCGCAACCCCCTTTTCCATCGACATTTTGTTTGCCCGGTGCGATGAACCTTCCTCCACCGTCTCCTCGCTGCCTTTCCCGCCACCCCCGCACCAGCTCCCCTTAGTCGGCTCTAAGCTGCGGAAGAAAGAGACCGACGGTGTTTTTCGCTGCGTGGTTGGTGCAATAAATACGGAATGAAGGCTAGAGGGTCCTGCGCTGTCCCTACCCGCGTAAAGATCTGGATTGACTAAACATTCCATAAGTCATTTTAGCTTGTTCTCTGCGGTGCCTCTCGTGTGTGTGTGTGTGTGTGTGTGTGTGTGTGTGTGTGTGTGTCTATATAGTACCTGGTTCGGGTGAAATAATAAGATTGGATTAATATGATGTAGGAGATGAAGTTTGTTATTTTTTCTTATCTTTTTTTTTTCTCATTAGGTAATATATTTTTGTCTTTCTACCTTCTCTCTACCTTCCTTTCTGATTACACTGTTCCTTTTTTTTCTGTTGATTACTTTTTTGTTATTTTCTTATCTGACAACTTTTTTTTTAATAGCTTGCTTTCTGACGATTCTCATCTGTTTAAGTATATAATCCTTCATGGTCATTCTATTTCTATTTTCTCTTCTCATTACTCTGTTTTCCTTTATCCTCCATTCTAATAACTGCGTTCTTCTTGCTGTTTTTCTCATAACTGATATATTTTTTAATCCTCCCTTTATCATATATAGTTCTGACTCTTATCTTTTTTTTGTTTCCGGCAGGATGAGAAATGCTAAATATACATAATGAAATAATGAAACTATTCTCTAATGGACTCAAGCTAGTTTCTGTTTTCGGGAGGATGAAATAATAATAAAAAGAAAATGGAAAGAAAAACTGAATACATTAATGGCAGAAAACTACGAGCAAAAATACCTTAGTAAAGGAACAAAGTGCGGAGGCAGATGAAGAAAACGAGAGTATTTATAAAAGTAACCTCTCTCTGTTGTAAATATGAAAGGGGAGAGAGAGGAGAGAGAGAAAAAAAAAATTACAATATAGTTCTGGTGCTGAAAGTGAACGTTGGAGAGAGAGAGAGAGAGAGAGAGAGAGAGAGAGAGAGAGAGAGAGAGAGAGATGAGAGAGAGAGAGAGAGAGAGAGAGAGAGAGAGAGGAGGATGAGAATGGAGGAGGATGGGTGAGGATGATGAGTACATAAAAAAAATGAGGGTAGGAGATGAGAACGAAAACTGAAGATGAGGGACTAGATGAGGTACGAGGAGGAGGAAGACAAGGATGTGGGTGAGATGACAAGGATGAATAGATTAAGATGACTAGTAAAGAGATGAATAAAAAGCAATGATGAGATGAAGAATGAATAAGATCAGAGATGAGAATACTGAATGAGGATGACTAGTAAGAATGAGGATGAAGGGATGAGAAAGGATGAGGAGTGAGAATGTTGATTGAGAATGACTGCTAAGTATAAGAAATGAAGTAAATGAGGAAGGATGAAAATAAAGAGTAAAAATACTGAATAATGACGACCAGTAACGGATGAGGGATGGGGGATGTGAGGAAAGAGATGAGGTGAGGGGGGGATGATGTGAACAGCAGATGAGGGAAACTGAGGATGAGGATGTGAGAGTAAAGCAAGAGTGTTAGGGAGGGATAAGGGACAGAGGATAAGAATATTGAATGAGTACGAGGGGGAGGGGGTGAGGAAAGGGGTGAGGTGAGGGAGGATGAGGGAGCCGCGGATGAGGGAGACTAAGGACCACTTCCAGACCTAAGCAGCGAGTAATCTGTTGACTCACCTCTTAACCATGGAGATTATTACCCTTCTCTTCCTCCCTCCCTCCACTTCCCTCCACTCTCCCCTCCTCTCTTTGCCTTCCTTTCCTCCCTCCGCTTCCCTCTATCTCCCTCTCCCTGCCTTCCTCCCTTTCTTCAACCCTTCCCTTTCCCCTGCTCCTGATCCCTCGCTGGCAATCTTTACCCTAAGCTTCATCCCGGGAGAGAAGTCATTAGGTCAAGATGATGGAGGAGGAGGAAGAAGAGGAGGGGAGGAGGAGGAAGAAGAGGAGGGGGAGGTGAAGATAAGGGCAGGAGCTGGAGGGTTGGATAAGGGACAAATAGCAGAGGAGGAGCAGGAGGAGGAGGAGGAGGAGGAGGAGGAGGAGGAGGAGGAGGAGGAGGAGGAGGAGAAAGAGGGAAAGATATGTAGAGAAGTTCAATCTTTTTTACTCGTTGGGATAATAGTGACCGTTCTGATATGTTAGTAATAGAGGCTCGAACTTCAGTGGCGATCTTTTTACATAAGTTGGTAATGGTTCTTGGGTTTCTTTGAATAATGTGAGTAGTAGAAGGGGTGATTCTCTCTCTCTCTCTCTCTCTCTCTCTCTCTCTCTCTCTCTCTCTCTCTCTCTCTCTCTCTCATCTCTCTCTCTCTCTCTCTCTCTCTCTCTCTCTCTCGCACACACACACTTCTCTCACCTTATCGTCTTTCCGATCACTCACGGTATTATTACTTTTCAGACACGAGCGATGAGAAAAATAAAACAAACTTGAAAGCAAAAACTCCCAAGGGTCAGGATACAAAACAAATTGATCATTGCAAAGTCTCTTTTGTATACATTTTTTGTTTGTTTTTATTTCGTGACATATTAATCACGTTCTATCCCCTCTCATCCCGCCGGGGAACAACAACAATAACAATCACAAAAATATGCCAATGATTCATGACTATGTTGATAGCTGTGTATTAGATTACAGGCAACCATCGTTACGAAATATTGATGTGTGTGATGTGTGTGTGTGTGTGTGTGTGTGTGTGTGTGTGTGTGTGTGTGTGTGTGTGTGTGTGTGTGTGTGTGTGTGTGTGTGTGTGTTTGTGTGTGTGCGTGTGTGTGTGTGTGGTGTGTGTTTGTGTGTGTGTGTGTTCGAGGGTGTGGGTGTGCGTTGACTTTTTTTGAGTGTAAGTGAGTGTGTGAGCGGAGGTGATTGAGAGTGTGTGTGTGAGTGTGAGTGTGTGTGTGATTGAGAGTGTGTGTTTTGGGTATGGAGAGAGTGAGAGTAGGTGTGGGTAGAGGTTTACAGTTGTGTGTGTGTGTGTGTGTGTGTGTGTGTGTGTGTGTGTGTGTGTGTGTGTGTGTGTGTGTACTTGTTCCTGCACTCGTCCATCCCTCCTTCCATCTCTTCCTCCTGAACCTCTCGTGTCTAGCGTCCATGATCCTTCCCTTCCATCCATGCCATTCATCTCAGCATCTTCCTCACCTGTTCTCCTCTCGGTCATCATCTTCACACCGTCCCTCTCCCGTTATCGTCTCTCGCCAGTCTCTCTCTCCCTCTTCGCTCCAGTTTTACCGAAAGGAATTCCTGAACCGTAAATCAATCTGAAACAAAACGAAGCCCTTCTTATCGAGTGTCATTCAACTCCGGGAAGACGCGAGAGTAATGGGTGTTTATATTACTGGTGTGTGAGATGAAGCATAGAACTTAATGGTGAAGATACTACCAGAGAGAGAGAGAGAGAGAGGAGAGAGAGAGAGAGAGAGAGAGAGAGAGAGAGAGAGAGAGAGAGAGAGCACAAATAGTGAAAGGTAGAAATGCGTCTTATTCTGTAAAGAGGAACGTGACGAAACAACAAGAACAAAAAAAAAAAAAGGTATTGAGAAATGTAAAGAAAAGGGAGGATTACAAACAACACCAGAGCATATAAGTGAAGAGATCAATAAGGAAAAGAGCAAAAACAAGAATCAATGACTGGGAAAAGAAAGAATATGGAGTCAAGTAAGAGTAGTAAAGGGCCAGGCCCAGCGTGGATATGAGGAGGGAAGATGGAGAGAGGGAAAGGGAGAGTGACGTGACGGATGAGGGAAAGTTAAGCAAATGAAGGATGAATGTGCAAAAGTAGGAGGTTTGTTCGTTATCCTATATAAGAGAGAGAGAGAGAGAGAGAGAGAGAGAGAGAGAGAGAGAGAGAGAGAGAGAGAGAGAGAGAGAGAGAGAGATTGTTAATTGAGGGTGTTAATAATTTTTTCATGATTTTCTCATTATTTTCAGTTTATTTTCTATTATTTTCATTTTATTATGTTTAGGTTTTTGGTCGTTGCTAGAAGAAAAGGAGGAGGAGGAGGCGAAGGTAGAGGAGGAGGTGGAGGAGGAGAAGGAGGAGTACGAGATGGAGAAAGCGGAGGAGACTAGTTGTGAGTCAGAATACGTAAAAACAAACAAATTAAATAAAATAATAAAATAAAATAAATGAATTAATTAATAAAACCGAGTCATGAGTCGAGCTTTCATTCCCTGTGTACAAACAGACTACATTAAAGGTTTACTCATGTTACACTCTCCCTTCTGTGAATAAAAATTCGACAAGTGAAATCTTGCTATAATTCAGACCCGGTGTGTTTGACGCTCATGCGTTGAAGTTTCGAAGCTATCGACTCAAAGCGAGGGTGAGGGTGGGCATCCTTACTTCACCCTCTCGCTGGCGAGACTGAATTCACTCTGGCTCGGGTAACTGCAGAGAAACCACCCGCGCCGCCAGCCGTACGAGCTATACCTCGCATACAGCCTCTTCCTTACTTTCTCTAATACATCTCTAGCATCTGCTTCCCTGTGTGTGTGTGCAAAGCTCGCTCATCACGTTGTTTATCATTGAGTAAATCGGACGTGAGTGAGTTGCGTCGGGAGAAAAATTCACGTAATGACTCACTGATCTCTGGCTGGCAGCGCAAGTATGACAACCTCAGCGACTGCACAGTGAGTCGAACCCGCCAGTTCGTCTGACTGTGTTGTGGAGGAGAGTGCGACCGTCCGCCGGGTCCCCTTGAATCCCCAGCTTTGAACCACGTGTACCGAGATATTGCCCGCGGTGAAAATTGTGCCTAACATTAAACACTGAAAAATACGATCGTCCGCCTGTATTTCACCTCGTGTGTGGGAAGTGGCTATAGGTTAATTACCGTGCATAGACCACCTTTTCTGGATTTTACTCCGTAGGAAAAGATACCAAGCTACACTCGTGGATTACGTTCCAGATTACACCGTCCCGGCCCGCTGTTTGCATATTTTTTTCTCCATGATGTGAGTACCGATCCTGAGTGTTGTTCTAGCGGGCATGTCACTGGTATAATAGAGTAGTGGTCGCTGTGCTTCTTACTGGTAGCGGTCAGTGGAGGTAAGGCACACAGATGAGGGAGGCGAGATGCGATAGTGTGCGGCAGCGATCCCTTCACATCCCACGGTGATAAGGAGGCTGTGTTTGGGTTTATCAGTGTGAGGGATTAAGCTGTGGGAATAGATTGAAGGTTCCTAAGATACATGCATTGCTGTTATGTTTGTTTCGTTGTGCGTGTGTATGTGTGTGTTTTGATGTTAGTGGCAGGTATTATGTTGTTAGTTGTACAGGTGTGTTTATGGCGAGTGAGTCAGTACACACACACACACACACACACACACACACACACACACACACACACACACACACTCCTACCTGCGTGTGAGTGCGGGAAGCGAACCGTCGTCGTGGTCGAATATATTATTTTGCCGTAATTTTTCGTTACAAGATTCACGGTTGCTTGAACAAAAATTGCAACATGTTCGTACGGAGGAACTTGCAGAGAAAAGAATATAAAGAAAAGCAAATTACACAACACAATCCAAACAAAATCCACGTTTTTATACATTATCCCCCTCAAAAAAAAAAAAAAAAAAGAAAATACAGTAGATGTAGTAGTTGGAGAAAGAGAAGGAAGAGGAGAAAGAGAAAGAGAAAGAGAAGAAAGTTGTTGTCATGTGTGTCTTATCAGCTATAAAGTCCTCTACTGATATTTTCTATTGGGTGGGTTGGCTGGCAGTGTGTCAGGCGTGAGTGAGTGAGTGGGTGCGGGGTATGGAGTGGATGGGCTGAGGGAGAGAAGAGACCTGGTATAGCTGGAGTGATTAATTGGTACATTGGAGCGGCGGTGCATGGGCCTGGCGGTGATGGTGGTGGTGATTGTTTTCATGTGAGGCTGAAAGTGTGAGTGGCTCGTCAGGTGTCAATCTGTCTGTCTGTCTGTCCGTTTGTCTGTCTATTTGTTGACGTGTCTGTCTGGCTTTGTAGATCGCATACCCGTTTTAGCATGATTGTTTTTACTATTTGTTTTATACTTTTACTGTGTTAGATTACCCAGCGTTGCCTTTTTCTCCCCAGTGGAAGTTGGTGGAGAAGAATCAGAGTAAGTGCAGACGCCGCTCAACCCGCGCGCCAATTTGAGTGATACCAAAAACAGCTCCTCATAACACTGGTGACGAGGAGAGGCGGAGGCTGCAGGGGAAATAATGGGTGGTGCATGTGTGTCGAGACGGTGGGAGGGAAGGAGGAGGAGGAGGTGGAGAAGGAGAAAAAGGGGGAAAAGAATAGAAGTACCAGGAGATAAAAAGAGAGTATTAAGGTTGGGTCTGGTATGATGGTTAGTTTTTGATTCTCTCTCTCTCTCTCTCTCTCTCTCTCTCTCTCTCTCTCTCTCTCTCTCTCTCTCTCTCTCTCTCTCTCTCTCTCTCTCTCTCTCTCTCTCTCTCTGTGTGTGTGTGTGTGTGTGTGTGTGTGTGTGTGAAATGTACTACAAAGATAAAAAGTAAGCCATAAGAAACTACGTACAAGAAAACCCAAAACTTTCGCACTTTTTTTTGTTTTTGTTTTTCAATTTCGTGTCATGGTTCAAGTAACTTTTGAGCGAGGCATATATAAGTGTATTTACCTAGCAATTTTTATCATAATTTCGTTCATTTTCTTTATTCATGAGTCTGGTTCAAGAGAGAGAGAGAGAGAGAGAGAGAGAGAGAGAGAGAGAGAGAGAGAGAGAGAGAGAGAGAGAGATAATCCTATGTAGTAAGTTAAGTCAGATGAAGTATAGTACTTTTCTCTTTTTTTTCATATAAAGAAGGAGACACACACGCCCTTGAGAGGTGGATCTTTAAGAGGCGTTAGGACGTGAACTGCAGGCCGTGGTGAAGGCGTGACAGGAATTCCTTGACTCTCCCACACACACACACACACACACACACACACACACACACACACACACACACACACACACACACACACACACACACACACACACACACACACACACACTATACCCCTTCTCCATCGTCCCTCCTCTTCCTCCTCTTCTCCCTAAGTCGAGGATTGCAGTTGGGGGAGGCGGCCTTTGAGCGGAGTTTCCCAGGATATTCTTGGCCAGCGGGGCGAGCGGGAGTGCCTTTAAGTGTGCTAAAGGGGAAGGGAGGTACTCTGACGCCGCGGCTCTAGGCAACTTTGGTGTTCATTCAAGATTCTGTGGGGGTGATTATAATGCTTGTTTTCCGTTGTAGTCCTCTTCCTCTGTCCTCTCTCTCTCTCTCTCTCTCTCTCTCTCTCTCTCTCTCTCTCTCTCTCTCTCTCTCTCTCTCTCTCTCTCTCTCTCTCTCTCTCTCTCTCTCTCTCTCTCTCTCTCTCTCTACAAGACCAGACACCAGACTCGTCTTCCTTCCTTCTCCTTTCCCCTGTACTTCTCTCCCTTTGTCTTCTCTTCTTCCTCTTCCTCTACCTCCTACTCGTCTGCTCTTACTGCAACTGTTCCTCCTCCACTAGACCACCACCACCACTACTGCCTCCATAGTCCTTCCTCCTTCTCCCTCCTTCTCTTCCTCCTCCTTCTCCTTCTAATTATGTGAACTCCTAGCAGTGTTTTCATGGTGTGTTCAACAGATTTGTCCCTCCCTGCACATGGAGTTCATTAAAGGGGATAGGGAAACAAAGCAAAAGAGAGAAGAAATAACAGCAAATCACGTTGTTGTTGTTTAATATGTAAATTGTTCTATTTTCCAGTTAATGTAATGTTGTAATGTACAAAATATTTCCTGTTTTTTTTATTTTCCATTCGTGAAATACCAGTTCGTGTTATTATTTAATGTTAAAATGATGGCGTACTGTTTTCCCTGCAGTTCTTCGCTTCCAAGAGACGGAAAGATAGAAAAGTATTGGAGTTAGTCAAGAACTTTGGCATTTTCGAGATGCACATTTGCGGAGACGTTGCCGGAATTAATTTGCAGTCTGAAGTAGAAATTCGAGGAAAAACATTCTTCTTGCACATGACCTTACCCTGCCTGGAGCTCCTTGCGCCTTTGGAGGGACACAATTCTTTGCCAGGATGCGTTTTTGCTCGCCTCTGTACATTGTTTTTGTGGCCTCCGTTGTGGGGGACGAGGCGGGGGAGGTCTGGGCGAGAAGGTGGCAGTGGTGGTGTGAGGGAGGTAAGAAAGAGAGGCTGCATAATGAGAGAGAGAGAGAGAGAGAGAGAGAGAGAGAGAGAGAGAGAGAGAGAGAGAGAGAAGTTTGGGGAAGGAAGCAAGGCAGACTGGGTAATGAGAGGGAGATGAGGAAGGGACAATGGTAATGTGAAGAAGAGAGAGAAGGGAGAGAAATGGTGGTGTTATGAGCTATAGAGACTGGCGGTGGAGGAGAGGGAGAACAAGTGTGTGTGTGTGTGTGTGTGTGTGTGTGGAGGTGAGGCCAGAATGGTGCTGTCACGGGTCACAACTCCCGCTTATGGTCTGTTCTCGTGACCAGACCCGTGGAGGTTTTTACCTGAGTGGTATTTTTGTTTTCCTTACCTGCACAGTGACACATGCACCGCACCTGGCCTTGGACGTAATAGGGAGCTTGAGAGGAAGATAGGACAAGTTCATGGATATGGATGATTGGTGTATATACGAGTAGATAGACATTGCTGATAAGTTTTACATAGGGACGGCTAAGTTTTAGTCTATTGGTTTATTCCATTATAGTCTTATGTTCTTACACTAAGGTTCTCTCATAAATATTTTGAAAGGCCATAGAAATGATAAATCAGGTTCCTATGGATGTTTCTCCTATTATCATTATAGAATCCATGTTAAACTATCACTAGAATCACGAAAATTACTCTAAAAACCCTAAGTAGCATCCACAGGAGCCTGTTCAGTGAGAGAGACAACGACGAAATGTTACGGAATGCAGTGTTGAGTGTGAAGAAAGTCCAGGTGTCATCTGCAAGCTCGGAACCCTTAATCCGGTGAGGGTAAAAGTCAAGAATCATGTTTTCGTCGGATTCTGGGGAAGTTTTCTGTCTCGCCCACCAGAGTGAACACACGCGCCGGGAGATTAGAGCAGCTTACAGGGGAACTTTCTATTTTTATAATTTTTACGTTAACACGAATTCAGTTTACCAAGTCATGGGGTGTTTTTCTACCTTGACTTTTTTTTTAGGAAGTAAGGAAGATAGTAGTAAGGAACCCTGTGTATTCCTTGGTAAGTTAATGGTAGTTTCCATGTG
>NC_087162.1:9202500-9205000 GCF_035594125.1 Scylla paramamosain | reverse complement strand
CACGAAATACACTCCTTTTTTCTTAGATTAATTTTCATCTTGGTAATATTATTTAGCATACTCTTTTTTCTTTTCTTTTTTTTCAGTTACCACCTCAGTGTGCTCGTGTGTGTGATATATTTAAGGTGTGCGCCCTGCTAAGGCACGGGGTAAATTGTGTTTGGGTTCATTCTTACCCTGAAAGAAAGCCTTGGGCGGCACAGGAGTGCGGGAGAGTGGTGGGAGGGAGGGAGGGAGGAAGTGAGGGAGGGTGAGAGGGGAGGGAACAGAAAGGCAGGTTGTAAGAGAGAGAGAGGAGGGAACAGAAAGGCAGGTTGTAAGAGAGAGAGGAGTGAACAGAAAGGCAGGTTGTAAGAGAGCAGGACGTGGGAACAAGGACTAGGAACAGTATTGTTTTACATGAGTTACATCTAAACTTTACCGTCTTCTGATTTCTTCATCCTGACGCGAATCTTTACTGATTACAAAGTTGTTCATGTTTATGTGGGAATGTCTTGAACAAAAAAATTACATAGCTAGCATGCATTTATTTATTTATTTATTCATTTATTATTATTTTTTTTTTATAGTTACTCTGTCGGTGGATCTTTAATGGATAATTGTGAGTGAGATTTCCATTCTCGGTATTCAGACTAATATGCAAACAATGGATGGTATGTAAACATCTCCATTAACTTAATTAACGTCTGCGGCGCCACCTTCCCCTTTTCCACCAATACCACCACCACCACCACCACCACCACCATTATTACAATAACTACTTCTACTTCTATCATCACCACCACCACCACCATTATTACAACTACTACCACTGCTACTTATATACCTCTTCGACCACCACCACCACAACAACAACAATCAATTACTACTACTTCCACTTCCTTCTCCACCATCACCACCATCACCACCATCACCACCAGTACCGCCTTCATCACCCTCCTCTATGGACGGCATTATTCTCTAAGTTTCCCCACTAAGGCCCGGCCTGACGGCAGGTGGGCGGGGTTGCTATTGTCCATGAGGAGCGGGAGGGGAAGTGAAAGGAAGGCGAGGGACATAATCAAACGGGGGGAAGGAGAGGATGGGAAGAGGTGCCTTGGCTCTCCCTCTTCTCTCCCCTACCCTCTCCTCTTCTCCCTCTTCAAGTTGCTAAGGTAACTCCCACTCAGAAACAGCGTCGGCTCGCTATGCACAGCGCCTCTCGTTCCTAAGAAGCACCACGGGATCTTCCAGCCATTGTGTTGCCTTAAGATCGGATGCCTTTCAGTACAGCAAAGATCTCTCCCGTTGATGGTTAAAGGAGAGTTACTGTTGAATACTTGGTGTGGGAGTTCATAGTCCTGTCAGATTCAACCGTGGTGTCTGCCAAGGGGGTGATTTTGACCTTGATTTTATTTGACGCGTTGTTCTTGTCGAGTTCGCCTCGTTCCGTTGTCGTGCGGTAAAGGTATAAGTGACGTTAATTTCTCCGCCGCCACCTTTGAGCTGAACAAGACTGCAATCACGGAAAACTCCAAGCGTCACGTGAGCGAAGAGTAGCTGGAGGTTTGCAGGGGAAGGGAGCAGGCAGGTAAAGTAGTGAGTAGAAGGCTTAGAGGTGCTTGTGTCTTCCTCACCTGGACAGCCTTGACTCAGGTGAAGTAAGGTAAGAGTTTCTTGCCGGGGGGGAGGGGAGGGGGTCAAATATCTCGTTATCTGGGAGGGCCAGGCCAGCCAACAGAGCCTTGCCGGCGAGTCATTAATAGATCGGGTTAGGGGAGGAGAGGAGAGGGAGAGGAGAGGGAGAGGGGCGGGGGCGGGTGTCCAGTCCGCCACGTCCTTTCCCGTGGGGTACGTGTACGTGTGGGCGAGTCTCTTGGTGCACGGCGACCCCCTGATCCGCCGTGCTGTTGCTACTCGCAGACTGTAATTTGGCTGCATGAGTCACCGTCGGCAGCCTGCGTCGCCTGTCCTACCTCCCTCCCTCCTTCCCTCCTTCCTATCTTTCCTCCCTTCCCGCACCCTTCCCTTACCTTCTCTCTCCCCCGCCTCCCTCCATCTTCCCTAAGCAACCATTAACTCCTGATGCCGTACTAAATTTTAAATAACAGTGCAGCGGGGAGACGGAAGGTTCGATGGACACGTTGCTTATGGTGGCGACGGACGGGCGACGGCTGGCATCTGTCCTCCCTACCCCCGTCCTTCCCTCTCTCCCTTGCACCCCCTCCCTGCCTCACTCCCCTCCCTTGCACCTCTCCCTCAGTTATCTCCTTTCCTTCACTACCTGTGAGCACATCTCTGGCCCTACATTCCTCACCCCTTCCCTGCCTCCCTCATTTGCACCTCTTCCTCAGTTGTCTCTTCTCTCTCCCTCCCTCTGAGCACCACTGCTCTGACATCCCTCCCTCCCCACTCTCCCCGGTCTCCCTACTCTCCCTCCTTCCTCCCACATTCCCATGCACTTTTCCTTTCCTTGGCATCTTCCCTATTCGTTTCCCTCCCTCAGCGGCTCGTATTACCG
>NC_087162.1:9195000-9200000 GCF_035594125.1 Scylla paramamosain | reverse complement strand
AGAGAGAGAGGAGAGAGAGAGAGAGAGATCCCTCCCTCCTTCCCCATCGAAAAAAAATAAAATAAATAAAAAGCCTACTAAATCGTGGTAGTTGATTGCTTAAAATGTTTTGCTTTACGTGATGAAAGACTCTTGTTTATGAAGTGGAGGCGGGCGGCTGTAGCTTGTGGGCTTGTGAGGTTCAATATTTAAGGGACTCTGCGCCAAGAAGATAGCTATTGTGCCACGATTTATGCGGACAGGCTGTCATAGGGCGGCCCCTCTTGACTTGACGCCGCCACCCACCGCCACTAGCCAGCCAGCCAGCCAGCCACCAGGAGTCTTCAGGGGGGAGATCCTAACCCCATCAGTTTCGGATCAGTGAGCGCAAGAGGGACGAGGCTCGGCCCTTCCATTCCCCCATCCCTTCCCCGCAGTACAGGTGGGTCTGGTTAATTTGCGGCAGCCCTCCTATTATAACTTAGTCGAGATGCTCCTCCTTGTGGTACTATTAGGGTGTGGCCATTGAGAGACAGACAAAGAGAGAGAGAGAGAGAGAGAGAGAGAGAGAGAGAGGAGAGAGAGAGAGAGAGGAGAGAGAGAGAGAGAGAGAGAGAGAGATGTATTTATGGATACATACCATACAAACTAGTGTCAGGAAATAGTAATTAAAGACAGGAGAGAGAGAGAGAGAGAGGAGAGAGAGAGAGGAGAGAGAGAGAGAGAGAGGAGAGAGGGGAGAGAGAGGAGAGAGAGAGAGAGAGAGGAGAGAGAGAGAAGAAATTTTACTTAGAATACAAAAGGACTACTTGAAATCGTCAGAGAGAGAGAGAGAGAGAGAGAGAGAGAGGAGATGAGAGAGGAGAGAGGAGAGAGAGAGAGAGAGAGAGAGAGGAGAGAGAGAGAGAGAGAGAGAGATCATAAACTAAGAGCAGCAGATGGAAACCCTTTTTAATACACTGCTGCAGGAATTCCTTGCATGAAACACAACAACAGCTGATGTGTCTTCGAAAACTCCATCGGTGTATGCAGGAAATATTTGCATGTGTGTGTATTCTGAAGCTAAAATACTCGTAAATGTCTAATACTTCATAATATTTTTTTCCTCCCGCCCCATTTCCATGAATATTTAGAGGCAGTTGCATATCAAAAGAAAGAGAAAAAAAAATAATTGAGATCATAAAGCCGCGTAAAAGTTTGTATTTTTTGTGTATGTGTGTGTGTGTGTGTGTGTGTGTGTGTGTGTGTGTGTGTGTGTGTGTGTGTTAACATGTATTTCACCCTGAGTGTTTGAGAGAGAGAGAGAGAGGAGAGGAGGAGAGAGAGAGAGAGAGTGAGAGAGAGAGAGAGAGAGAGAGAGGGAGAGGAGAGAGAGAGAGAGAGAGAGAGAATAAACATGCAATCAGACAAAAAAAACAAAATGGGGATTCATGTACAAAGATAATAAAAGAAGGGAAAAAAAAAAATATATATATATACAAAATCTATAACTTGAGATTAAAGCGAGAAAATGAGCCAAAAGCATCAAGGAAACGCAGCGCACACTTGATAACGCAGATGAGGAAATGACAGGGAAAACGTAACAAGCGTTGCAAACTACCTAATAAACAAACATTTCTGGGCAGGGTAAACAAGAAACTTTCCTTGTTAGAGGCAAATATCTCGACATTTTGTATTTGTTGGTGGAGAATAGTTTCTTCAGTAAGTATTTGGTAGAATATATGTAGAAAAAAATACTTATTTAATCTACTAAAGAAAAATCATTTGTTCAATAGTTATAGACGGAAATTTTTTCGTTTTACCTATTCCTTGTTTGCTTATTAATACTCGCTTTTTACTCTGTTGGAAATTCTGATTAATTTTTCGTCACTATTTTATTTACACAAAGTCGAGGAGAGGAAAGGGCAAGGCGCGGAGGGGAGCGAGTCCTGGTGAGAGAGAACAACCTTCAGACTGCCTCCCTCTCTTTAGAAAAAGATTGAACACTCATACCTTCTTTTCCTCAATAATATCACGTTATTATCCATCTCCCTGTCCTGGTAAAGAGGCTTGGGTATTTTAATGGAGGCATCCTTTGCACGTGTAATCGTACTAGACAGATCCACTGGGAGGAATAAAAAAAATGTTATTTTGTATTTGCATATTCTGTGTCTGGTATCGTCCCAGAAGCAAATGTAAAAATGTTCAGAGGTTGATGTTCACTTGTATGCAAATGTTCATACTTTAAATTTGTTTGATATTTTCTCCTTTTAAATTACTGACATTTAAATGATTACTACGAACACCATTCAAACAGCCCCCTTCACTTCAACGCTATCTCATAATTAACTCATACCACTATATAGTGTATATATTCCGTATATTGATTTGTGCAGAAGACCAGTGCAGAGAAAATGTAAAGCGTTCATTCTCCTTATATTTGTTCCCCCGCTTGGAAGTATTGTATTACCATTAACAGTTGTGATAGGAACGCGAGGTGACAGTGAGTTAGCACGCGCCACCTGATCCTTCCCGACAGTCCGGGCTCCTAAGAGTGCTACTTGATGGTTCTTATCACGCTGGACTGAACACGAGAACTCAGCCCTCAAGATGGTCGATAGTGGGAGTTCAGTCAGACAAGGTGAAAATACTCCCAGGTAAAAGTTTGAGCTCCTGGCTTGTGAGGGGACGAGAGGGATCAGTTTTCCAGGAGCTGGTGTCGAGGCTGGAAATCGGGATGTTTTTTGGCATGATATGTTGAGGATACTTGGCGCGATGTGTATGATAGGAAGACAACACTAGACTGATGCGGTTGGTGTATCTCAGAATGAACCAACATCCTTCACTCCAACAGCAGACTGGTCCATTGTTCGTCTTCTGAAAGCATACACGGGATACAAGCAATACTAGTAAAAGAATAATTTCACTTTGTAGACCGGTCGCTTGTTCAACTCTCCAGAACATAAATGTAATACAGGCAAGACCAATACAAGAATCAGAGATCAAGGCAGCGAGCGGTGAAATATTGACGGAGGAAACGGAGGAAGCTAACAAAAAAAGCACCAATATATCTCTGTCTGTATGAAACACACCAGCTGCTGACGAACATAACGCATGGCAACACAAAGGCGATACCCTGAGGACACCCTCCGTCGGGCAGGTGACCGGAAGAGGGCTGCCAGCGGGAGGTTTACAGAGAGGCGGCTTGACAAACAGTGTGTCGGCACCACCTTTCATCCCCTCTTTTGAAGGATGATAAATCTTTCGCCTCCAAATGAATCTTAGGCGGAAGGCGGGAGAGGAGAGGGTGCAGCGCTGACTGAATCTAAACTTTCTAAATTTTTCTCTCTCCTTCACCTGCGTTACCTGCGTTTCTTTTCATATCAGCTCATATGGCCACTCAGGTCCCAGCACACACGCACGCACGCACGCAGGCGTGCGCGCGCGCGCGCGCGCGCGCGCGTGTGTGTGTGTGTGTGTGTGAGTGTGTGTGTGTGTGTGTGTGTGTGTGTGTGTGTTTGAAGGTGCGTGCGTGCGTGTTATTTTTCGTACTTCGCTTTTATTTCCTCCATGCTTCCGAGTCACGCTGCAGAAATAACAACACTAATACGACTGTGAATCCCGAGAAAAAAGGCATGTTTTTTCTCGTGAGCTGCTGGGGCCGTACCCTGAAGTTAAGAACGTATCCAGGGACATTAAGCCGCCGGAGTCTCGTGTCACGGTGCTATTCTATCTTGGACTCTTGAATCGCGTTCTCCCCGAGGTGGAGGTGGAGCAAGAAGTGGAGGAAAGAAGTGGAGGAAGAGAGTAAGAATGGCCGTAAGGAGTAGAAGGAAAAATAGTCATTGGGTCCACCTAAGAGCAGTGGAGGGATGGTAAAATTCATTCCCCGTGGCAGGAAAATCCACCTTGTCATCCTCCGTCTTCCTCTTCCCCAGCCGCTGCACAATAAAACGCGGGGGTGGTGCCTATCACAGTTCATAAACGCAGGAGATCGATGAGGCGTGAGGACCTTCCTGCCTCGACTTACCCCACTTCTCCTCCTCTCTCCTCCTCGCCCTCCCTCCCGTTGTGTCCCACTTATGACTCTGGCGTGCAGTTTACGAGTCTCTGCTCAGTAATCACATTTGCTACAGGTATTCCGCCTGTCGGGTCTCATTAGCCGACTTAGCTTGGTGACGACTTCTTTTAACGATATGGTCTAGTTGCGTGCCGCCGCCGCCTCAGGAATATCGCGGGGGTTGGGGAGCAGCGCCGCCTCGCCTCGGTGTCGTGTGGCCTGAGGTGCTCTGGAGTAGAATTCTATCACGCCATCACCACGAGTGCCCGGAGCCAAGCACACGGGAACGCCGTGGTCTCTAATTAATTTACGGCGAAGGGGGAAGATACGTCGTGAAGTTAACGCCATCTTTGCATGTAAATATAAATCCCCACCTTTGTCGAGGAATTAAAGGGCGGACAACACGTGCAGCGATCGGAGCAAGGACAGTGTCTCTCCATCACAGTGACCTCTCCTTCCCCAAAAATCTCTCTCAGCCATTACCACTAAATCTCTCTCAAGCCAGCCACTGACCCAAGCCACTGATTGGCTAGCCATCACGTCCCCGTCTCTCTCTCTCTCTCTCTCTCGTCTCTCTCCTCTCTCTTCTCTCTCTCTCTCTCTCTCTCTCTCTCTCTCTCTCCTTAAAGCACAGGGAAAGAAGGTGAGGAGGTTTTGGGGGTCGACTCGTCTGTTATTTATCAGCCAGGAGCACCGGGGAAAGGGGCGGGAACTGGGAAGTGTCCGGAGGAAGGTAATGGTTAAGATAGTTATTGTCACAGACGCGAGTGATGGTAATTACAGTGTCTGGCATATTGCGCGTCATTTTGTCACCCGCGAGAAGCCTGGGCTGGGGATAGAGGGACTGGGGGACTGGAAATGGAGGAGGAGGTGGAGGGGCACGAGGATGTAGGAGAGGGAAGGAGTCATGTGTGTGTGTGTGTGTGTGTGTGTGTGTGTGTGTGTGTGTGTGTGTGTGTGTGTGTGTTCACTGTGCATGCTA
>NC_087162.1:9157500-9192500 GCF_035594125.1 Scylla paramamosain | reverse complement strand
CATCACTACAGGTTTTCTTGGCTTTGTGTGTGAGGAGGAATTAGTCACAGTTGTTAAGGTGAGGCATACACCGCCTCCACCCACTCGTCCTGTCCTGCCCTATCCTCCACCCTCCCTCTCTCCAAGTCCATCGCTTTCCATTCCACACTGGGATTCCCTTCATTTACCATCCATGCCCTCACATGTTATCCCTTTCCTCGGGTCCTCCCCTTCACCCCTTTCACCTCGCAGCCTTTACAGTCTCTCTCTCTCTCTCTCTCTCTCTCTCTCTCTCTCTCTCTCTCTCTCTCTCTCTCTCTCTCTCTCTCTCTCTCTCTCTCTCTCTCTCTCTCTCTCTCTCTCTCTCTCTCTCTCTCTCTCTCTCTCTGCCTGTTCTTTCTCCAGCCTTTACTTTCTATTCCTGTCTGTTTACTTGTATGTGTCAAGATGCCTATTAATAGACTCCTCCTCCTTCTTCTTCTTTGTTTTGTTGTTTTTCCACTTCCACCTTTTCTCTTTTCCTTCTTCCCTCCCCTCATCTCACCTTCCTTCGTCCTTTTGTCATTTCCTCCCGTCCACGCAACACCTTCCATCTCCTCCACTTGTCCCTTCCTCCCTCCTTCGCCAGTCACGAGGATCAACATTTATTGGAGGGGGAGAGGAAGTCATTGTGAGCAGAGCCGGTGGTGTGAGTGGCCACTGCGATCCACTCTGGCGGGCTAATAATGTAGAGATAATGACCAATTAATGCGGTCGTTCGCGGTGTGGGAACTGGTCTGCGTTTAGGATTTACGGAAATGAGAACAACTGGATACTGTGTTACGACTTGGCCTGGCCTGTGTGTGTGTTCGTGCACGTTCTCTGTCTCTCATTCTCTCTTTATCTTTCTCTCTTTGTTTCCGTCTCTGTTGGTGTCTGTCTGGGTATGTTTTTTTTTTCTTTGCTTTTTTCCTCTTAAGTTTCTTGTTTTCTCTTATTTTGGTTGGTAATGTGAGTGTTACGGTCCTTGTCTGTGTCTGTCTGGTTGCATTTATGGTTTTTTCTTTGTCTTTTTCCTTTTGGTTTCTTGTTATTTTTATTTATTTTTGTCTGCAAAATAAGTGTTCGGGGAATGTATATGTGTCTATCTTCTTATATTTCTTTATTTCCGTTGTCTTTGCCGTCTTATCTTTTTTTTTTCTTTTGGTTCGTAAGGTGAGTGTGTAAAAAAGTTGTCTGTGTCTCTTTATATTTCTTGATTTTTGTTGCATTTTCCTCCTTACCTTCTTTTTTTCATTTCTTCTTCTTCTTCTTCTTCTTTTTCTTTATCTTCTTGTTCTTGTTCTTGTTCTTGTTCTTCTTCTTTTTCGGTTCGTAAGGTGAGTGTTTAAGAAATAGAGGCGGAAGTTTCCCTGATTTTCCCTTCAGGTCACAAGTCGACGTTTTCAGGGAGCCATTGACTTAGACTGAAGGCGAGAAGAAGGAAGTGACTCTCTTTTTCTCCTTCCTCTGTTATTGTGGGTGTTTTGCATAATGCGCGGTGAGTTTGTCCAGGCTTTTTTCTTACCCCCCTTTCTCTCTCTCTCTCTCTCTCTCTCTCTCTCTCTCTCTCTCTCTCTCTCTCTCTCTCTCTCTCTACCGTGAGTTGCTGTTTACGAGGATTGTTGTTGTTGATGTGGTGATGATGGTGTTTGTGTGTTCGTGTGTTGTTTGTGGTTATCTGGGTGGGATGGTGTTTGTTATTGGTTGTGTTGGTGGTGGTGGTGGTAGCGGTGGTGGTGGTGGTAGCAGCAGCCGTCGCCTCCGTCATCACTGTCATTGTTTGTTGTTAATTTAGTCTGTGTTTGGTTTGTTTTCGTTGATGGACTGGTGGTAAAGGTGGGTATTATTCGTTTCCATGTTTAATTTTGCTGCTTTTTTTATAATTTTTGTTTAATTTTGTTGTTAATTTCGCCTCTGTTTTTGTTTTCGTTGGCGGACGAATAGTGATGGTTAGTATGATTCGTTTCCATGTTTTTTTTTATATATTTTTTTATTAGTTTTCCTGTTTTTTTTTTTAATAATTTTTTACTTAAGAGGATCTGTCTGTCCGTGTAAGGAGGGTCTCAGTGTCTTCTTTATAAGTGTGCCCACGTTGTATTTTGTGTCCTGTTGGAAATAAAAGGAATGAAAAACATTTAAGCCTCTTAGGAACCTGGTTTTGTCCCTTCAGTACGGTAATATTTTTTAATCATTGCTATTCTTCTCCAAACTTTACTTATTTTTCAAAAGCTCTCTCTCTCTCTCTCTCTCTCTCTCTCTCTCTCTCTCTCTCTCTCTCTCTCTCTCTCTCTCTCTCTCTCTCTCTCTCTCTCTCTCTCTCTCTCTCTCTCTCTCTCTCTCTCTCTATACATTGCAGGCGTGGGCTTAAAACTTCCCTTTCTTGTAGAGTAATAAATAAAAAGACCGTCTCAGTAATCTGATTCGAAACTGGCCATTGTTAGAACAGCACCGGCGGGGGGAAGGGAGGGGAAGGAAAGGGAAGGAAGAAAAGGGAGATAAGGGAGGTGGGAATACGGGTACCGTGGAGAGAGAGAGAAAGAGAGAGAGAGAGAGAGAGAGAGAGAGAGAGAGAGAGAGAGAGAGAGAGAGAGAGAGAGAGAGAGAGAGAATAGTATTTTCGAGGAAAGCTTCTCTGAGCATCGTGGAGAATGTTTACCAGAGGCTTTAAAAATTTTCCCCCTCCATTTAATGAATATTCTTTTAGTTCTCATAATGGTGGGTTTTTATATCTTTTGTTTTTAACTTTTCCTGCAAATCCTCCCTTATCTGCTTCTTTTCTCCACTTTCTTTACCTCCTCCTCCTTTTCCTTCTCTCCCTCCTCCTCCTCTTCCTCCTCCTCCTCCTCGATGTCATTAGGCACCTTGAAGTTTTTGAAATTAGATTAATTGTAATTAGTCGAACGACTGTCATCTCTTGCTTGTCATTCTCTCTTGACAGCACCACCTAATTATTTTCCTTCCGCACGTGCCTTTTTTATTTTACCTTCTTCTTCTCCCTTCTTGTTTTTTCCTTTCGTCCTTAATTGCATAAAGCGACGCAGCTAATTGTTTTCTCGACTTTCATTGTCTGTCCTTTGATATTTTACAGAATTTTTGGATTTTCACACTAATATTGTTTTTTGCACTTGTTTATTATTTTTTTTTGTTTTCGTAATTTTATTTGGTGTTCAGAAATGACTTTTGTGTCACTTTTCATCTTGAATAACACCCCCACACACACACACTCTCTCTCTCTCTCTCTCTCTCTCTCTCTCTCTCTCTCTCTCTCTCTCTCTCTCTCTCTCTCTCTCTCTCTCTCTCTCTCTCTCTCTCTCTCTCTCTCTCTCCATACCACCCCATATCCCTGCACGGCCATCACCAGCATCGTCGTGGGTAGCAGCAGTATCGGACATCATCACCATTATCATCCCAGGGGCCAGGCTGGAGTGGGGCGTTACCTGAAAAGTCAATTAAGGAGGCTACTTCTTTGCATAGCTTTACCCCTCCCCTCCCCGAGCCTCCCTCTCACCCTCGCCTCTCCTTTCCCTCTTAGTGACGAGGTTCCGGTCATCCCTTCACTCCCCTTCAACTCCTCCCCTCCTGCTAACATTTCCTCATATGGCCTTCCTCCTTTCCACAGCACTCCCACTCCATGGCGTGCCTCTTTCCACTCGTATTGGTCGTGCTTTGAAGGCTTTAAATAGAAGGATTGGATGTGTTTTTAGCTTGCCTTAGGTCGTGTGTGTGTGTGTGTGTGTGTGTGTGTGTGTGTGTGTGTGTGTGTGTGTGTGTGTGTGTGTGTGTGTGTGTGTCAGCGTCCAGTTTGAGCTCAAGTCACTGCATGGATACTTGCCTAATGAATGCCACGTTCGTCTGAAGCTCCCTGGGTTTTGCTTTCCCTTACTCACTTCTTCCCGCCAAAAAGGACCCAACGAGACCCAGAATTTACATAATGAAGAGCTGGATATATACCCCGTACTTTCTTCTTTCTTCCCGTCCCCTGAGACTTTATGAGAGACAGGACTTTCTAACACTTGATTACACAGGCGAGTGCTTTCTTTTCCTGTTTGCAGATACGGGCCGTAAAGTTGCTGTGTTAACGAGAATATTAAAATGCTCTGGTAACAAGTATATAATAGCGTTGGATTCAGAGGTACAAAACTCGAGGAACGAGATGTGTTTTCATTGCTCCGTACCCCGCACTTACCTTAAAGGGACCGTGTGTGTTGGAAGGCTAGTGCATCTAAAACTCTGTAGGTTGGAATTTTTGTTGTGGAAAACTAACGGTATTTACGCCGGGTAGTGGTGATAGGAGCCTGTAAAAAAAGGAGGTTAAAGGAGTAAGAACAAGAGACAGGTATGTACTGCGGATGAAGAGAAGGGGAAGGAATAGGAGGTTGAGGGCAGAAAGCAGAATGAGGGAGGAGGAAGAAAGGGTAGAAAGAGAGCAATAAAGTCTCAGGGAATAAAAACTCTAATGTAAAGTTTATATTATTCCCTTCAAACACGTATAACAAAAAACAAACATCAACAGACCTTCAAATTTGGACTCCATCACTATCACGTAAGTTTGTCAGTGTCTCGGACTCTGCACCTCGCTATTACTTATCTACACTCATCACATTAATTACATGTGCATATATTTTTCGACATAATTAGTGACTATTGCCCTACACGACAACGGACTCGAAATAATGACGGATAGTGATGTGGGAGAGGAGAAAGACTCGCACATGATAAACACAGACGGACAGACGCCAAAGATGGGAAAGATATTGATAGTCGTACAGGAAAGCGAGGGAGGGGAAACGAAGAAAGAATCGTAGAAGAGAGAGGAAGGATGATGAAGGAAACGAAGAGGAAGAGTGATGACCAGAAGGGAGGGAGAGAAGGAGGAAGAAATCTCAAGAGGATGGGCGTGGAGATAAGGGCAGAATTATTAGAAGAGGGTAAAAGGTAATTGAAGGGAACTGAGAAAGGGGATGGAAGTGTCAAAGGGAGATGGAGGAGAGGGAGAGGTGAAGGAAGGAGGAGGAGGAGGAGGAGGAGGGGACAGAGGTGGTGATTCTGGTTAGAGGACGAAAATTAGGTTGGCCGAGGAAATTTCTACAATTCTTGGGGCTTTTGGAAACTGGAGGAGCAAAAGAAAAAGAAAGAAAACAACGAGGAATAGGTTTAGTGGTAGTAGTAGTAGAAGTAGAAGGAGGAGGAGGAGAAAGAGGAGAGAAACTAACTAACAAATAATTAGAATAAGATGCTAGAAACAGTAAAGAAACAAAGTAAGTAAAACTGCAAAAGAGTAAGAAGAAAAGGATGTGAACGAGAAGGAAGAGAAGGAGAAGGAGGAGGTGGAGGAGGGGTCATGGCAGGGTGTGAAAGTTGAAAGTGGAGGGCGCCCTATCTGATGGCCCCGTCCGTTCGTCTGTCTATCCGTATGCCGGAGTCGTCCTGCCCCCGCCTGGTGGATGAAGGAGATCGGAAAGTCATGGCACGCTTATGCATCCCCATTAGAAAAGGTGTTGATTGCTGAACGAGTATTAGACGAGCGGGAACTGCGGGGCGGAGGTGGCTGTTATCACGTACTGAGAGAGAGAGAGAGAGAGAGAGAGAGAGAGAGAGAGAGAGAGAGAGAGAGAGAGAGAGAGAGAGAGAGAGAGAGTGAGAGAGAGAGAGAATAAAATAAGTAAAATTGGCTTGGAACACGATGTTGGAGTTCATTCAGGCTGGAGAGTTGGAGAATAAATGTCTAGAGGTTCTTTATTGTTCGCATGTGTGTGTGTGTGTGTGTGTGTGTGTGTGTGTGTGTGTGTGTGTGTGTGTGTGTGTGTGTGTGTGTGTGTGTGTTTGTGTGTGTATGGCGCATCACTCATTCATCAGACTCATGTGTTCATTACTCGCATTTTTATTTAACTTTTTGGTTCGTGTGTTTGTGATGAGATATAACTTTTCGAGGTTCTAGCTTTTAAAAATACAGGTTTACCAACTATTTTTCTGTGTGTGTGTGTGTGTGTGTGTGTGTGTGTGTGTGTGTGTGTGCTAGTCAAGTCCAAACACGTAACCTTTGGCTTAAAAGTGGACGAAAAAGAAGCAAGAGAGACGTTAGGACAAAACTCCTCCATTCCAACCATCCAAGGAAGGAGGACAGATACAAATGGAGCTTTTAAGTACTCTCTCTCTCTCTCTCTCTCTCTCTCTCTCTCTCTCTCTCTCTCTCTCTCTCTCTCTCTCTCTCTCTCTCTCTCTCTCTCTCTCTCTTCCTCTCTTGGTCTGTCTAATCTCGGTGAAGCAGAAAAATCTTACTTCGCTGTCAGAAAAAGGACACGCTCGAGATTTTATGTAATATCAGATCCACTGGACGTTGTAGTTGAATACTTGATAAAAACACTAAGCAAACACTTTCTCTTGATAACTTATTGGGGATTTAGCAGCAACAGTAGTAGTAGTAGTAACAAATGGAGGATGATAGTAGTAGTAATGGAAGTAGCAGGAAAACAGTCTTTTTTATTCCTTAGATAATAGAAGCACAGGTAAAAAGAATCTCTCTAAGATGTTTGGGGGTCTTGCTTACGTACGAGAGAGGGAGGGAGAGATCTTTGTGGACAAGGGTTTTAAGGAGGAGAATGTCAAAGTAAGATGCTGTACTGCGTGCGCCTTCTGATCCCGACTGACAACGTACGGCAAGTGAGGCTCCGATAGCATCACCGATCTTGTGGTTTACTGTCTTCATCAGCGGCTGGCGGGCTGGAGGGGCGGTGAGGCAGAGAGGCTGTGGGGCTGAGGGTGCTTGGTGATGCTGGTGATAGTGGCAGTCGTGGTGGTGATGGTGGTGGTGTGTGCTTGTGGTCTTGCTCTCCCTCACTGACTTGTTTTGGTTTTCTGCCTTCATGAAATCTTTATTGGGATGACCTGACTGTGTGGGGTTTACAGAATGGTACGTTCCTCCTCCTTCTTCTCGTCCTCCTTCTCTTTCTCCACCTGCTCCTCGCTTTCCTTCTCATAATTCTCACCATGTCCTTTTCTTTGTTCCGTTTTTGTATTTTTGTTGTGTTATTCTTGTTCTTTAACGTCTTGTTTTTATTATTCTGTTTCTTCTCTCTCCTCCTCCACCTCCTACGCCTTCTTCAGGCTCCGTTTTCCTTTCTCATATTAGCCCAAGGACGTCGTGTTCTCCCCGGTCATATCCTACTCTATATCCTCCTCAGTATCCCTATCACATGTCTCCGGGGACGCACCATCCTTACGTTTCTAATATCACGCCTCGTCTACACAAAATAGTACCCACCTAAATATTCAGGGTTCGATTTTCTTCCCCCTCACCTGAATGCATTACGATTCCGCTCACCCCTCGCCTTCCTTCCTTGACACCTACACTTTCTCTCATTCCCTTTTTTCCCTCCGTGCCTCCCTGCCTGCCTGCCTGCCTGCCTGCCTGCCTGCCTGCCGTGATAGGTAGACCACGCCTTCATGACTCAGAGACCCGCCGAAGGTCGATTCTTCTGTCATGGATATATTGATTCTTGACTTGCCCCCCGACCCGCCGTGAATGCAAGAAGCCCCATTAATCGTATTGGCCTGCTCTCGTTCGTCCGGTCCGATACAATGGATAAGGAATATAGGGCAGGGAGGGCAGAGAGAGAGAGAGAGAGAGAGAGAGAGAGAGAGAGAGAGAGAGAGAGAGAGAGAGAGAGAGAGAGAGATTATTTCTGAAAGATTTGAAAATTTTTCCCACGTACAAATGTGGGAAAAATTAAACTCATAATGATACTCCTCTTCTTTCTCCTTCTCTTACTACAACAACAACTACTACTACTACTACTACTACTACTACTACTACTACTACTACTACTACTACTACTACTACTACTACTACTACTACTACTACTACTACTACTACTACTACTACTACTACTACTACTACTACTACTACTCCTCTACTGGTGCTTACAAGAAGCTAAATACCAACCTATACATTCCTGAAAAGCCTCTAGTGAGTGTTTTTCGTGTTTGTAAATATAACCTATTAGGTCTCTCTCTCTCTCTCTCTCTCTCTCTCTCTCTCTCTCTCTCTCTCTCTCTCTCTCTCTCTCTCTCTCTCTCTCTCTCTCTCTCTCTCTCTCTCTCGTGCTGGTTCTTCCGGATAAAGGTCGGTCTGGGCTGGAGCGAGCGATTCCTATGCTCTTTTGTTGCAGATTCTTGGTCCCTCCTGTGATCCCAAGTGCGGCTGCTGTGATCGCCAATATATCACCTTTGATTCCTCTCTCGTGTGTCCAAATCCGATTGTTTTTCTTCATCGATTGGCGGCCAGAGAACCCGATCCCTTTGTTACCAGCCTCAAGTCATCGATAGTCCTCGTTTTCTCCACCGCACCCAGCTAGGAAAGGGATCGGAACCTCTCTCTTTCTTCCTTTCTTTCCCTTTGAAGGAGTTTGTGTTTGTGTTTTGCTCCTCGAGGGCGTCTTCTGTCCTTACGATTCGTGTGTTTGGTGTGATTTGAATGGTTTATGTTCTTGCGTCTTTCTCTTACACACACACACACACACACACACACACACACACACACACACACACACACACACACACACACACACACACACACACACACACACACACACACACACACACACACACACACATCTCGCTCCTCACTCACACTACACATTTTCAGGCGTATTCCAGTAAGTGTGCGCGATTTTGTATGCAAACTAAATCGCCTTACATCCATAATATTGTCTGCATATTTTACGCTCCAGTATCCTTGTTTAAAGTTACATATATTTATTTATTTTTTTTTTCTGGTATGTGTGTATGTATGTATGAACATTCATTCGTTTCTCGAGCTCGCGATAGATGACTTGCATTGTTTGAAGTATATTTACCATGAGCTGTATTCTGCACATTGCGATGCCTGTATTGTGTCGATGTAGTCATTGCATGTCTCTCTATACACACACTCTCAATGCTTTACACGGCTTTGCTTCTTTATCTCCCTCGCAAACTACGGTTACAGTATACAGAGGTACATTTAAATCTGCCTTTTTTTGGCCACAGTTTGATACACGCGAACTCGAAAAATGCGCAATATATTCTCAGCAACAAGAGCAGCTTTTAGGAACAGTCGCCTCGCTTGCGTCGCCTCGCCTCGCCTCGCCTTCATACACACGCGTTCCTTCCTCAACAGGTGAGTGTGTCGTCAATTTGTGGCGCACCTGAGGCGACGACAAGATAGGAAGGAGGAGGAGGAGGAGAGAAGGAGAGAGAGGGAAGGAAGCAGTATACAATTAATCACGTCCCGCCAATCCATTCATGCAGATCACTACTCCTGCTCTTCTTTTCTTCCTCCTCCCTTGTACACCGTCCCCTCTCCGCTCTTCCTTATTGACGGGGAGGCGCCCGGGTCATTAGTTGTGTTGTCTTGCCGTGGTTGTCTCGCTCAGGAGGCGGTTGTCTGGTGGTCAGTACGCGAGGGCCACTGGACACTCCCATTCGAGCTTGGCGAATGGTACACACACACACACACACACACACACACACACACACACACACACACACACACACACACACACACACACACACACACACACACACACACACACACACACACACACACACACACACACACACACACACACACACACACACACACACACACAGGAATGTTCTTTTGCCTTTAGAACTTGCGGTGGAACGACAGATGATGTTCCACTTATTTTATTTATCTTATTTTTGTTTGCCAGCATTGGACACAGTTCCTGGTGTTTCTACGAGTTTACCTCCCAACGGTATTTAATGAGAGTCCCCCGCCACCTCCCTACGTGAATTTCCCACACTCGCTTACCTGATGCCGCACTGAAACACACACACACACACACACACACACACACACACACACACACACACACACACACACACACACACACACACACACACACACACACACACACACACACACACACAGAACAAGACCTATACACTTATACATCTACCCTTTTCTGTCCCACTCCCTCTCCCTCACTGTCCCCTCCCTCTCCCTCTTAAGCCTCCCCGAGATTACCTCTGGATTCCTGTCGTGATTAATGCGTGGACGGCGACAATAACCTCCCCTCGGCTCCTTAGGTGAGCTTCCGCGAGCCCCTAGGTGGTGGCACGCGGTAATTTAAGGCGCTAGGTGCTGTAAAGACGGAAGGCTCTGCTGGGGCGGTGCGGTGGGAGTCTGTACGAGTATGTGTTAGTGAGCCAGGGACGAAGAGAGGGAGTGGGAGATGGGGGTGGATGGCAACGGTGTAGTGGCTGGTGGTGATGAAGATGGTGATAGTTAATGGTTTTGGTGATGGTGTGGTTGTTTAATAGGCCATTAATCTAACTACAGGGACTTTTTTTCTTATTCAGCCCTTCTCTCTCTCTCTCTCTCTCTCTCTCTCTCTCTCTCTCTCTCTCTCTCTCTCTCTCTCTCTCTCTCTCTCTCTCTCTCTCTCTCTCTGTATAGGATTTAAGTTTAATCGGACGTATAGATGCACAATTGTATCTTTTCTTTGTTCAAACTGCTGCAAACTTAACTGTGCTCTCTCTCTCTCTCTCTCTCTCTCTCTCTCTCTCTCTCTCTCTCTCTCTCTCTCTCTCTCTCACTTGGTACGAAAGGAAAGAAATCTCACGAGCCTCCCACGCGCCTGCATATCCTGTTACTGGCGCGCGGGTGGCTGGGTGGCTGGTGGCTCGGGAGCATTGTGGCGGGGGAGCATGTGTTTGGCGGTGGGCGGTGCGACGCTCACCGCGGTTTGCAAGCACTCGGGCCCTTGGGAAACTTGAGGCTTGAGCGCAGTGTTACTTTACATAAATTAGTTTTTTTCACTTATTGTTAACGTTTTTATGCATCGTATTATTTTCCTCGTGGTTCTTGCCTGAGGTTTGGGGTTACATCCGATATTTTTTACTTGCATGACTGTATTTCAATATTCCTGTTTTTCGATTCTCTGCATGTTGGGAGAAAAGTTGCGAAGGTGAGGGTAAAATAGATACAGCGTGAAACTCCCAAGCAATGGTATGCTCGTTGGTGGTGATTTATTAGCGATTATGTTGTGTTCGTGGCGCGGTTTGTGTGCTTTTCACGGGTAAATGTTTTCTCTCATGATTGTTTTCTTCCCCGGTGATGGAAATGGTTTTTGCATCACCTGGACCTGTTCTCTCGCACCTTAGATGATGACTCATTGGAGGTGTACACTGCGAGATGGTGATGAAGGGAGAGAGAGAGAGAGAGAGAGAGAGAGAGAGAGAGAGAGAGAGAGAGAGAGAGAGAGAGAGAGAGAGAGAGATCCTTCTCTGAATACTAACACACGAGAAACTTAATGCCTTCCAACCTAAATTGGGTCCGCAGCTTCACATGCCACGCGGAACATCGCCTTACAATTTCATCGGATAATTACGGCGTCGCCAGGTGGCACTTAAATGCAATCCCTGACGTCACATTTGTAGAGTAAGAGACAGGATAAAAAAACGCTACATGATTGGATGTCTTCCTTCTGCTTCCACACCCTGCTTACCCTTCCCACCCTTCATGTACCCTCGCCCTGCCCTTCTTCACCGCTCCCTTCTTCTCCCTCCTCCACCTGCACCTCTTCAAGGGGGAATGGCCTGGCAAGTAGCGAATCGCCTAAAAGGAGGTTAAAAGAGGCCCAAGGATTTCTGAGTGTATTTTTTTATATGAGTGGGGAATGAGTGGACAACTTTATGAAGGGATGAGTGAGTGGCGCGTCTTATCCTTGGCAGAACCTAAGCATCTTACAGGGCAACCTTAGCACGGAGGCAGAACACCAAACAGTTATCACAACCACACATACCACCCACCTTCTCTCTCTCTCCCACCGTCTCTTTCTCTCGGTCCTTACCTCTCTCCGTCACACCTGCACCGCAAACCTCCTCGTCTCCATATTCGCTCAGTCGCCTGCTTGACCAGCTTTCGCGACGAGCAGTAAGGAACGGCGCTGGCCACAACAGTAGCGGCAACAAAAGTGGCGGCAGAGGCAGAACCAGTAGCAAATGAAGGTAGCCGGGGAGGGAAGGAGCCGAGGAGGGAGGTGACCGAGAGAGGAGTTGGCTGAGGGGGTTAGGTAGCCGAGAGAGGAGGAAGAGGCAAGGGAGAGCAGGTTAAATATACCTCTTAAAAACTTGACACAAAAAACGCGCCTTGATTTTGGTGTGAGGAGCAGCTGAGGTTCGTTCCAGAGGAGAAAGGAGGTCTCGGGAGCGCCTTCAGGTTGCCTCCGTCAAGCATATTCGTCCAGGCGAGGAGGAACCTGTCCAGCGCAGCAGCCGCCTCCTCCATGATGTATTGCTCTTAGGTGTTGGTCTCTTCCCTCTGCTCTCTTTCCTGGCGCGGCCCAGAAACCCTGCAATCAGAGTGACTTATGAGGAGCGAAGTGGTTACTAATATTTATGATAATAGTAATGAGGGTAATAACAATAATAGTAATGATAATGATGATAATATAAACTCGTTAATGTCAGAACGTCTCTCTCTCTCTCTCTCTCTCTCTCTCTCTCTCTCTCTCTCTCTCTCTCTCTCTCTCTCTCTCTCTCTCTCTCTCTCTCTCTCTCTCTCTCTCTCTCTCTCTCTCTCTCTCTCTCTCTCTCTCTCTCTCTCTCACACACACACACACACACACACACACACACACACACACACACACACACACACACACACACACACACACACACACACACACACAACAGAGAACACTTACTAGATGTCTGTGAACTTATTCCTGCAGCAGGATCATCTCCTCGGCAAGAGCCACGTTAGGGAGTGTTTCGTTAAGGCTCAAGGGAGGCTGGGAGGGAGGAATGGAGTGAGCGAGGCTGAGAGGGAGTGAAGGAGGGAGGCTGGGAGGGAGGGAGTGAACAGAAGCACAATGATATTTTATGTGGAGGCAAGACTCTGGCTTTGGGACATTCCGAGAGAGAGAGAGAGAGAGAGAGAGAGAGAGAGAGAGAGAGAGAGAGAGAGAGAGAGAGAGAGAGAGAGAGAGAGAGAGAGAGAGAGTCAACCCAACACTGGTATCTGGGTTTGGTGAAAATTGCACAAGTTAACAAACCCCAATATTACCACCATAATAAAAAGTAGAGAAACATGCATGGAAGCTACCACTGTATATCTTAATTGGAAATTGTACCCCTGACTTAATGGTTCTTTAAGGGGGAAAAACACTTAATTATCCACCAGTAGACAGGTGAAGCAAGCACTTCCACATACACCACCACCACCACCACCACCACTACCAGTAAGGGTCACAGTATGGTGATCAGAGTCCACCATTGGCCACCAGGTAAGAATGTGGCCTCATACGAGTACAGGTTCCTGGTGACGGTACAAGGCGGCGGTGGAAATAAGAAAATAGAGGGTCGTACCAGAGAGAGAGAGAGAGAGAGAGAGAGAGAGAGAGAGAGAGAGAGAGAGTTAATTCATTTATGATTTTCTGTGATAAGTAGCGGTGAAGTGGGCGGCAGGTATGAGTGATGGTGATAGCAGCAGCCAGCAGCAGCCACCATGGACGGGCGCCACTCCCTTGCTCCACATACTCCACCACTGGGTGCTTTTACATATTGCTGAGGCTTCCTGATTGGGCCAGTTACATATTTGAGTAGTGGAGGTGTCAGTGGCATGCGCGTCTCTCTCTCTCTCTCTCTCTCTCTCTCTCTCTCTCTCTCTCTCTCTCTCTCTCTCTCTCTCTCTCTCTCTCTCTCTCTCTGTAACTCGGTACGTAAAGAGCATTCAAACATTCATTATGTATCCTTTGTGTGTGTGTGTGTGTGTGTGTGTGTGTGTGTGTGTGTGTGTGTGTGTCAGTGTGTGTGTGTGTTGCCCTGACTCATGATGCTGATTGATTTTACCATTGACTGTTCCGTGTATAGCGCGTGTGCCGCCCTCCTAATTGTCCGATCGGTGATAATTGCCCCGTCATCGTGTCGGAGTAATTTGATGCTTTAACCCCCGAATTTCCTGATGTACGGCGGGAAAGGCCCGAAATTAGGCGGGGAGTTATCGTTGTGTGACTGTGTATGTGCGTGTGACTGTATGTGTGTGTGTATGTGTGTGTGTGTGTGAGTGTTCGTGTAACTGTTTGTGTACTAGCGTATGTGTGTTTGCGTGCTAGATATTGCGTGCGTCAGTCAATACACGCTCATTTATTCCTTTTGTGTAATTACGATTTGTTTCCCTGTATTTGCAGATGTAAGGGGAGGCGGGCAGGATGGTGAAATGGGCCCAGGGGGAGCGCCGCCCCCTCCCTGGCGCCCCCCGCCCCCCACAGCGGCGCCCGGAAGTCCTGTTGGCCCTTCTGCTGCTCCTTCAGGCGGCGGTCTTTCTGCCCACCGCCACCGCCGACCCCGCCCCTCACCCTGGCCCAGGTCTGTTTCTGCCTTGTGTTTGCTTAGTTGTAGTCCAGACCACGTGATTCAGGCTCCTGTTGTTCTTTCTCCTTATGACGTAGGCTCTTGTGTTTCTTTCTCCTTATAACTCGAGTTTATGTTGTTCTGTTTCCTTGTGACTCGTACTTCCCTTTTTGTTTCCATGTGACTCAAGTTCCTGATGTTCTTTTCCATGTGAATTGATTTCCTATTGTTCTGTTTATATGTGACTCGAATTTCTGTTATTTTGTTTTCATGTGACTCCAGATCCTGTTGTTTTGCTTTTATGTGATTCGTGATTCTTTTGTCTCCATATGTCTCAAGCTTCCGTTGTTCTCTCTGTCTACTTTTAATCCAGGAAAACAGTAACCAGCTCCACCGTCAAGTTTGTTTCTCCCTTCTGTTAACCTATTTGTAGTTCAGAGCTTATGACTTATGTTCCTGTTGTTGTCTCTATATCCACTTTTAATTCAGGAAGGCAGTAATGAACAGTAGTTGGGAAATTGCCACCAGAGTCCCCATCCTGAAATGGCATGCCGCCCAGGTCGCCATTGCATGGCGACCTGGACGGCATGCCATTTCAGGATGTGGACCCTGTTGGCAATTACCCGGAGTGGCGATCCATTTCAGGATGGAGACCCTGACTGTAAATAGAGTGTTGGAGGATGGGAGAGGGAGGGAGGGGGGGGGAGGGGGGGGAGGGGGATCCCACCCCCACCCCAGGAGCGACTCTGATGGCATGCCATATTGTGAGTGTGGGGTTGATCAAGTTGCAATGGGGAAACCTGACAGCAATTTTCCGTAGACTTCAGTGGCAGTCCATGTCAGGATGGAGACCCAGGCTTGGGAAAGGGAGGATGGCGATTCACGACGGCAACACCAAGGGGTGGGGGGGGAGGGAGGGGGGAGGGACGGTGACGGCGACACTGACGGAGAGGTGGGGGGCGTGCGTCCTTATCCTTCGGCGACGATGGAATGACTAAATGAATCAATGATGGTGGGTGGAAAATAATTGAGTGAAAGGAGGGGGGGGAGGGTGTGGACTGGCGGCCAGACGTGGAAGTCGCCACACACACGCGTGGCTAGGGGACTGTGACGGCAATGCCGTGTAGGTCGCCCTTTCACGTCCCCCCCCCCCCCCACCCCCAACCCACCCACCCAGGGGCGACTCTGACGGCAAGCCATATTGCGATGGTGATCCTGATAGCAATTTTCCATAGATCCATGCTTGGGAAGGGGGGGGTGATTCACGACGGCAAACACCAAGGGGGGGGAGGGAGGGGGGAGGGACGGTGACGGCGACACTGACGGAGAGGTGAGGGGGCGTGCGTCCTTATGCTTCGGCGACGATGGAATGACTAATGAATCAATGATGGTGGGCGGAAAATAATTGAGTGAAAAGGGGGTGGAGGGGGGGAGGAGAGGTGATGGGGGGGCTGGCGGGCAGACGTGGCAGCCGCCCGCCACACACGCGTGATTAGGGGGACTCTGACGGCGCCTGCCATAGAAGTCGCCCTTTCCCTTTCATTCACGGAATCCTGGAGGGTGGGATGACCGAGTGTTGCCATCACGCGTTCCCTCCGACATCTCAATACATCCCCTATGGTCAAGGTCGTCGCGACTGCCGCACGAGATCCCGTTACCTGTCCATCCTTTTTACCTGGAGAAAGCGTCTGTGACGGCCAGGGCGGAGCGGCGGCCTCTTCCACTTTCACCGACCACCAGCGGCATGGCTGACGTAATACTTATGTCGGATGGCGGTCTTATTACTATCATTATTATTATTATTATTATTATTATTATTATTATTATTATTACTATTATTATTATTATTATAGCCGACACGTGCTCCCTCCGATATCTCAGTACATTCCCCTATGGTCAAGGTCGTCGCGACTATCCACGCCGTACCGCCATAATCTCCAGTCTGCCGACGTATATATGTCATGAAAAGGTAAAGTTTAAAGTCAGTCTGTTAGTTGACAGGGTTTAAAAAACATGTCATTGAGAGATAGTGACGATATATACGTATACCTATCTTCTCTTGCAGGTGGTAGGTCATTTCCCAACAACACAACAACAGAATTTGAAAACAGAATCTTACCCATTCATTTAGACACCGGCAGGGATTATGAAGTCGGCCTGTGTAATATTTTATTCCCTAAATATTTCTACTGCATTGCGGAAGGGGATCCAAATTCCAGTATATCGTTCTATGGTCGGGTTAAGCAGTCAGACTTTGATATGTATGAATATAATATGTATACCTATCTACCGGAAAGGAATATCATCTCCAATTTTACCGATAAGAACATACCGGCCATAACTAAGGCAATTAATGGACAGATAGTGAGAGAACTTCAAGCAATCTTGAATGACTCCTTTAAGATCTATTTCCCTTACTCGGATATCATTTATTATGACCGCGACTTGGAGCGGGTCGTTGTGAATAACGCGATTGTCCCTCCTAATGACGATCGTATTTACAGTGATATAAGTATAAAATTTGCATCGCATATAGCTCACATTCTGGGTTTCAATCCAAATTTTCGCTACACCGTCTACTTTCAAAGATCTGGCGACGGCATTTCATCTTCCGACGCCAGCGAAGCTTCCTCCTCATCACCCATAAAATTATTCGCTCAATACGTACCGCGAGCTGATGCAGGGACGGATTATATGTACGTTTATACCGACATCATTTCCCCCTCGCGATTTGGCAACCAACTAGTTAATATATTAGACGTCATACCACTCCCCGGCGACAGCACCAGTAAAGGTGCGAATTCAATTACGTATAAACCACTTTCTGCATCAACTATAGAGAGTGTGGCCATCAAAATTGCTAATCAAAGAGGCAAACCTATTCAGTTTGAAGATGGGGAAAACAGTGTTACTTGCGTGTTACATATAAGACCACGTTAACTTTGCGTCTCGGACGTAAAATTTTGAAGAGAATCGATCAAGGTGGGATAATGGGTGGAGTGGAGGATAATGAAACAGGCAGGTGTTGCCTACTTCCGAGTCAAGGCACGCGCCTCGCGACCATCTGCGCGGGAAGCTTCAGTGTTTCCCCGCGCGGCATGGCGGCCGGGACAAAGTGTTGACAATGTTATAGAAAAAAAAAAGAAAAGAAAATGGGTGTTCACTGTGGAACAGCAGAGGCGCGGATTTTATGTGAAGTGTGTGGGAGATGGCGCACTAATCCATCCTGCCCCTCATGTGTGGAAGACCAGTGTGATTTATGCGAGCGGTGTGGACTTCTGTTTCCACATCCACCGCCAGAACACACCTGCGAAGTTGGCAATCCTGCTTCTTCTGGTAAGCATTATTACTTATTTTGGCGGGAATGTATAATAATAAAGATGAAATGACTGTCAATCTTTACAAGTTTGAGCTCTGAGCACATCTTCCTGTACAGGCTCACACTCGATTGAGGTTGAGCAGAACGCCGGCGTAGAAGGCCCACGTCGGCGGACGTCACAAGGCGACATCCCACGCGGAGGCGGGGGAAGAGGTGAGAAAAAAAAAAATACTACAAATAATAAAGCAATAAATACGGTGCCACCGCCACTACTAATATTCTTTTTTTTAAGACTCGCCACGGCCGGGACCGAGTGGATTATCGGGGAACGTATTCAATTCTTCCGAGACTTCAAGTCCTTCACTACCTACACAAGGTAAATATCAATTCAATAATAATAATAATAATAATAATAATAATAATAATAATAATAATAATAAACTGTCGCTGCTACTTCTATTTTTTCTTCCCAGACACGCCACAAGCGGAGGCGGACCACGATGAGCGCAGCATGGCAGGAGAGTCGGCGGATGCAGACCTTGACGAGCGCGGGATGCCGGAAGAGCCGCGGTTAATTGACTCGAGGGAAAATTTTATGAGGAGCTTCACCAGACATCAATATGACATACCTGATCATGTAAGCAGAGATCCACTCGGTCTACTTACCGAATACAGGGAGTTCTTTATACGGGAAATTAGATCATATTTCACGTCACACGGCTCGCCATTCCCCCCCACCCTGAAAATATTTTCACACATTTCTCTGTTACTAGTGAAATTCTCTACCTTAGGCGAGGATGAACATCGAGTCATTCATATTGCTTTTAGAGCACGACTGATCACCTATCAAGATGTGCCTGACCTTGTTGATTTATGGATCCATCAGCTGAACAGTCGGCTGGAAAGCCTTACCAGCGAGACTGAAGGATCTGGTTTTATCATTTCAAGAGTACAGAATTTTTTCATCAACTATTGCTTGCATGTCGCATGTAGTGGCATAGGAGATTATGTTGCTTATCCTAGAGGCGTGCGAGGAGGGAATGAAATTTTCAATCCTGATGGCCGACATTCATCCTGTGTTATTCAGTGTTTGGCGGCTTTCAGACTTCATGCTCGAGGTGTACCTTGGAAAAGAATTCCAAAAATATTACGGAGACGGCATGGCGGAGAGAAATACGTCACGCGCGGAAAAGTAGGCAGTCCAGTGACTTGGGAGAACTTGAGTCAGTTAGAAAGGTTAAATTGTCTGTCTCTGGACGTTTATACACTGACAAAAAGCGGTGAGATATACTATTTAACATTATCAAGAAAAGGCTCGCGGAAGTATAAAACTGTAGTCTCACTCCTTTTACTAGGTGGAAAACATATGACGCTCATTAAAGACGTGGAGAAGCTGCACCGGAAATTGACGAGAAGCAGTCCCACCCCAGAGGGTCATCAGTTTTGCAAAGTATGTTTCAGCTCAGTTCCCAAGTCTGTCAGTTTGAGCGATCACGAGTGTCACTGCGACTTCACTCAAACTCTTCTCTTTCCAGGTGACGGTGAAAAAGTAAAATTTAAAAATTTTGCCTACACCTATCAGCCTGCATACTTAGCATTTTTTGATTTTGAAACTATGATAAAACCTAAGGAGAATAGGAGTGTGATAGCCGAACATGACCCAATTGGTTACTCGTATCTCATCATCAATAGGCATGGAGATGTCGTGGAAAAGAGAAGTTATTTCGGTGAAGATCCCGTGAATAATTTCATTGATAGCCTATCCAATGCTTGGGGAATCATCAAGGAAAGTGTAGTTAGCTATCCAATTAGCATGTCTGCGGAGGATGAAGCCCACTTCAAACGTCAGCGTCACTGCGAGCTCTGCCATCAACCCTTTAATGTGAAAACCCCACCTCATAAACATCACGACCACTCATTACCACAAAATAATTACAAGGGGGCTTTGTGCGCGCGATGCAACCTCCAGTGTCGTGACATGAGGAAATATCTCATCACTCTGGCACATAATATGAGCTTTGACGTCTCCTTAATCATAAAAGACCTTCACTTGCCAGAGTCGCACGTGGACATCCTTGCCAAGTCAGAATCGCATTTATTGAAAGTAAGGATTAAGGAATTGCAGTTTCAGGACACGCTTTCCATTATGAATGCTGGCCTCGGTCATCTCGCTCAGAGTCACGTGCAGGCGGGCTATAGCACGCGTTACGCCCAGGAAATGGTGAATTACCTCCCCGAGGATGTAAGGCGTGTAATTTGCACTCAAAAACAGTTTCTTTGTTATGAGTACATCACCGACCTTGGCCGCTTAGAAGATCGACAATTGCCACCTCGTGAGGCATTTTATGACACGCTCAAGGGGAAGGCCCTGCCACCTGGAGAATATGAACACGCTCAAAGCGTGTGGAGTATGACATCCTGCCGCACTTTAGGCGATTACATAAGACTGTATTGTGAGATTGATGTGGGATTATTAGCCGACACATATCTCAAATATAGATCATACCTGCATGAATTTTATGGGCTGGACGTGACACATTACGTGTCACTGTCTTCTTATGCTTATGACGCTTTTTTAAAGTCGACAGGCGTTCAACTTGATCCACCTTACGATCCTAACATGTATCACCTGATCAAAAGAAATGTACGAGGAGGCTTTGTAACTTGCGTCAGGCCACACCTGCAGTCAAACCACCAACCCGACGGCGGACCCGGCACCTATGTGTTCTATCTGGACTATAATTCATTATATGCAAGCGTTATGTGTTCCCCCCTGCCTATGGGTGACATCAAAAAGCTTTCTCAGTCAGAGATGGATGATTTTTTTGAAGTTGGCATCCAGAATCATGCGACAGATGGCGACGTCGGTTACTGACTGCATTTAGACAGCTGTGACGTTTCCCCCGACGTAGCTCGGATCACGGACGAGTTCCCTCTGTGCCTCGCACACATGACTATTACAGAAGATGACATCTCACCGTACAGTAAAAGACTGTTAGAAGCTGAGGGTCGTAAGCTGGGGAGGAAAAATCGTAAACTCGTGGCCAGTCATAAGGGACTGAAAGATCATCTCATCAGTCTGGAATTGCTGCAACTTTTACTCTCACTTGGACTGGAAATACAATGTGTTCATGCTATATATAGGTTCAGACAGGCTCCATACCTGAAACCTTTCATAGAAAGGAACGTCGCTCAGCGTAAAAATGAGACGTGCGCCATTAAAAATCGCATTTGCAAACTGATGTCAAACGCAGTTTATGGTAGATCCATGTTATCTGAAGTGAAGTATGGCCTCCAGCAGAAATTAGTGACAAAAAGAAAGACTTTCCTGAAGTATGCAAGAAATCCATCCTTTAAAAGGGTCCACCAATTAGGCGAGGACCGAGTCATATGTGTCAACAGTAAGAATACGATTAAAATCAGGCAGCCAAATTACTTGGGATACCATATTTTAGAAGTGGCAAAGAAGTACATGTACAACTTTTGGTATCGTGTCATCAAAGCTAATTATGGGGAGAGAGCTAAATTAGCTTATGAAGATACTGACAGTTTCATTTTCAGTCTGCACATACCTACAAACTTAAATGATGAACTGAAACATGGACCCATGGCAAATTTTCTCGACACCAGTAACTTTGCTTCAGATCACCCGTGTTTTAATGGGGAGCGGAAGGGTCAACTAGGCTTGTTGAAATCTGAAACCGGATCCACGCTCATCAAAGAGGCGATTATATTAAAGCCAAAGATGTATTCGCTGCTGTTGGAAGATGACAAGCAAGTATCTCGAGGTAAAGGCATTCCAACTCACCTTCAGCAAAATATATTGCATCAGCAGTATAGGGAAACACTTAATAATGTCGCATGTGGGATGGTGGATTGCTATAATATTAGGAATGTGAAAGGACAAATTTGTACCACTCGTATGCGAAAGCGAACGTTGTCACATTTTGACGACAAGCGCTTTCACGTCGATGGCTATACCTCAAGGGCGTATTATCACCCCGACAATGATCCGCGGGAAAGAGATGTGGAGAATGAGATGGAAGAGGAGGTGGCGGTGGATGTGGGGGAGGTGGAGGTGGATGAGGAAGAGGAGGAGGAGGAGGAGGAGGAGGAGGAAGAGGAAGAGGGGGAGGAAGAGGGGGAGGATGGGGTAATGAGTGGTCTGTGGCGTGATCGGGAGAGACTTTCCGCGGCATTATTCACATCATGATTAAGGGGTAGAGAAAGAGAGGACGCAGCTGCTAGCAGACACCCTTCATGTAATGTAAAAAAACATTTGCTCTGACCACGTAGGCTAAGGAAGAGGGGGAGGTGGAGGATGGGTTGTGTCGTGATCGGGAGTGGCCTTCCATGACATTATTCACGTCATAATTAAGGGGTGGAGAGAGACCGCGGCCGCCAGCAGCTGCCATTCATGTAATGTAAGAACATTTGTTTTGAGTATGGAGTTAAGGAGAGGAATGAGGAGATTGTTCATGTACTGTAAGGACATTTGTACTGCCCACGTGGGGATAAGGAGGATGAGGAGGAGGAGGTAATGTAAGAACATTTGTACTTAGGTTAAGGAGAGGGGGGAGAAGGGGGGGAGGTTGAGGAAGAGGTGTGGGTCGGGGGAGATCCACGTCATAATTAGAAGGCAGGGATGAGGATGCAGCTGGGAGGTTAGTTATGCTGTTACCTACATGACCATGTAAATAAAGGTTAAGTAATAAATACTGTAAACATATCGTAGCGTCTTTTAGTAACCCTCTGAACTTAACATGGACAAGACATTTAGCGAAGAGATGCTGAATCTCTTCAGATATCCTGCACGCATAATTATTGCAGGTTATACAAATTCCGGCAAAACACACCTCTGCAATAAAATTATAGAGAAATATCAGCATGGATTTAACAGAATTATCATTTGTGGCGTCTCATCGCATTCGCTGCAGCAGAATTCCCCTTTTAAAGATAAGGTCGAAGTGCATGAGAAAATTATTGATCCCGTGATGGATGATAACAGTCCATACGCCGACCCGCAAACGCACACACTCCTGATATTAGATGACAATTTCCTCACGGCTGGCAATTCTCAAACGATAGCAGAGGCTTTCACCAAAGGGAGACATAAAAATTTGTCAGTTATAATGATAGCACAGAATGTCTTTTTCCCCGGAAAGTATGCTAGAACGATAACTTTAAATGCCTCACATTACATTCTTATGAAAAACAGAGATATATATCAAATTGAATGTCTGGGCAGGCAACTTTATGGAAGGGAGCGCGCCAAACACTTTGTGGAAATTTATAAAAATGTCGTGCTTAGACGAGATCACGGTTATTTGTTGTGTGATTTATCCCCGAACGCACCCGAAGAAATTCAACTGCGCACGAATATTGTGGATGAGTCACCCTGTGAGAAAGTCTATCTGCTATGAACGCCGTTTTGGACGAACTTTACCGGGATATGACGAATCCTGCGGCTTTAGGAGGTGTGCAAGCACTCTACAGAGAGGGGAAGAAAAGGGATAAGAATCTAACACTCCGCGATGTGAGGGCATTTCTGCAGGGCAACCGCACTTATACGCTTCACAAGCCGACACTGAAACGTTTTCCGCGACGAAAAATTCTCGCTCCTAAACCGTCCGTCATTTTAACTTGCGATTTGGCCGATTTTGCGAGGCTGCACAGACACAATGGCGGCGTCCGATACATCATGTTTTGCCTGGACGTTTTCAGCAGATACTTGAAAGTGGCAACGCTGACAAGTAAATCCGGACACAGTAGCCTGCAAGCGCTGAAAAAAGTTCTAGAGTCGGGGAGTTTTACAGGCGTGTCGCGTCTTTTTACCGATCAGGGATCCGAATTTTATAATCAAGCAGTGAAAAAATATCTAACTTTGAAAGGTATTACCTTGTATTCCAATTACTCGCGTGAAACAAAGGCGAGTTTGGCAGAAAGGGTCATCCGAACCATAAAGACAAAAATATATAAATATCTCACGCAGAACAACACACTGACGTATATTAACGTCTTGCCCACCCTAATAAATACGTACAATCACACCCCACACCGCGGTTTGGGCGGCAACCAAACGCCGGCTCAGGTTCACCGCCTCCGCGAGCTGTCACAAGTCAGGAAGCAATTTAAACGAATGTATTTAAATCGGCCAAGGGGAAAGAAAGTTGTCAGTCATAAATTAGACGTGGGAGACATTGTACGCTTGCAACGTGCTTCCCGAACGCAATTTAAATTCAATAAGGGTTATACCGTCAACAATACCGAGGAGCTTTTTAAGATAAGTCGTGTGGATTACTCACATAAAATCCCTATTTATTTCATAAGGGATTTGGCGGGGGAGGACGTGACCGGCGCTTTCTACAGGGAAGAATTAATCAAGTCCTCTCTTCCCTCACATTACCAGGTCGATATATTACGATCGAAGGTCGAGCGAGGTAAGAGAAAGTACTTCGTCCACTGGCGTGGGTACCCAGATAAATTTGACAGCTGGATAGATGCGGACGACTTAGTATAAGATATGGATGAGGAAAAACCATTGATATTGAAGTACAAGGATTTGGTTTTTCTCCTCTCGCATGTCACCCCTAAATTGCGGAAGCAGGTCTTGCAAAGTTTGAATAAGCGCGAAGTCAATTGCATCTCGGAAATATTCGCCAACTTTTTGAAGAGACGCCTGACGGACGACGATACCATCATTAACCGCCTGAAAAAATTCAAGAGTGATATTCGCACTGTAGCCTTGAAGAAGACGCCCGTGTACAAGAAGAAAGCGATTCTAATCTCCAAACGAGGTGGTAACATATTGGCCGCGTTACTCCCGATAGCCGTGTCGGCAATAACAAGTTTACTACAGAGATGAAAGAATATTGTTTAGTTCCCGTCTCAGTTGCCGAGAGGTGTAAGTTTAAACCGACCGACAGCGCAACTCAGCACCGATTCACGTCAAAACAAGTCAAGAAAAAAAAAAAAACTTCACTACCGCTACCGGCCGCCGCCCTCCCCGACGCCGCCACCGTGACGCCACCACCACGCGCACCTGTCAATCCACCCTTGGATGATTTGATTCGAGTTGCCGTTCCTCCTTCCTTTAGAGAATATGGTTTATCTCTCTTGAAATTATTGGAGGGTAAACCTGGGATTTCATGGGATGAGCGCGGTAACTTACTTCCACCATTTTCTGGCATAAGCGTGTTTGATCTCATACGAGTACTCGGTCACGAAAAGGGGGCCGCGAAAAGACTTTCACCCGATAAGCGTCCATTATTATCACTGCTACTTCGCATGGCGCAACTCCCCGCGGATGCCATCAGAAATACGACTCAACGAAGTAAACTGATAGGTGGCGGGGTCGGTGACATCTGGGAAGCATATTAAATGAGAAAGCTCCCCATCTTACTCTGTAAACGAGTAAGTACATCAATAATACATGAGAGCACGTGTTAGGCGCGTCAGGGGTGCAGGCCCACGGATGGATAATTGATGAGGGTTATGGTCAAAAAAGGTTCACCCCCCCCTAACCCACATCCCCTAATAAATAATACGTTCCCCGCCCTCCATCCCTTCCCACCAACAAAGGAAAAAAAATAACACCTGCGTCAATTTGAATGAATAAATTCTACTACGCAGAAGGTGTAATATCGACCAATACGTGTGAATAAAGGTCTGCGATGACACATTTCCCCCTCACTCCCCTCACAGAGGGTTCAACGTGTGGATCAGCCCTCCAATTACTCGTCAAGATGAAGGTGGTCGAGGGCAAGCTGACCGATGGCATCTTCCGCGACCGCCGCTGTTATATCATTTATTCAGTAAATGCCGTCTCCACCGAACCGAGTGGGATTGCGCGGGATCTCAAAACGATTTACCCATACGAGAATACACATGCAGCTAGAAAGAGACTCTACTCGCTTCATCGGGCCACGGCAGACACGAGAGATGACCCAGGACGTATCATTATCCACGCGCCTCCCACAGGAAGCGTAAATCTCCCTCACCTGGTGGCCTGCGTGACTCAGTATGGTTGGGGCGAGGCCGTCGAGGGAAACGAGAAGGCGCGACAGGCAATCGCGACGTCGAAGGATTTGCCTTACGTGGAAGGACTCAAGATGGATACAAGCGTGAATCGACGTCAACACTTCCAGAATTGCCTGAAAAAGATTGCCCTGCTAGCCATGGCGAACGCTGAAGTAGAGCAAATTATTATCCCGGAAGGACTGGGATGTAGAGGTCGCTGCCAGGATGAGTGGAAGAATAATTACCTGCCTATGGTGGAAGGGCTGGCGCAGCGACTTCAACCTTTTGGAGTTGAAACTATTCTGGTGAGGAAGTCTGAATAACTATATCATGTAAATTTTAAAATAAAGTTGATGTGTGTTTGACAAATCGAGTATAAATGTATTCCTTAATTGGGGTGACCGTTATTATTTATTTTGATCATGGCGGGAGCAGCATATCAGACAGAAATAAATAGCTGGTGATTATGCTCGACGTCTTATTCATGACGTGACAACCATCATGACGAGAGCGTTCACACCTCCCACTCGAGCGGAATACGACTTGCTTTTTACGCAAAGCAAAGGTGGAGGTTTAGACGACATCCGGGTTTTTATTCCACCCCATTCAAGAAGAGGTGGCGGTCTATTTTCCGTTTTGAGTGGCTTTGCTAAAAGAGCAATTCCCTTTCTCATGCGCACTGTAGCACCCGAAGCGCTCCAAATGGGAAAAGGTTTATTAACAGATGTTTTAGAAGGGAAGCGACTTCGCGAATCATTAAGAAATAGAGGTGTTGCAGCCGTGAAGGGTGTGGGGGAAAGGATAGTTCGAGGCGGACGAGTAATGAAAAAGAGGAAAGTTGGAGTCGGAAAAAAAAAAAAAAAGAGAAAACCACCAACCAGGCAACTGAAAAGAAAGACTTGCTATAAAGCAGATATCTTCAATATTTAGCTTAGTCGCAAAGATGACTCATTACGGTCCGGATGTGCAGGGTGGAGCGACCTCCACCCCCCTGAGCAATTATCTGACGGCCGTGAGTGAGAACTTTCCGCGGGTGAATCGCTTGCATACCATCGAATCGTCAGTCGCTGCGAGGGGAAAGTTGGACGTATTACCCGTTAATTTAGACGCAAATGCTAATAATCATGCGGGGATCAACGATCCTTACATTGAATTTAGACTGCCTGGTATTCCAGGGCAATTTTTGGATCTATCAACGCTGTCTCTAGAATTGCGAGTTAGCGCGACGAAGGCAGACGGCGCGCCACTAGACGATGACGATCACGTCGTTTTTAGTAATGGTTTGAATAATACGATGTTTAAGTCATGCGCTTGTTATTTTAACGAACAGCTTGTGGAGTCATCCTCTTTGTTCAACTATCACGCCTTCATTAAAATGATTACAACAATCCCTCAGGATAAAATTGACTCTATCGGTCGCGTCGCCTTCTACCACCGCGATTATGATGGATCAAAAGGCATAATCAATAAATTTGATGAAGACTATTTCACGGGAGGGAATAAAGACGAGAAACAAATGATGAAAGATTGTAAAACGCACGGCATTTCGATGACTGCGCCTTTGTTTTCGGATATATCAAGTCTGGACGCTTATCTGCTTGACTCTGTTGATGTGAGAATTCGATTAGAATTGGCTAACAAAACATGGATTCTTAATTCACACCAAGATGCCAGCAGTTTCAAATTTAAGCTCGAGATGGCTAAGTTATGGGTTGACCGCGTCACGCCACATCCGCCCGCCTTAGAATCGTTAAATAACTCCTTGACTCGAAATCCAATGCAATACACTTTTAATAGAACGCTCAATAAAACGTATGTGTTAGCCGCCAATCAAACGTCTTTGATTGCCGAATTACCTTTCGCGCAAATCATACCTCAAAATTTGACCATGGCAATAGTTGATATGGACAGCTTACAAGGCGTAATTGATAAGAATGGTTTATATTTTCAACACGCCGATCTGTCACATGTACATATCACCGTGAACGGGGCGACCATTTATAACGTTCGCAGCTCTTTCCCGCATCACGCGTCAAAATTGTTTTACACGACCCTTGAGTCACTAGGATTGGACACGCGTAATTCCCTAACATTTGATGCATTTAATAAAGGTCGGACAGTATGTTTCTTTAACTTTGTGACGGAGGACGTGCACAATGCCATCCCTCTGGATAAATCAGGAAATCTAAGAATTAATCTGTCGTTTGCCAAGGGACGTAATCACAACCGCGTCATAATGTTTTTCGCCGACACTACTGGCGTCATAGAAATTGATCATTATCGTCACGTTCGCTGCATTGTCCGCGCATAAGCCGTCATGAATGCACGTGAAATACAGGCCGGTCTAGCAGGCATCTTGGGCGATCGAGTTTATTTTTTAGGCTGTCACGATCATCGCCATGTGACAGATCTGATAAATCTTGCCAGAAAACAGGTGAAGCCATGCGTTTTCATTCTAAATACATTGAGTGACTCAAAGACCATGGGCCACTGGATTACTGTTTATCTTAATTTTCAAAGTCAGACCATAGGCTATTACGATAGCTATAACTTGCATCCCAAATACAATTCCGCTGTCTTACATCATTTTATGCAAACTTGTCCACATATGAAAATTAGCACATTAAATTATCGACTTCAGGGGTTGAATTCCCTCGTGTGTGGCATTTATTGCATGTTCTTTTGCCTTCTACTGAGTTGGCATACATTAAAACGTGCAATGTGCATTATTCACGCCACCTTCAAAAAGCATCAATATCTATATAATGACAAAAAAATTACTCGTATGGCATACGTAATATTTCGTAATATGCCGCATTGCATGCCTACGTTTTGCCCAGCCGGCAGCCGGGCGAGATGTCGTAACATCTGTAAAGCGGTAATAAGGTAGATTGGGGGGTGGGGTGGGGGTGGGAAAGGGGGTCAATATGGAGTAATTGCTGACGGATAAGCGTCACTTCGCCATCACCTCTCAACCCAGTCGGACGTCGAAGCCTCATCTCCAAGAATGGAGCAAGCTAACAAACATTTCATCTTGAGAACTGCGGGTGAGTACGCCATTACCTTGCACGGCATCTGACATCTTCACCATTGTAAATTACATTAACGTTCTTTGCCAATGAATAAGAAGAGGGAGAGTGGGAGGGGAAATAAAAACTTTTCCATTGTTCTCATCGTTTTTTTTTTTTTTTTTTTTTTTTTTTTTTTTTTTTTTGTCTGTTACAGAACGCATCTCTTTCCGCTTTGATATCTATCTGGGCGATGCTGGGGGTAAGCGAAGCCGTGCTGACCATGAGGATGTCAATGTGGAGAAAATGTCAGAACCTGCAAAGAAGAAATTGATCTTTAGTGATGACGACATGTCGCCACTGCCGGCCAGCCCACCTCCTGACGCTCCATCAGGACAGGAGTCGCAACAGCAGCAGCCGGCATCGCAGTCGATTCCGCCACCTCAGGAGTCGCTGATGCCACCTCCGACCGAAGCACAGCCGCAACGGTCAGATGAGTCGACAGTAGGCGGCAAAGAGGGTCAGGAGGTGAAGAAGAAGTCGCAGGAAAACAGAAAAAAAAAAAATATTCCCCCTAACACGCCAGAGGACGACAGCACACCAAAACTCCCCGTTGCTCCAGCCGCCCCTCGTAAGAAGCTGGTTCCTAGAGTTATTAAAACTACGCCCGTCATTGACAGCGATGACGATGATCTCTTCGCCTTCAATTCGCAAATGTTTTGAATGAAAGAGATGTATTTGCCCTAATAAGCAATGAGCTGTATTTGTCCTAATAAAAATAAAATGTTCCATCGACTCTGCATAACCTTTCTAATAATAATAATAATAATAATAATAATATTAATAATAATAATGATAGTAATAAGACCGCCATCCGACATAAGTATTACGTCAGCCATGCCGCTGGTGGTCGGTGAAAGTGGAAGAGGCCGCCGCTCCGCCCTGGCCGTCACAGACGCTTTCTCCAGGTAAAAAGGATGGACAGGTAACGGGATCTCGTGCGGCAGTCGCGACGACCTTGACCATAGGGGATGTATTGAGATGTCGGAGGGAACGCGTGATGGCAACACTCGGTCATCCCACCCTCCAGGATTCCGTGAATGAAAGGGAAAGGGCGACTTCTATGGCAGGCGCCGTCAGAGTCCCCCTAATCACGCGTGTGTGGCGGGCGGCTGCCACGTCTGCCCGCCAGCCCCCCCATCACCTCTCCTCCCCCCCTCCACCCCCTTTTCACTCAATTATTTTCCGCCCACCATCATTGATTCATTAGTCATTCCATCGTCGCCGAAGCATAAGGACGCACGCCCCCTCACCTCTCCGTCAGTGTCGCCGTCACCGTCCCTCCCCCCTCCCTCCCCCCCCTTGGTGTTTGCCGTCGTGAATCACCCCCCCCTTCCCAAGCATGGATCTATGGAAAATTGCTATCAGGATCACCATCGCAATATGGCTTGCCGTCAGAGTCGCCCCTGGGTGGGTGGGTTGGGGGTGGGGGGGGGGGGGGGACGTGAAAGGGCGACCTACACGGCATTGCCGTCACAGTCCCCTAGCCACGCGTGTGTGTGGCGACTTCCACGTCTGGCCGCCAGTCCACACCCTCCCCCCCCTCCTTTCACTCAATTATTTTCCACCCACCATCATTGATTCATTTAGTCATTCCATCGTCGCCGAAGGATAAGGACGCACGCCCCCCACCTCTCCGTCAGTGTCGCCGTCACCGTCCCTCCCCCCTCCCTCCCCCCCCACCCCTTGGTGTTGCCGTCGTGAATCGCCATCCTCCCTTTCCCAAGCCTGGGTCTCCATCCTGACATGGACTGCCACTGAAGTCTACGGAAAATTGCTGTCAGGTTTCCCCATTGCAACTTGATCAACCCCACACTCACAATATGGCATGCCATCAGAGTCGCTCCTGGGGTGGGGGTGGGATCCCCCTCCCCCCCCTCCCCCCCCCTCCCTCCCTCTCCCATCCTCCAACACTCTATTTACAGTCAGGGTCTCCATCCTGAAATGGATCGCCACTCCGGGTAATTGCCAACAGGGTCCACATCCTGAAATGGCATGCCGTCCAGGTCGCCATGCAATGGCGACCTGGGCGGCATGCCATTTCAGGATGGGGACTCTGGTGGCAATTTCCCAACTACTATGAACTTCACCGCCAGGTCTCCCTACACGAGCTGGCTGGGTGTGGGTGTGGCTTGTGTGGCTCGTGCAGGAATGAATAGCGAAAGGTAGCATGGCCTCTTTACCCTCACCATACTAATGTCAATTGCTTATATAAACCTCTGTCGCCCTTTGTACCATCGCTCTCCAGTTTTCTTTATACTCTTCTACTCACGGTTGACTAAATTTGCGATTCGTCATTTTAATGTTAGTGCCCCCATCCTTTTTTTTTTTTTTTTATAGGAGATCGTGAGAAATCTTAAATTCAATAACTTTTTATCTGCCCAGAATCTTTATATTCCCACGGCACTCGCTTGTCCGCTTTATCTCTTTCTATCACGTCTGCGTCCAGCATCCTTTTTCCTCTCGTTCTCTGCCTGACCTCTCGTTGGCCTCTTCTATGCAGGAGTCACTATTAACGCTGCAACAAATTACTGGTCTTGGCGGCCTCCGGGAACAGAAACTCGTCCCGTGAAAGGCGTAGCTGATAATAACAGTAGAGATTAGGCAAGCCATTGTCAGTGCCAGATTATCATAACAGATTGCGCTGATCTTAAATGAAGGAATCTCCAGGTATAGTTTGCTTCAGTTCCTGCAAAGAGATGATTGGGCTACCACGTTTTCTCATCTCCTTTGAATTTTACATTGTTTTGATCATTATCGTAATAGAACTACGCGTAGCCGCGTATGAGAGCGTGCTCAGTCTTTGTGCTGGCTGATGTATCTTCTGTCTCCGCGTAAGTTGCTGGGAGGCTTCGTAAATATTCATAAGTTATAATGAAGCGCATCTGAATTAGTAGCAGCCCTCTAATTTACTTGCGATTTTATTGATATCAGTAACGAAAATTCAGGGAAGGCCAAAAATAAAATGCAGGTGCAATGTAATTTCAAGATGGTGGAGATCTTGGCGGGTCATGGAAAGTTCAACGAAGGAGCGCCCTCTTACCTCCCGCAAGATGGCCTATCGCCCGCCCCACCCGCTGCCTCTCCACCGCACCCTCGTGCAACCTTTTGATCGATTGTATCTACACGCCAGGGCTTGGCAACCTTGGGTTATTAGCGCCCTCTGTTGAAACCTCCATCAGAGAGAGGCACTTGCATGTAACTCGCAGCTGGGAAAACTATCAAGGATAGCATCGGGTGAGGAAACCAATCACTGTGCCAAGAGTTTCACTGCAAGAAGACAGCTCGTCTGCATTCTTGGGACACACACACGACTTGAATGTTTAGACCAGACTTTTATGATCCACTGTGGTTGCAAGATAAGTGTGTACAAGGCAGGGCCACCGAGAGGTAGAAACAACAGCTGCTTTCACCTTGCGAGAGTTTTTAAGAGCCAGTGCGGGTGCCGCCAGCGTTGTCCGGTCGACTGATGATGGGTCGGCCACGGTGCTTACCTGTCCGACCCTCTGCTATCTCCTTCCTCCTACTGCCTAACCTCTCATTATCCCCGCTCACCTGCTGCCTGCTTCCCCACCTGCTTGCCCCTCAACACCACAACATTGTCTCAGGGCCTTCCTCAAGCTCTCCTGACTTCATCACTCTCAGTCGTGTAGGAGTTTACTTCTTGGTCAACACATTAGTGCACGAATGCCTTTTGGAGATAAAAGCTACGTGCCGAGGAGCGTTCATGGAGGGTCAGTGTTATCAGCAACACGCTTTATAAGGAGAAAGTCTTATTTTTGTGCATTTAACATGTAATTCTTTCGTTGGCTTGTTTTCCAATTATGGTGTATTTCAGTACGATATATGTATATCAAAGTTAAATGTTAATGTAATGAAACTTGCTTCCGATACAGAATGCCTCTCTGTGATAAAGGAATGCATTAGTAACCGTACCTTAATTCAATAGTTCGCTGTCAACACTTGCAGATGTTCCAGATGGTCGTCATTGGCGTTCAGACTGATTGCTGCAAGTCTGAGAAAATTGCCTCGGTGAGAGCTGGCCAGGTGGTTTACCTGGGCAACGAGAGGTATTGACGTTATCACCTCGCCTCACTTGCTGCATCATGAGTTTTGAGTGCCGGCAAGCAGACCATGTGTGGAACTGTGAGTGGAGCGAAATATTTCAGTAGAGAAGAGAAACAAGGCCAGCATATGTTGGTATTGAGGATTAGGTGATAGCATCAGTCACTCTGGGAACGTTCATAGTTATTACTGCTTTGATGAATTGCTCGGGTACCGTTCAACTAGATAGTTTTGAGCGAAACTTTCTGCCGATGTACACACACCTGCTGGGAGGCTCTGCTGGTCTCAGGCCCATGTGTGGTTGGCGGTGCGATAACATATCTCAGGATTGACTCGCTTTTGATACAAGATTCTGGATTAAATCATGTCAAATTGGAATTCAGCTTCTAATTCAATTTTGAAAGAGAAATTGATAGAAATGAATTGTCCAGCGGCCATCCGCCTCGCAGGTGTAACATCAGAGGACAATAAATTAAATTCGCTTTCGAAATTTGTATAAAAGCGTTATTTAATTGACACAATTGGCCAAAGGATTTCAATAGGTGGCGTTATTGGAAGCACAGATATCGACACAGGATTTGAAAGTACCTCTTTATTGGTTTAATAACCCGCTGTTGGATCAATCAAGCCGGGGAAAACAGGTTACGGAAAGAAATAAGAAAAAAGAAAAAAAAAAAAAGAGAGACATAGTCTTTTATCGCAACTCGCTGACACGACCAAAAAGCCAAGCATTGTACCTGAATTTGATGAATGGCTTCTGTCCGGCGAGAGCGAGCCATTGTGTGCACAGGATCCGGGCGACCTGTTTGGCGGCGGCGAAAGAGATGTTTGTGCAAATTCTGATGGGCGCCTGCGGTGAGCGGCGCAGCGGGGGCAGGGCACCGACCCGCTTACGGCTGTCCCTGCGGCTTGCAACGGTGGGCGCGGCGCGGTACTCAGGAAGAGAGAGAGAGAGAGAGAGAGAGAGAGAGAGAGAGAGAGAGAGAGAGAGAGAGAGAGAGAGAGAGAGAACAGCGGAACATGATTGGCCGTGACTTTGGGATCAGTTTGATGGTGACTTGCAATTCCTTGTCACTTAGAAAACAAAAATAAAACGAAGTAAGCAAAAACACGACGAAATATTGCTCGTAAAACTCCAACAGTACAGTAAAACTCGCACATTTTTTTCCACCACACAAATTTAATTGCTCGTAAGATACATATAATTTAAATGCGAATATAAAACTATTAAATATTGAAGTTAGTAAATAGGAGGAAGAAATCGGATGCAATATGTTGAGACTAAGGTAGGGAAGACTAAGGTAGAGAAGGGAAGGGAAGGGCACGCGGAGGGGATTTATTGCGCAGATGTGGCGGGAAGAAGGATGGAGGAACACGACAGAAAGAAGACAAAAGGAAAAGAAGAATAAAACCAGGAAATGTATTGCGTAGGACGAAAAAAAAAATGAGGAGATTGATGTTGAGGGGAAAAACTAGTTACAGAGAGAGAGAGAGAGAGAGAGAGAGAGAGAGAGAGAGAGAGAGAGAGAGAGAGAGAGAGAGAGAGAGAGAGCGGAAACAATCAAGCATACAGGCAAACAAACATACACGGCAGCTGTGTGATGAGGGAGCGAAGAGAAATTACAGTAATTGGTCAAATGGGTTATGAGATGGTGCTGTGAAGGGAGAAGAACAGAAGGGTAGTGAGGGAGAGGGAGAGGAAACAGCCACTCTTCTCCTTCTCTGCCTTCTCTTCCTCATCCTTATCGTCTTCCTTGTCCATCTCGTCTTTCTCCTGGGTCTTCTAGTTCTTTTCGTTATTCTGTTTCTTTTCTCGTTCTCCTCCTCGTCCATTTCCTCGTCATTTTCCTTTTTAATTTCTTTTTTTTTTCGTCCTTCTCCTCTTTCTCTTCCTCCTTACTCCTCTTCCTACTAGTCCTCCCCCTTTCTTCTCGTCCTTCTCCTAAGTCTTATTGCTCTCCTCCTCCTCCTCCTCCTCCTCCTCCTCCTCCTCCTCCTCCTCCTCCTCCTCCTCCTCCTTCGCGGCATCATTATTGTTCCTCCACCTTTGTCAATTTTGTAGCACAGGACGTAATTTTCCGCTCCAAAGACTCACACCGGGCCGCCCCCGCGTGTCGGGTCACCCACACTAAGCCTCGTGATGCTAATGAAAAATAAACCCCAGAATT
>NC_087162.1:9152500-9155000 GCF_035594125.1 Scylla paramamosain | reverse complement strand
TACTTATCCTGACAAGCGCTTTGAGACAGACAGAGGGACAGACAAAGAGAAAGACTGAGTGCCTCCAAGCGCGGAGACCAGCATAGATCATCGCACGCATGAATTATTGTAATAAAAAAAATTCAGGGGAGATAGACGCAGAGGAGGAGAGGATATTAAAACAGCCTGGCCTTGAGTATAGAGATCAGAGTAGGTGAACACAAGCACACGGTAGTGCAACAAAGGAAATATTAAAAATAACAAAGAAAAATTTGCTTTGGTATAGTTTGAATATTGAGGAAGATTATAATTGATCGTCCTTCAAGGGTGTATAGAGGCTAGAATAGCTAAACACAAGCAAACAGTATCGTAACAAAGGAAAAATTCAAAACAACAAAGAAGAATTTGCTTTAGTATGGATTGGACATTGAGGAAGATTATAACTGACTGCCCTTGAGGCGTATAGAGACGATAACAGATAGAGTATTGTTAACAAGAGAAACATTCAAAATAACAAGAAAAAAAAAAGCTTTGCTGTGCTTCAAATATTTAGAAATTGAGAAGGATTACAACCGACTGCCACTGAAGCGTATAGAGACAACAGATAAACAAATACAAGCATACAGTTCTGTTAACAAGAGAAACATTCATAATAACAAAGAAAAATCTGCTTCTGTATGCGTTAACTGTTGATTTAGGAGGCCCTTGTCGGAACTAATTTAAGTTTGTGTTTGTGTTTGTGGTGGCGAACAGAGTAGCTGCTAGTTGCCTTGCCGAGATGAAGGAGAGGGCGCGGAGAAACAGAGAGAGGACCTAGGGGAGGAGGGGACAGGGACCAGGGGGAACATTATAGAGAAGACTGGTACTAAGGGAAGGGGAGAGAGAACCAACATCGCTTCATCCAACTTCATAATTGACCTGCATTGTCTTCCCTTTCGTGTCCTTGAGAACAGAATTTTAATGTCAAAGAACCTGGACGGCGCCTAAGTGATTCAGGGCGCGGGAAGACAGTACTGCCTCATTGGGCGCTCTAATGCAAGGGAGACTTTGATAACTTGGCATTCGGAGGGAGTATAATACGTCTGCTTCACACTTTGTTGGGAGTTCAGCACGGTATTTCTGAAAGGCAAACAAGGACGATTGAAATGAGAGAGAGAGAGAGAGAGAGAGAGAGAGAGAGAGAGAGAGAGAGAGAGAGAGAGAGAGAGAGAGAGAGAGAGAGTCGGTAAAAATCGTAGGAATAAGAGGTTTCCGTCAGTGAAGGGTGAGTAATGGAGGGGAGGAATGCAGGAGGAAGGAGGAAGGGACGGGGCGGAGGTGTTTAGGATGGAGGGGAAGAAAATTGGTTATAAAGGAGAGAGAGAGAGAGAGAGAGAGAGAGAGAGAGAGAGAGAGAGAGAGAGAGAGAGAGAGAGAGAGAGAGAGAGAGAGAATGGCGGTAGGCTGTATAACTTTGAAATTGAAGCAAACGAATAATTAAATAATTTTAAAAGGAAATCCAGAGAGAGAGAGAGAGAGAGAGAGAGAGAGAGAGAGAGAGAGAGAGAGAGAGAGAGAGAGAGAGAGAGAGAGACTGTAACCGAGACCGAAAACTGACTAAAATATCACCTCAAGCCAAGGAAACGAAATGCGAATCACAAAATAGGAGAGCTAATGACACTAACACAACAATAAGGGGAAGAAAGGGAAGGAAACTAGTCGCGTAAGGGGAGCTGAAGAAAGTGCATGTAGGGGGAGGTAGTAGGGAGAAAAATAGGACTGGAGGGAGGGAGGGGAGAATAATGAGAGGGCGGTAGGTATTCCCAGAGCTCAGGTACCGAATAGGCCTGGCGCTGGAAGGCCCTCGGTGGACGGGACACAATGAACGGAACCTTTTGCCTCCAGTACCTCTCGTTCCGGATGACTTAAACGTTCCCAGGCTGCAGGAAGAGGAAGAGGAAGAGGAGGAGGAACAGGAGGAAGACTAGCGGCACCAGGAACACTTGGGAGGCGAGGAGGTATGCCATAGTAAACACATGAATGAATGCCATCCTTTGCTTTCCCGGTAAACGTTGCAGTAAAATACGGAGACACTAAGTTAAAGTATTTTATTTCTTATTTCTGAGCCGTCTGTTGGGACCCAGTAATTACCCCCTTGATTGTGGGTTTAGGGGCGTGGGCGAGCCAACAAAGCCTCTCCCGCCCACTTCCCCTGTGACCCCAGAACCATGTGGGTAAGATGGGCGGTGGCTGGGGGAGGAGGAGGAGGAGGAGGAGGAGGAGGAGGAGGAGGAGGACGACGACGACGAGAAGAGGAGGAGGATGGGAAGGGATGCAGGGGTGGAGATGGTGAGGTTGGTGGTGAAGGGTAAGGAATGGGGTAAAAATATGAAGGTTGTGGGTAAGGAGTGGGTTGGAGGAAGAGGAGGAGGAAGGTGAGGAAGGGAGAGGGGGTGGGTGAGGCCATGCATGGTTGGGGTCATGAGAGGAAGAGGAAGAGAGAGCCATTGAAGGGAGGAAGGGAGAGGGAGATGGAGAGGGA
>NC_087162.1:9140000-9150000 GCF_035594125.1 Scylla paramamosain | reverse complement strand
ACTGTATAGAAGGTGGACGATCGGAGTAACAGCTTGACATACTAGTGATAGCAAACAGATAACCAGATTGAGAGAAGCTTTACTGAGAAGGGTGAACCTAAAATAGACCAGCATCTGATAAGAACAAGATGAATAGGTCCAGAATCAGTTTGTAATTACATTAGAATGAGAATGAGGATCACATCACCATAAAAAACACATCCTATTCAGTAAAATGAAACTTGAAAATTCACGGTATTAGAAGGTTCAGGCAGCCGCGACAGAACCCCGTATTCAGAAAATCTCTCACATCAAGACTATTTTTAAGGCCCACAAGGATAACTAGCCAGGTTTCCAATTGTTTTTCCTGCTAATAATGCAAAAATCATGTTAATCCATCGCTAAGACCGTAAAAACGTCCTTAAACTTCAACTAAAGCCTTTTGACAGTAGTTAGGGTGCGGTGCAGAGGTGTTTCAAAATATACCTCTGAGATCGAAGCTACACACACTCAGTTCGGGTCTCAGCTTACACCCGTCGCCTTCCTGCCGTGAGTAGCTGGTGGCTTGTACTACGTGGACGTGAGGGATTGGGGAGGGGGGTGCTGGGACCTGACCGAGGCACGCCCCTCACACTCTCATTTATTAAGTACTGCCAAATGTCAGACGCCGCGGTAAAATTAAAAAAAAAAAAAAAGTAAAAAAAGGAGGAACTGGACAGATGGGTTTTGAGTCTTTTATTCGTGGTCATTGATTCCCGGGAACCACAGAGGAGCGGGATTCCCATCTATAACTCTCTCTCTCTCTCTCTCTCTCTCTCTCTCTCTCTCTCTCTCTCTCTCTCTCTCTCTCTCTCTCTCTCTCTCTCTCTCTCTCTCTCTCTCTCTCTCTCTCTCTCTCTCTCTCTATATATATATATATATATATATATATTCCTGTTATTTATCTTCCGCCATTTCCGGTTCCTTCTCGTCCTAGTTTTCCTTCTTCTTCCTTTCCTTTTACTTCTGTCTTTTTTTCCTTTCTCCTCCTCCTCCTCCTCCTCCTTCTCCTCCTCCTCCTCCTCCTCCTCCTCCTCCTCCTCCTCCTCCTCCTCCTCCTCCTCCTTTCCTTCAGGTGGCGGCGCGGGCAGTGGTGAAAATAGGTGCCAAGAAGAAGGATGCGATATTGTCGTGCTAAAGGTGATGACCCTGGGGAAAATTACGTTACGTCTCGGGTGTGTGTGTGTGTGTGTGTGTGTGTGTGTGTGTGTGTGTGTGTGTGTGTGAGTGTGTGTGTGTGTGTGTGTTAACGTGTGCGTGAACATGTGCGTATTGCTGTATGGCTGTCAGAGCGATGATGGTGATAATAATGACAATAAATACTGACCTTCATTTAGCTCGTGTCACTGTGACGGCGATCGTGACTGAGGTTCGGGGCGGTCAGTTTTCGTCGGGAGGGGGGAGGAAGCGAGCGTAAGGGGCGAGGGCAGGGGGCGGGTCAGGGGACATTACAGGGGGTTTCACAAGGGTTCAGGCGAGACTCGGAGGTTCCCATGGGACAGGGGAGGGGTGTCTGGTTGGCTGGGGGTTCCCACGTGAGCGGGTGTCACCCGGGGTCTGAGGCACAACCCTTCAGTAGTGTTCCTTTCAGTGCGAACCGGCAGAGCGGACAGAAAAGGAAGGGAGGGATGGTAGAAAGGGAAATAAACGGGCCAGTGTCTTGTTGTAACGGAAGAGAAAAAGTGTAGGAGGAGGAGGAGAACGAGGAGGAGGAGGAGGACGAGGAATAAGAGGAGGGTTACGTGGAAAGAGGTAAATACGTAGCAGGGGTGTTGCGAGGGAGGGACACGTGGAGAGGAAAAGGACGGCTGGGTCTGGAAAGTGGCGCTCTCCCATTGTCCCTTTCCGCCACTTAAACTCTTAATTTTATCTGCCGGGTCAAAGAGGCAGGTAGACGGAGAAGAGAGAGCGCGGATCCACTTGTGTATTGAGTGGAAGGGGGAGAGAGAGAGAGAGAGAGAGAGAGAGAGAGAGAGAGAGAGAGAGAGAGAGAGAGAGAGAGAGAGAGCACATGTGTAGTACGACTGAGAGTGTCTAAGAGGAAAGGAGTAAGGGTTGTAAGGTCTCTCTGTCTTGAGCGAGGGTGGAGGAGAGAGAGAGAGAGAGAGAGAGAGAGAGAGAGAGAGAGAGAGAGAGAGAGAGAGAGAGAGAGAGAGAGAGAGAGTCGTCTATATTTAGTGGGCGGCTTGTTTACGTGTCGCTCATAATAGCCGGTGTCGGGGCCGCTCAGACTCCCACAATGGAAGAGCAGAGTCTTTATGCGTCGTCTGACAGGCTGGAGAGTACGCAAGGTAAACACTGGATGGATTAGGGCTCTGTAGGATCCCCCGGTCTCCTGTATAAGACTCCCTTGTCGCGTGTAGGACCCTTTTTTTTATCTTTTTTTTTTTGTCTCCTGTAGAGCTTTCCTGTGTCTTGTAGTGCTCTTCTCTCTTCTTCGCTTCTCTGTCTTCAGCAAACATTGGGTGGCGTCACTTTTTTTTTTTTATCTTTTTCTCTCTCCGTCTCGCTTTTTTGTGCTGTATTTCTTCATCCGGCTCGTTAAAAGGTCTTGCGTCTCATATTTAGGATGTTCGTGTCTACGTCAAGATTTCTGTGACTCACGTACACGCTAACCTTTCTCGTATCGGGTGTCCTCATGTTTCTTCTACTACACTTTTCTTTTCTTTTCTTTTTCCTCCTCTTCCTCCTTCTCCTTTCATCATTTAATCATTCCGTATTCGTCGTGCTTTTCTTCCTTGTTCTTTTCATTTTTTATTTATATTTCCCCTTTTTTTCTTCCTTCTCATCTTCCTCCTCATCTGTTTGTTCTCTCGCCTTCCTTTTCCTCTTCTTTTTTTCTTGTTCCTCCTCTTCCTCTTTGTCCTTATCTTTCTTTATTCTTATCTCTCCCTCTTCTTTCTCCTCCTCATCTTCCTTCTCACCTTTCCATCATCTCACCCTCCTCTCCATCTCTCCGTTCTCTCACCCTTCACCTCCTTCACCTTCCATCGTTCTCCTTATCCTATCCTCCTTCTCCTCCTCTTCCCTTCTCGTTGCTAAGGATATACGGGACCTTTGCCGTGCTCGTGTCTCTTGTTTCATTACACTGCCCTCTTGCCTAACAGCGGGCCGAGCGGGGCCGAGCGGGGCCTCTCATGTTCGCCGGTGTGTTTACTTTGAGGTTTACCGTCCTTCTTACTTGGACTTTTGGTGCTCCCTCTATTCTGCTCCCTCGTGTCTCAGTGAATCTTTGCTGTGCTCTGTTCTTCTGTTCTTGTCCTCTTTTTTTCTTGTCTGAGACGTGTTTTGTATTGAATTCTCTCTCTCTCTCTCTCTCTCTCTCTCTCTCTCTCTCTCTCTCTCTCTCTCTCTCTCTCTCTCTCTCTCTCTCTCTCTCTCTCTCTCTCTCTCTCTCTCTCTCTCTTAGTATCCCCATTCTTCTTATCTCCTTTTGGTATGTCATTCATGTTGTCTTCTTCTTACGTAACTGTGTGTCTGTCAGTCTTGCTTCTCTCTCTTTCATTTTTGTATTTCATCCATGTTACCTCCACATTATTACGTAATTTAGTGTCGGTGTTCGTAGGAAAGATATGAAGAGCCGCGTGGAGAGTAATGCTGAAGTGGTGTTGTCGCCCGAGAGCCTCCGAGTCATTCCGGGAAAAGTGAAGATTAATCGGCGTAAAATTGAATAAAAAAATGTAAAGGAAAAGATGGTAAGCGGTGCTCCCTAATCGGATTATGGGGATGTTGTGTGTGCACGACACTCCCTCTATGTACGTGTGTGTCTGTGTGTGTGTGTGTGTGTGTGTGTGTGTGTGTGTGTGTGTGTGTGTGTGTGTGTGTGTGTGTCTGTGTGTGTGTGTGTGTGTGGGTGGGAGCATGCCTGTTATGTCCATCTGTCTAACTATGTGCGTGTCTGTTAATCTTCCTGTTTGTCTTCCTGTTTGTCTGACTTGTATTTATACGAGGGCAGTTTGTAAAGAACCCAATAAATAGTTCTTGCACGCACGCACGCACGCTCGCTCGCCGTTTTCCTTAGCGGGGGAAGACTTTCACATGGGCGAGGCAGAGGTTCTGCGTGTCTTGTCGTGCGGGTCGTGTGTGGGAAGGCGAGGCTCGGGGCGGGTCGCGGGGGCGGGTCGTGGGTGGGGAGGCGGGTCGTGGGGCGAGTTGTGGCAGGAATGTACCGCTAACTCGCCGCGCTGTGAAAAGGACGTAAATTAATCAGACGAGCGGCGATGTTTACTCAGCGTCAGGAAGTAATTAATACTGAATCACCTGCCGCGCCCCCAGGGTGGCCCCGCGCCGCTTCCCGATGAATTATGGGATACGCATCTTTCTTCCGCCTTGTTGCATCCTGAGGAGCGAGCGCGTCCGTCTTTCACCCTGACAAATTTTGAATAATGAGAATATTGCGCTTCATCATGCACCGTAACTGATCTCTCTAAGTATGTGTGCATGAACGAGCAGTATATGTCGATGCTACATAGAAAAACATCAACAGCAGGTGTGATAATGATAAAAGAAAAGTACGGAGAAAAGAAATAGACTAGGAAAAAAAGGAATGAAGGAAATAATCAAGCAGCGGATGCTTCCTTTGGTGGCTTACATCAAATAATGCTTAACTCCATGATTGCTGCTCTTCTTCTTACTCTCCATCTGTTGCTAGACATCGCCACGGCCACTGCCACTGCCACCGCCGCCGCCGCCATCGCCACCAGGAGGAGGCTGCCGTGGACCTGTGCCGCGGCTGTGCCCTTGGCGGCGGGAAGTGCCGTCACGCCCCGTAGCCTGGGAGTCGCTCACACCATAAGTCAGCAAGCGGTGGTGCAGGGGCGGGGAGGTCGTGGCCCTGCGAGACGGATTGGGTGTTGGGGAAGGAGAGGAGCAGGGAAGGGGGAGGCGTTGAGAGAGGAGGGAGGAGGGTATTGGGGAAGGAGAAGAGGAGGTAAAGAGTGGGAGAGGAGGAAGAAGGGTACTGGGGAAGGAGATAAGGGAGTGGGGAAGGAGGAGGGAGGGAAGGAGAGAAGGGAAGGGGGACGGAATTGGAGAGGAGGAGGGAGGGTGCTGGGGAGGGAGGGAGGGGAGGAGAGAGGAAGGCACAGGTCACACACGCGGAGTCATCGGGTCACCAGAGACAGGGTGGGCTGACCTGGGTCGTTTGAGGGTCGTGGGTCAATTACAGTTATTTACTTACATTTTTATTAAGTGTTAATGAGTATTCTATATAAGAGCGTAATAGTCACGCGGTTTGATTATTATTATTTTTTGGGATTATTATTATTATTTAGAATCCACGTGTGATGCTTTCTATATTTTCTTCTTTTACTCGAGGGTCGCGGGTCAATTGCCGCCATTTACTCACATCTTCATAAAGGTGTAAATACTTGTTATTGAGATAAATGCAATAGTCACGCAAAATTGTCGTGTTTTTTCACTTTTACACAAACTCGAAAACCACATTTGCTGCTTCCATCTGCGCTTTCCTTTATCACATTACGCGGTACATGTTCAAGATCACAGTTTGTATTAAGTCTTTCAGCGCGCGACGAAGTTTTAACACGCTGTAAAGAGACAGACTTAATTAGATAACCTTTCGCCAAACATTCGCCGAACATTTACGGCCGCCGCGTCAGTTTTTGTGTTCGAGCACTGTGGCAGCCCAACAGACGCCACGGTGACGAAGCACAACAAGTACAAAGCGCTCAACTAAGCCTCTCTTTTTATGCCTCCTCGCCCCAGCTGTTCTTCTTCCTTCTACTTCCTCTTTCTCTCCTTTTTTATTTTTTCTCTCCCCTTCTGTATTTTCCCAGTTTCTTTTTCTTGTCTCCCCCTTCATCTTACGTCACAGTCCTTCCTCTTTGTGAAAATGCAAACAGGAAGCAGCGAGCTAAGGGGAGGAAGTGGAAGATGATGAATGCTCAAAGAGGAAGTTCTTGGAGAGTTTTGCTTAAAGATGATTACGAAAAGACACGAAATACTTTGGAAAGAAGGAAGATTACCGGCGAACCTGAGGAATGTTGACATTGTAAAATTTAGATGAAAAAAAAGGAGAACGATAAACGACACACAAACGAGATGAACGTAAGAGACAAGAGAGTAATAAAAGTAATGAATGTAGACAAAAAAATCGTAAAATAATGGGATAATGCTCTAAGTCGGAAAAGATAATTAGAGTAATGAAAAGGTAAACGAAAACTGACGGAAAGTAAAGGTAAAGGTCTGAATAATACATTGTTGTCTAACACACAATGTAGAGAATGTACACACACACACACACACACACACACACACACACACACACACACACACACACACACACACACACACACACACACACACACACACACACACACACACACACACTAAGAGGATGATGAAAGAGCACCTCATTCTATCCCATCAGTAGTCTTTTGCTTCAACTATACCACCACCACCACCTCCACCACCACCACCACCACCACCACCACCACCACCACCACCACCACCACCACCACCACCACCACCACCACCAGCCCTTTTCTTCTGCCCGCTGTAACCCAACTCCAATCGCTAGTTACTGCCTGATTGTGGTCTCCATTAAATGATTATGTCCACTTGTAGCTCTCCTATGGAACAACGAAGACAAACGGGGGAGAGAGAGAGAGAGAGAGAGAGAGAGAGAGAGAGAGAGAGAGAGAGAGAGAGAGAGAGAGAGAGAGAGAGAGAGAGGTAAGCATGAAGAACTCAAACAAGAAGAAAGGACCCACTTACTGTAACATTCGTAATCTGCTTAGAGAACTACGCCTGGAGACATACATGAATAAGAATAAGAGAAAAAACACACACAAAATAGCTGCTTCAATGCGAACCTCCATCCTTTAAAAGAAAAGCCCCTTACTGTTGAGGGCGCAGGAGCTTTGTCGGGAGGGAGCCATTGTGTGCAATCCTTTGACGATGGATTGCCCATGACAGGAAGACCGGGCGGGAGAGGCTCTGAGGAGGTGCCTGGCAGATAAGGGGAGACGAAAACCAGTGTCTTAACAGTTGTGTAGATAAGGATGCGAGGGAAATGGAAGAGAGAGAGAGAGAGAGAGAGAGAGAGAGAGAGAGAGAGAGAGAGAGAGAGAGAGAGAGAGAGAGAGAGAGAGAGAGAGAGAGAGAGAGAGAGAGAGATACAAAGACAAAGACGAAGGACCCTGACTGTTTCTGAAAAATAAAGACAGAGAGCAGTGAGCTGATAGGAGGTGTATTGGTGCCCAGTGAGTCTGCCTCATCAGTATCTTTCCTTTACGTCGAGATTGCACCAGCTTAGGGCTAAGTAGCTGCGTAAAGAGGAAGAACCAAGAGGGAAAAGGTAGAAGTCTTGGAACAGCTTTGTGCTTGGCTAAACAACAATAGTATTAACGTTTCTTCGATGCTCCTAACAGCGTACTTAACCTCTCCTCACTGGCTTAGCATTCAGTTAATAGTAGAGATCTGTGATGGCTATATAAGGAGAACAGATGATGCAATCGTAATGACGGTCGCCACGCAAGCACGAGGTGTCCGGGTTGGAATTTCTCGGTAAGTTGAAAAAATGGATGCTGCACGATTTTCCTGAGCTGATGTTGTTCACTGGATGGCAATGCTGGTGCCTGAATGTAAATCGACTTCTTGGCTTGTTGTGTTTCTTTCTGGTTGCAAAATAACACAGTACAATCGCACACAAAACTCGTAAATTTGATTTATACTCGTTTATATCACAGTAACCCGTTTATTAGTACACACACACCCACTCAGTCTAGTACACACCCACCCAGTCTAGTGCACAGCCACCCTCCCAGTCTTCCTTAAAAGCGAGCGTGGGAAGGCTCCACCTCTGTATCCTCCGTAATGAAAGATTCGTTACGGAAGAAAGCAACTGCGTCAGGTGCGATGAGTTTCTGGTTGGGAAAGTGATCCACCAAGGGCGCAAAGGAAGAGGGAAACACTGAAGACCAGTAAATCAAAATGCGCAGATTTTCAATTTTTTACACTTGGAATAATTATGACTCGTTATGATAGAGCGCAAACTTATGGAAGTATATAGATTTTTTCTTTTGTAATGAAAGTTTTAATTATCTTTATTCTTCCTACGTCACAATTTGACATCGTGGCAGCGCGTCCATTCCATTCAAGTCCATGTACCGAGTGACATGAAAGTGCTTGTATGAACACAAATTAAAGCATCATTTAATAAAAAAGGACAAATTATACCCACTCTCTCTCCCCTAAAAAAAAAAAAAAGGACACAACCTCGCACCATTGAGAGCCCCGTAGTAACCTCTTAGTCACGCGCGAATGACTCAGCTGCTCAACATAAACAACAATAAATTAACACCAAATATTCCACACCATGACGAGGAATCCAAACAGAAGCTACTGGCTGCCGAACTGATCATCGGGGAGAGAGAGGGAAAAAAATATATATACACGAAAACCTCAACATGGGGTCTGTCGGGGAGCATTAAATGGTTGGCGAACAGCGGCGATGGAGGGAGCCGTGTTGCGCTGGAGATGTAATGAGGGCTGGCGTGCTGTGTGCCAACAAAGGACCGATTGTATGGCGTGATGAGGCTCCGGGTGACTTTTTGTTGTGGTCGCGCTGGTGTTACGAGTATGAGGAGGGATGAAGAGGAGGACGAAAGGGAGAACGAAAGGGAAAGGGGACAGGGAGAGGGAGGGAATTAAGGGATAGAAAGGGAAAGGATGCACGGGTGAATGGGGGTATTGGATGGGGTAGAGAGGAGGAAGGAAGAAAGAGAAAGGGGTGGTAAGAATTGTGTGAATGTGAAAGGAAAGGGAAAAATAGGAACTAGGATCTGATAGAGGGAAAATTAGTGCCCTATTTCTCTCTCTCTCTCTCTCTCTCTCTCTCTCTCTCTCTCTCTCTCTCTCTCTCTCTCTCTCTCTCTCTCTCTCTCTCTCTCTCTCTCTCTCTCTCTCTCTCTCTCTGGGCGGCTTTTGTATCGATTTCTTAGTCTGGGATTAATTAGTGGAAATAATTCAGAAAGTAGCTCTTATTTTTCTGAATACTTTTGTGAGTAAAAAATGTATTTCTCTACTAATAAAGTCAATTACCATATTCTTCCTTGAATCCTCACCCTTTTCTTCTCTCTCTCTCTCTCTCTCTCTCTCTCTCTCTCTCTCTCTCTCTCTCTCTCTCTCTCTCTCTCTCTCTCTCTCTCTCTCTCTCTCTCTCTCTCTCTCTCTCTCTCTCTCTTCCCACAGCAGTTATTTCTATGTGAGCTTTGCGGAGTCAGCATTTTTTTTTTATTTTTACTCTTCTGGGGAAAAAAAATGTATATATTCGACTCTTTTAACTGGAGTAATAGTGTACCGATTTTTTTGTTTTTTGCATATATGTATGTTTTTTTTTTATATACATTTTTAGTTCAGTACAAGTCTGCAATTTGTGTGGTTGTATTGTTGGCATTTCAGGTTTACGTTTTTCGTTGTTCGTAGCGCATCGCCTTCTGACTGCAAAGGCAGCACGATGATTTTATCTCGACACACATGCATCAGAATAAACCACAAACCTGTACTCCGCAAAACAAACACAACTACAAACACACAAACACCGACAAGAAAACAAACTTTACTCACCGAGACTTGAGCACAAAGGGAACAACATTCTGTTTATGCAGCTTCTTAGATCTCACGATTTCCTTTGAAGATGTAACAAGCTCTTAACAACCTCCTCTTCTATTCCTTCAACTTACCCTCACTCCACCTCAATCTTCGCCCTTACCACCAACCCACCAACCTCCACATTCCACCTCCTCTCCTTCAGATCACAAGGGTTGCAGGACGAGGGATGAGCAAGAAAGTATATCCACCACGCCCTCCTGTTCCCGTCATCCTTCTCGTGGCCTGTGTTCATCGCTTTAAACCCTAACATGATCCCATCTCTCACCTGACTGCCTGATCGAATGTCTTGAGTGAATTGAAAGGGTCTTGGGCGTGATGGTGGTGGTGGAGGAGAGAGGAGAGGGGAAGG
>NC_087162.1:9085000-9135000 GCF_035594125.1 Scylla paramamosain | reverse complement strand
GTGTGTGTGTGTGTGTGTGTGTGTGTGTGTGTGTGTGTGTGTGTGTGTGTGTGCGCAGTCCCTGAACACATGTGGCGCATTATCACGTGATTCCCACGTTGCTTCCTGGCATAATGGAACGCGCCGCGCCGGACGTGAAATATTCAGCAGCCAGAAAGTCGCGCTGAAAAAAAAAAAAAAAAAAAAAAAAAACGAAATACACGAAAAAAGTTCCACACAAACACTTTTTAACCCCAGGAAGCGCCACTGGTGTGACCTACACACACACACACACACACACACACACACACACACACACACACACACACACACACACACACACACACACACACACACACACACAAGGAGTAGCAGAGGAGCAGCGGCAGGATATTGGGTCATGGATGAGCGTGGAGGGGAAGTGAAGGTTGTCCCGCGGCCACCACTTAGTCTCGCCTGACCTCTTTTAGGCTGAGCAGCGGCCAGCCACCCTGCCACCCTGCCACCCTGCCACGCTTCCAGTCCCTCGTGGTGTGTCTTGCATTTTTAGAGGATATGTTTTTAAATTCAAGGGACCATATACTATATTGTTCTTTCTAATTGGTTATTATTATATCTGTGAAAGTAGTAGTAGTAGTAGTAGTAGTAGTAGTAGTAGTAGTAGTAGTAGTAGTAGTAGTAGTAGTAGTAGTAGTAGTAGTAGTAGTGGTGGTAGTAGTAGTAGTAGTAGTAGTAATAGTAGTGGTGGTAGTAGTAGTAGTAGTAGTAGTAGTAGTAGTAGTAGATTTTGTTTTTGTATTTCACAATATGGTAGTTTCATGAGCATCTCTAATTAGTCTTTAATTAGTTTGTTATTAGTGTCTCCATTAAAGTATTATTATTATTATTATTATTATTATTATTATTATTATTTTTTTTTTTATTATTATTATTATTATTATTATTATTATTATTATTATTATTAGTAGTAGTAGTAGTAGTAGTAGTAGTAGTAGTAGTAGTAGTAGTGGTAGCTCCTCTCGTTTTTTGTATTTCACATCATGATGGTTTTACGACACCTTATGATCAGTGTCTTCAAATATCACTTCCCTTGTTCTCACCTGCACCACAACGTCGATGCATAAATCAGGTGTGTTAGGCAGGAATTAGAATGTAAAGCGAATCAGTGTGCCCGGTGGCGAGGATCAGCAAAATGTTATTGGCACGGAAACTTTGCAAACATTTTTTTTTTTCAGGCAACAGTGAGGCACCAAATCTGTCGTGTTTACTCTCATGATTGCGGGACACATTTTAGATTCTGTTTCCCCACCTCGTTTGTGCGTCGTTACCTTGTTACCCCGCCAACTCTTTAATACGTATGAATACACCCGATTTTTTTTTATTCTTATTTCTTGCAGCCTACGCCTCTGCTTTTCACCATTACCTAACTTTTTCACTTTCATTTTATTTTACTGTTAAAGTTTCCCATCAATTGTTACCTTGTTACCCAGAATACATCATATTTTTTATATATATTTTTTGCAACCCACGTGTCTTCTTTTCATGATTTCCTTAAAAAAAAAAAATTCATTTTAAAGTTTTGCATCAACATCTCTGCTTTTTTCCGATTTTCCAACATTTTCTCTCACACTCCACTCTTAAAAAAAAATCTCACACAAAATCCACACAGCCATACACTCAGCACACGCCCTCATCCATCCCTCCACACTCCCTCACCCGCATCATCCTCCACGCACGCCTGCATCATCACAATTACTCATCGGGACCATCAGCGCTGCACCATCAACGCTACAACAACGCTCCCGATGTTGATTTGATAAGAGATGCGTTGCCTTTCATTCTCACGTCTGCTCTCACCTCCCTCATCACTGCCCTCCTCTCACCACTCTCACCACTCTCTCTCTCTCTCTCTCTCTCTCTCTCTCTCTCTCTCTCTCTCTCTCTCTCTCTCTCTCTCTCTCTCTCTCTCTCTCTCTCTCTCTCTCTCTCTCTCTCTCTCTCTCTCTCTCTCTCTCTCTCTCTCTCTCTCTCTCTCTCTCTCGTGCCTGTCCGCTGCTCTGAGCCAAGGGAGGCGAGAAGTTAGAGTGGAGAACCCGCACTAATAATGAAGACGTCAGGCCAGCGGGGAGCACTCTGTCTGATTGGCCTTGTTCCTTCTCTCTCTCTCTCTCTCTCTCTCTCTCTCTCTCTCTCTCTCTCTCTCTCTCTCTCTCTCTCTCATACATACTCTGTTTCGCGTTTTAATAGGAAAATTTTGTGGTATTACGATGCACACAAGCATGGTTAGTTTTATTATTGAGTGTGTGTGTGTGTGTGTGTGTGTGTGTGTGTGTGTGTGTGTGTGTGTGTGTGTGTGTGTGTGTGTCTGTCTGTCTGTCTGTCTGTAGCAATATCAAATGCATCGAGTGGAGTAAATTTCCTGCTCCCGAATTTTCCATTTTCCGGCTCAAAATTCTCCGCCCCCCCGCTTGCCTTTGATGCCCTCCGCCATTTCCCCCTCCTCCCTATCACCCCTTTCCCTGATCCCTTACTCCCTGTCCCCCATCCCTATCACCCCCTCCCCCGTCCCCTCCCTCTGACACCCCGCAGCGTGCAAACACTCGCGCCGCCATCGCCAGATCGGGGTCAGTTTGTGTACAGAAAAGCCAGTAATGTTTATATGAAACCACATTTATATGAGTTGTATACGAGATGCTTTTATTTATTTTTTTTTATTTATGTATTTATTTATTTCTATCAATATCACGGCGGGTGGTTTTGATTTAGTGGTGATGGTGGTGGTGGTGACAGTTTAGCAAATTCTGATGTGGTTTGCGTTTGACTGGCACTCCATACATAATATACATACATACATACGCACACACGTAATTTATTGACCACAAACACATCAGTCGACATTACATACGCAAAAGAAAAAAATGCAAAAACACACATTTTGCACTTTAAAATAAATAGTAGCGATCTGAAGGATAAAGTATTGAAATAAGGCCATTTAAACTATCAATAAAGATTACATGTACATACGTTTTGCGGTAATTTGTGTGTGTGTGTGTGTGTGTGTGTGTGTGTGTGTGTGTGTGTGTGTGTGTGTGTGTGTGTGTGTGTGTGTGTGTGTGTGTGTGTGTGTGTTTATTTTGTCTTGATGGGTGCATATAGATTTTCGTTTAATGCATAAGGCCATTTAAACTATTAATAAAGAACAAATTATATGCATACATTCTGAGATACCGTGCGTGTGTTTCTCTCTCTCTCTCTCTCTCTCTCTCTCTCTCTCTCTCTCTCTCTCTCTCTCTCTCTCTCTCTCTCTCTCTCTCTCTCTCTCTCTCTCTCTCTGTGTGTGTGTGTGTGTGTGTGTGTGTAATAATAATAATAATAATAATAATAATAAACGGTTTATTATTTAGGCAGTTGAGAAACTGAAAATGTACATAGGGGATGGGGAAAACTTAACATTAATCCTAACGGTAAGACTAATCTAGGAGGGAAATACTATCGATTGATGGCTCGCACCATGGTGGGAATCGCACTGAGTCTGTACCGGTCCGTGCGCGGCGCCTTCAGGGGCGTTATTTTGTTGTGGTGTCTGGTGGCACGGACAGGGCGAGGCGCGTCGGGCGGCAGCATGTCTCTGAGACGCGGATGATGCAGTAGTCCCTTCCCAAACTTCTCCAGAGCCTCTCGGTGCCTGGTGGATATTCTGGACAGACTCAGGGTGGTCAGGGCTTCTTCATAGGTGGTGTATGCAGGGCCAAGGATGACCCTGCACGCCCTTTTCTGCACACTCTCTAGCTGTAGCTGTTGAGTGTGTGTGAGGGAGGAGGACCACGCTGGGGAGGCGTACATGAGTTTGGGGAGGATGAAGGTGAGGTACACCCCCTTAACTCATCTGTCGGCGTCCCCAGCGACCTGAGTCTGCGCAGCATGTACAGCCTGTAGGTAGCTGATCTCACGGTGCTGGCGACATGCTGCTTCCAGGTCAGCTGGTCGTCCACCGTGACTCCGAGAAGCTTGGCACATTGGACCACCTGGAGGGTGAGGGCCCACTGTGAGCCGGGGAGGGGGCACTGGTGCAGAGGAGGTACAGAAATGCATCACCACAGTTTTGCTGTGGTTGATGGTCATCCTGCTCTCCTCTGTCCACGTCTGCAGTCGCTCCAGAATTGCTTGCAGTGGCGAGTAGTCCGGGTTCTTGTTGGAAACTGGGACGCCCACGGTGCAGTCGTCCACATACTTCCAGCGATGGGGGGTGTCGGTGAGGGCGTCGTTGATGAGGAGGAGGAAGCATAGAGGACCCATCTTGGTCCCCTGGGGGACTCCACATGTCAGCTGTTGGAAATTAGAGACAGAGCCCTGATAGCGAACGGCCTGACGTCTCCCTGTGAGGAAGTCGGCTAGCCACGCTATCAGATTAGGAGGGAGACCCAGACTTACTGCCTTGCTGATGACAACAGTGTGATCAACTAGATCAAAGGCTTTTTGAAATCGACAAAAGCAACAGCTAGAGAGGTGTTTCGCTTGTCCAGGTGGCTGTGGATGAATTCGAGGAAGCTGGTCAGGTAATGTGAGGTGGAGGTGGCTTTAATATTTCCGAATTGTCTGATATCCACGGTGTTACAAATTTTGGTGTATGCCCAGTCATATACAAAATCTTCACAAATAAGGCTAGGGATGGGGGTGATAGAGACTGGCCTGAGGTCATTGAGTGACTGAGGACTGGAAGTTTTGGGGATGGGAGTGACATAAGATGTCTTCCAGTCCGCGGGGCAAGAGTGTTGGGAGAGTGAGGCGTTTATTATGGAGCATAGCGGTGTTGCTAGCTCTACAGCAAATTCCTTGTAAATTTTTATAGGAAGGTCAGTGGGTGTGGTGGATCTTGGTTTAAATTTAAGTATTCTCTTAAAAACATCCATCGCCTGGACAGTGTGTGGAGGGGAGGGAGCGGGCAGATAGGCAGGAAGCGGAGTGGTGTGGAGGGGAGGAAAGGTTTGACAGATAGCAGCAAAGTGATCGTTCATCTCCTGAGCCGCGAGATTAGCAGGAAGGTGTGAGGTGCAAGGAAGGGATGAAGTGTGCTTTTGTAAGCCACACAAAGCTTTGATCTTAGCGTACCACTGTCTGTTGTTGGTCAGCTTGAGGTGGTGTATCTTGTCTGGGTAATAGCTTGCCTTTGCATTCTTAATCTCCCTGATTACTCTGTTTCTTAGTTTCCTGTAAAGGACCGGGCAGGAGTGGAACGCCCAGGTCCGCTGACGCATGAGTCTTTTAATGCGGGGCGTCATCCAGGGAGCATCAGACGGGTGCGTTGTGACGCTCTTGGCTGGGAAGTAGTGGTGGAAGGCTGCTGTAGTAGTGGCGACGTAGTTTTGCCATTTTAAGTGGACGTCCTCCTCATCCAGCACCTCGGTCCACGGGTGTTGTGTCACCCACTGCCCAAACTCCCTCATGGCTGAGTCAGGCATGGGGCGGTGGGTCCTGGTGTGTGTGTGTGTGTGTGTGTGTGTGTGTGTTCGTGGGTGTACAAGTAGTAGACCTTAATTCGTACAAGGAAGCATGTTAGCGGCACCGTGTTCTCGTGCAAGGCGTGACGCAAGGAGGGCACTGACGAGAGGCTTGCATGCGACGTTGTCAATTGCCTGCCCTGAATATTTATGTGTCAGAAAGTACCTCGGGCAGCTGTCACTCACCCGGGGTCGCCACCTCCTTCCGGCGGGTGTCATGTAGCTCTTCAAATTGTGTGTCATACATTACTGTGCTGATTTATTTATTCGGTAAATTCTTATTCATTACGTGAAATTGGAATGTACTAGCTGCATCTCTCTCTCTCTCTCTCTCTCTCTCTCTCTCTCTCTCTCTCTCTCTCTCTCTCTCTCTCTCTCTCTCTCTCTCTCTCTCTCTCTCTCTCTCTCTCTCTCTCATACGGCATTGAAATCCTGTCAATGTGCTTAGAAGTTTTCCTTATACTTTGTTTGTCCCTTCGTGCCTCGTATCATATCAGCACCCTTCCCTACTTCTCCCCTACCAACCTCTCCCTCTCTCTTTCACCCCTTCCACCATATCTGCTTCCCCCTTCCACCTTTCCTCCTTCTCACACCATCTCTCATTTCATTCTCCATACTCTCTCTTTTCCTTTAGCAGCTCTTCTTCCCTTACTCTGCTATTCATCACCTTTTTTTATTTATTTTCTTATCCTTTCTATTATGTATATATATTTTTTTCTTTCTTGTTGTTGTTGTTCCATTTTATCTGTCGCCAGTCAAAGGGTCTGTCATTGTCTCGATCGCCCTTTTTCTTTGTCTCATATCTTTTTCACATGACCTCAAGCATATTTTTCCTCCCCTTCCTGCAATTCACGCTGCCATTTTTACATGCCATTTTTTGGGGGTGACACCTGACAGCCTGTTCTCTCTCTCTCTCTCTCTCTCTCTCTCTCTCTCTCTCTCTCTCTCTCTCTCTCTCTCTCTCTCTCTCTCTCTCTCTCTCTCTTCGTTTCTTTTACATGGCGTGTCTTTTTCTCTTTCCAGTTGTGTGAATATGGATTTTTTTCTTCAGTTTTTATTGTTGTGTTTTATATGTATTTTTTTCTCGTGTTTTTATTCCTTTAGTGCTCAATAGTCGTATATTTAACATTAATAACCGGTTTTATGTATATATATTTTTTATCTTTTATAGCATAACTAGACACAACGCTTTTTCTTTCACTGTAATAATGGTTTTATTTACTGCCCTCATTTTGTATAATAGCCGTTGACGTCTGTGATGACTATATTCTCAAGATTAATTGCCATCTTAACTAGTGATTGTCCAATTAAAACGACTTCCTTTGGTTAATTGTATTTCTCTCTCTCTCTCTCTGTCTCTCTCTCTCTCTCTCTCTCTCTCTCTCTCTCTCTCTCTCTCTCTCTCTCTCTCTCTCTCTCTCTCTCTCTCTCTCTCTCTCTCTCTCTCTCTCTCTCTCTCTCCTTCAGTCCAAGCTCTCCTCCCCTTCCCGTGCCCTCCTCCTTTGCCTCCTTCGCCACACCTCTCCCCCTTCCCCTGCGTGACGCGCCCTCACACCTGACCTGTCTCGTTGTCAGCACTGAGGCTAACAATGGCAGGATGGCTCGTGCTCGGTTCTTCATTCTTGTCTCTCTCATCCACTCGATGTTTTTTCTCCCTTTCATTTGTTCGTCAGAGCTTTTCAGGGTTTGTTAAGGTCTGTTTTTTATTATTGCTATTTTTTTTCATTTAGAATTTAGTTTATTTGTCCATATTTTCTTCTATGTGTTGTCTTTGTTGTGTTTTTAGAAGGTTTTGCACATTATTGCATGTTTTCCTTGATAACACACACACACACACACACACACACACACACACACACACACACACACACACACACACACACACACACACACACACACACACACACACACACACACACACACACACACACACACACACACACACACACACACACACACACGGTAACACAAACTCTGGCTATATTCCTTTCACAAAAATAAATAGATAAATAAACTAAACTGTTATCTAATGAGTTTATTTTCCTCTATTCCAGGTACGTCGCAGGTCGGGTGGACAGTTAGGTCAGACGTGTGGCGCGGGTGAGTGTGCTGGAGAGGTCACAATGGGTCAGGGGCTGCGTTATGGGTGAGCACCGCGTTGTGACCCATGGCGAGAGAGAGAGAGAGAGAGAGAGAGAGAGAGAGAGAGAGAGAGAGAGAGAGAGAGAGAGAGAGAGAGAGAGAGAGAGAGAGAGAGAGAGAGAGAGAGAGAGAGAGAGAGAGAGAGAGAGAGACGCGTACAACTATACAACCAACATAGAAACAAAGGGCAGACAGACAAAAGAAAGAAAGACAGAGTCATTACCATTGGGGGAGAGAATTACAGATTTGTACGTACGCATCATTTTGCTTGCCCCGTAACACACGTCAGTCATCACAACAATTACATCATACTTTTTTTTCCTTATCTGTCATTCATTCCATTCTAATTTGACTGCAGGGGAAAGAATACCATCCAGTCACACACCCTACCTTTCCCCTTTTTTTCCCTTCCCTTTCTCTTCCTTCCTTTCCCTTCTATCAGTCCCTCAAGACTCCTTCCCATCCTCACCCCTTCCTTTACCGCCAGAAAAACGCTTCTTATCCGATTTCTATTATGTTTTCTCTCTTGTTCATTCTTTATCATCGTTCTTTGTCTTCTTCGTCCCTTCTCGGTACCCTCTCATTCTGTCGGTCCGTCTGCCTGTCTGTCTCCTCACCGCATTTTCACCTCCCCTCACATTAGGTCTTTTTTTTTTTAACATCGTTCCCGTTCCCCTCATCTCCCTTTCCTTCGTTCATCCCCGCGTTGTCAAGGGAGGGAGGAAGGGAGGGAGGAAGGGATGAGTTGGATTACATCGTGAGGCACGTTATTGATATGTTCACAGCACGCAAACTTTTGTAATCACATGCACACTAGGCTGGGATTCATGTACCACACACACACACACACACACACACACACACACACACACACACACACACACACACACACACACACACACACACACACACACACACACACACACACACACACACACACACACACACACACACACACACACACACACACGGACGCACGTACACACGCAGTAACCTTCCGAGTGTAAATATTATCTAACAATCTACCTTCGTTACTGGCCCATTGAATTGGCTCCCTTCCGTGTCTTTGATCGCGTGGCATAGCGACGACCGGTTCCCACTGTACGTATACCAAGCCTTTCCCTTCCCCTTCCCCCTTCCCTCCGCCCATCCCTTCGATCCCCTCTGTGTCTCTGTGTCCCTTCGTCTCCTCCCTCCGTCCCTCTGTCCCTCTGTCCCTCTGTGCCGCTGTCCGTCCTTCTTTCTTCTCTCTCTCTCTCTCTCTCTCTCTCTCTCTCTCTCTCTCTCTCTCTCTCTCTCTCTCTCTCTCTCTCTCTCTCTCTCTCTCTCTCTCTCTCTCTCTCTCTCTCTCTCTCTCTCTCTCTCTCTCTCTCTCTCTCTCTCTCTCTCGACGTAGTTAGATCGACACAGATTCAAAATGTCTGGTTGATGCTTCCGTGGTCAAATATTCATCCTTTTTTTTTTATTATATTTTCATTGGTGCTCAGTTTTTTTCTCTATCTATTTTCCAATCCTGGTGTATGAATCTTACCTCGTTTTCTGTTTGCTGTGCTCGTTCGCTTACTCACCTGCCTGCCTGCCTGCCTGCCTCTGTACCTGCCTGCCTGACTATACCTGCCTGTCCATCTTCCTGCCTATATGTCATGTTTCCTGAGGCTGGTGTTCCCCCCGTGGTCACTTCCCTGTTTGTTTGGGTGACGGCCAGTTAGTTGGTCGCGTCACCCTATCCCACCTTGGCTCCAGAGATGCATATGCCCACTTACCTGAGCGATGGTCTTAATCAAGCGTGGGCCAGATACCCAGGAGGATGATAAGCCAATAGAATAATGATGGGATGTCTTAATTTAAAGCACGGCGGTATCGGAGAAGTGGATGGAGTTGTCATTAATCGCATTGCTTGTGTTGTAAATCGTAGTATCTTGCATCTAAATTGTCCGCGGGGTGAATGTATGTGGTGATAATTAACGTGAGGCACAGATGGTCTTCCGCCGCAGGTGAGAGAGAGAGAGAGAGAGAGAGAGAGAGAGAGAGAGAGAGAGAGAGAGAGAGAGAGAGAGAGAGAGAGAGAGAGAGAGAGAGTTTACCTAAGGATCATGGTGCAGTCGGAAAAGTGTGTGTGTGTGTGTGTGTGTGTGTGTGTGTGTGTGTGTGTGTGTGTGTGTGTGTGTTGGAGGGGTGCCGGAGCGTGTGTACCCTTGCCCTGAGGAGACGTCAGCTGTTTGCTCGGACACCTGCGCCTTTTTAAGCTGTGTGAGGTAGTGTGGTTCTCACGCCTGTATTTTCATCAGATACACCTCCCTTCTCTCTCTCTCTCTCTCTCTCTCTCTCTCTCTCTCTCTCTCTCTCTCTCTCTCTCTCTCTCTCTCTCTCTCTCTCTCTCTCTCTCTCTCTCTCTCTCTCTCGTCGAGGTAGTAGGAAAAAAATGATTGTGTACATGAAGCAGTCAGACTTGAAAAATAATTTGAATGCTTCTGAATATTGAAATGTGCAAATGCATATGCAAGCAAGTGACGCGCCGCCTACCTTTCTCTCTCTCTCTCTCTCTCTCTCTCTCTCTCTCTCTCTCTCTCTCTCTCTCTCTCTCTCTCTCTCTCTCTCTCTCTCTCTCTCTCTCTCTCTCTCTCTCTCTCTCTCTCTCTCTCTCTCTCTCTCTCTCTCTCTCTCTTCCAGCATCATATGTTCGGTCATCTGCATGTGTGTACGAAACTGTGCATCCCCTCCACACACACACACACACACACACACACACACACACACACACACACACACACACACACACACACACACACACACACACACACACACACACACACACACACACACACACACACACACACACACACACACACACACACACACACACACACACACACACACGGCATGATGGGCTTGTATTGATGGCGACGGTACTAAAAATTCTTATCTGCGGATGCGGAAGAGGATAGAAAAACCACACACACACACACACACACACACACACACACACACACACACACACACACACACACACACACACACACACACACACACACACACACACACACACACACACACACACACACACGTAGAGAATCACAGATCGCCATTCTTTTATTCAACTCGCGGTGATCAGCGGACAGAAGTGCGTGTATTCCACAGACTGAATTGAGGATGAGAGCGAACGGTTGGCCAAAAAAAAGAAGGAAAAAGGAAAAGAGGAAAAGTAAAAAAAAAAAAAAGCGAGAACTCCGGTTGTCATTAACTTTTTTTTTTTTGGCGTTTAGTATTTTTATGGGAGCGTGTACGGTAGCGAATGTGTCTCTTGGGAAAGGCGGAAAGTACTGGACTGGGTATTTGTCCAGAAAAAAAAACCGCATGCATAGATAAAAAATTCGATTGCCTGAGTATTTAGTGACTGTAATATCGTGGTCAGTAAAGCGTATTGTTAGTAAAATTGAACTCTTACTAATCGTGCATAAAAAAAAAACTCAGTTCTTTGTCTCTGTCCAACTTTTTTAGGTCATTGGATTTCTTTTCCCCTTTTTTTCAAGATAATACATTTTTGGTTGAACGTGCATCGTTCTTTTTCGTCCACTGAGCAAAATTATCGACTAACTGCCCAGTCATTCGTTATCTCTCATTGACGATTTGTAATGGGCTTTGTATCAATATTTAAAACTATCATGACATTTGCACTGGCGGTCTTTTCTTTCGCCAGCAACCTATTTCAGTACACGAGTTCGTAAAAAAAAAAAGAAGTGAAGTTAATATGCCATCCCACAAAGCTCTTTATAATCCCTGCTCCAACAATTTACGCTCAGCATTTACCGTGTTCCCATCAGCTTAATATCAATTATATGTGAGATTATTACATGTTCAGTCCTGGAGCTCCACTCTTTTCAGCGCCAGAAAAAAAAAACAGAAAAAAATTACGTAATAGTTTATCAGCCAACCCACTCTCCTTCCTGAGTTAAATGGCCGAACGACAGTCCAGTTCCTCACGTCCTTCGCAGCTGCAAACAAGAGCATTCTTCTTCGACATGTCTCCTGCTCTTCCCGCTCCTCCCCATGTCCCTTCCTTCATCTGCCCTCTCCCTCCCTCTGTGGCTTTGAAGTTTTCCCCTCACGGACCCTCTATTAAAAAACTTCGAAAAGGAGATCAGTTAGCAGTCCGTATGTGTGTGTGTGTGTGTGTGTGTGTGTGTGTGTGTGTGTGTGTGTGTGTGTGTGTGTGTGTGTGTGTGTGCGTTGGTACTGACTGATTGCTACTGGAAAACCTTATCGTCAGTAAAAGCGTTTCGCAGGTCTGGGTGTTTTATGTACAGCGAGGGACGACTTTGATCCATCCAGCCCTGTGTGTGTGTGTGTGTGTGTGTGTGTGTGTGTGTGTGTGTGTGTGTGTGTGTGTGTGTGTGTGTGTGTGTGTGTGTGTGTGTTGTATACAGCGTCCGGGATGTGGCTGTTACGTTTAGATTAGACAACTGTGTCCCGTCTCTCCCCTCACTGCCTTCGCCCTCCCCTCACCTTTCCCGTCCCTCACTCCCTTTCCCCTCACCCTTGCCACCTCCTCTCCCCTTCCCTTCCTTGCCATTCTCTCGCCCTTCCCGATCGCGCCGTGTTACCAGCTGATAGGTGGAGGGGAGCAGGGGACGTGGTGCATGGGGAGGGGAGGGAAAGGGGACGTATCGGCCTGGGGAACATCCGGTTAAGCCTTGCCGATGGAGGACACCGCTGCACCTCCTCGTCCTCGCCCTCGTCCCCCTCCTCGTCCTCCTCCCTCCTTCATTCCGCCAATGGAAACACGAGTATTCAGAGACGTGCGGGGGAATTTTCACAAGAGGGGGGCCGAGGAAACGAGCAGAGCAGCGATGGACTTAGAATAGCTTTTTTCCTCTCTCTCTCTCTCTCTCTCTCTCTCTCTCTCTCTCTCTCTCTCTCTCTCTCTCTCTCTCTCAGGACATCCTATTGTGGGAAAAATCTGGACTGAACACCGAATGTGTCTTTGTTTTTTTTTTTTTAATATATATATTATTGCACTGGCTAAATTATTCAAATATTTTTTGTAGTTATTTTTCGTCATTGTGTGCTTAGGGATTCAAACTGCTAGTCGTTAGGTGTGACTGAGAGAAGGGGAAGGGAAATGAAGGGGGTTGTAGGTGTGGGATGGAGAGGGAAGGGGATTTGCGGGGAAAGAGGAAAGGAAAGGAACGGGGTTGCGGGGAAAGAGGAAGGGAAGGGAAGGAAGTTTTGGGGGTGGGAAAGGGGAAGGGGATTGTCGGGGTTGGAAAGGAGAGTTGTGGAGAAGAGGAAGGGAAGGGAAGGGAAGGAAGTTTTGGGGGTGGGGAAGGGAAGTTAAGGGGGTGTTGGGAGGGGGAGGGCAGGGGAGTTGCGGTGCTGTTCAGTTCAATGGTCGGGATCGCCACTGTATTTTCCGTGTAATCTGGGCTTCATAATGGTGCTCGTGAGTTGCTGTGCGTCCCGCTGGTAAATAGAGCGGTCATTAATTTCCTCTATATGGGGAAATGTGCATATTATGTGGTATTTTTATCCCGATTTGATTTAAATTCACTGATTCTTATTCAGGTATTCATTTGTATATCAGTTCCCTTTTCTGACTCAATGTAAATTAATTAATGACTCAATTAGTTGATATATTTGTTTTACTCGCTCGTAATTATGATAATGTCAATGATATATAGAAAAGGGAATAATGTTATGCAGCAAATCAAGGAGGAAAAAGGTCTTAAGTACAATACGACTTTTCTACGCCATTTAATTAAATATGATTCTTATTACTCCGAAACAGTAAATATCCTGCGACTAAAACACGTGGATAAGAGAGAGAGGAGAGAACGCGTGAAGGAGGAGACGAGAACAATTCAGAATTAAGTCGAATAAGAAATAAGGAGTGAAATTAATGGATGGAGAGAGAGAGAGAGAGAGAGAGAGAGAGAGAGAGAGAGAGAGAGAGAGAGAGAGAGAGAGAGAGAGAATCTAAGTGCTTGAGGAGTGTGAGGTGGGAGGAGGAGGTAAGAGGGGAAAAAAGGGAGAGAAGGAAGAGGAGGACACGGGCGTGGGTGGGGTGGTGGGGGGAAGGGGAAATAGAGCACCTCCACTCGGCCACACGTTCCTGGCCCTCAAGCGCCCTTAACTTTATGAGGACTAATTGGATGCACGGTGAAGGGTGGAAGGGGGTAGGCGGGGGAGGAGGAGAGGGGGTGAGGGGAAGCAAGGGGGAGGGGAGAGGGTGCTACTAATAGTCCTTTTTGTGACCAGGTTAACTTCGATCTAGGATTAATTATGACCTCCGGGCCGATGGCAAACCCCACCTCTGCTCCCTCACTAACTCGCCTCCCCCACCCCACTACTCCCCCACTACTCCAATAACTCCCTTGCCTGCATTCCTCACACCGTGCCTCACGTGAATTTTTTTTTTTATTCATTTGTTTAAGTAATTTTTTCACTCCTTCCCCTTCTCACTTCTTCATTTATTCCCCTATCTTCATTTCTCATCCTCATACCTCACTTCATAACATTACCTATATTTTTTAATCCTTCATCTTAGCAACTTCATTCCTCTTCATTTTCTTTTTCTATAATTACATCAGTCAGATCCTTCTTCAACCTTCCACCTCATATCTCTCCCGTCAGTCCGTCATTTCTGTCCCTATCTTTTACTAATTCAACATCTTTTGTATGTATTCATTTATCTACTCCAATAACTGCTCTTCCCTTCCTTTCAGATGTTTTACACCCTATCAATTACCCATTAAATCATATTTTACTTCTTCGTTTTATTAATGTTATAACGCTGTTATTCTACTCCATCATTACTCCCTTCTATCACTCCCCCATCCCTCAAATCACACTCATCACGTTTTCCAGCCTTTTCACTTCACTCATTACCCTTGTTTGTGCATATCAAACCCTTCACCTCATTAACTAACACATCTCACTTTCCCATCCATCCTAAACCCTTCCCTTCCCTGTATTAATTCCAGTAACTCCCTTCCTCGCGCATTTTTAACTAATCACCCCTCTAATTAACACATTTCTTACTATCCCATCCGTTCTAACCCCTTCCCATCCCCTCACTAACTCCCTTCCCTTTTCATCAACTCATCTCCACATATAACCCATCACCATCCATTTCTCATGCTTTTTTGCCCTCTCACCTCACTAACTCACCACAACGCTTGGCTCCCATCACCATTCCCAGCCCTTCGTCTCTCCCATCACTTATCCCCACTAGCAGCCGGTGGAGTTGTATTATTGATGGGTCCCCCTAAAGACAGCTGACACCCAAGAGGAACAAGTTAATGAAAGAGAAAGGTAATAAAAACAATAAGGCGATTATGATGCGTCGTGTGGATTTAATTGGCACCTCGATTATCAGTCTGTGTTTGCTATTCGGTGCAGGTAAGTTGCTGGTGTGTGTGCCTTTAATGGTGACCCAGGAGGAGTTGGAGGAGGAGGAGGAGGAGGAGGGATAGGGGATTAAGTGGAGGAATAAAAGAAGGAGGATTGTATGTGAAAACTAAACAGCTACCCAGAAAGAGTTGAAAAAGGAGGAGGAGAAGGAGGAGGGATAGGAGGTGAAGTGGAGGAATAGAAGAGGAGGATTACATGGGGTAACTAAGCGACAACATGGTTTTAAGTCCTTGCATGGAGGCGGAAAAGGAGGAGGAGGAAAGATGAAAATGAAGGAACAAAAAAAAAAAAGATCATGAATAACAAGAAAAGTAAAACAAAGCACCATATGTATCTCAAGTTTTAAGAAAGAAGAAGAGGAAGAAGAAAAAAGTGAAGGAAAAGAAAAAAAGACATCTTAATTGCCGTACTTTCAGTTTCACCCCCAATTAACAAAAGACACTGCGCGACTCTCTGAAAACTGAAGAAGAAAAAAAGAGCGAGAAAAGGAAACGTAGTCATCCATCCGTTCAACTGTAGTGAGAAGCGAAGAAAGAAAAAAAAATAAAATAAATAAGATGAAAACATTTTGTCAAGGAGCATACTGATAAAAATGTCTCGCACGAGTTTTTAATAAGGGAGGAAAAGGGAAAAAAATAAACAACCTTTGTCCACCAGGAAACTAATTAACACGAAGAAAAAAAAAAGGAAAATGATGTCAATAATGATATAGCACCAGCGTGTTTGCGTTATTTAATGTGTATTTGTTATCTATGAACTAGAAAATATTAAAGTGTGAGTATGAGAAAGTTTCTTCATGTTATTTTCATACTTTTAAATGGTTCACTTTGAAAAAAAAATCACTAGCGTATTGGATGCCCTTCAAGGTTTTTGCTGGATAGGGAGCGAATAAAAATAGAGATAGGAGGAGGAGAAGGAGGAGAACAAGAACGAGAAGCAGAAGGGGGAGTAAGAGTGGAAATAAGAATAAGAGGAAAAAGAAAAAGAAAAGGAGGTACAAGCTGCACCAGAAGCAAAGGAAACACGAATAACAATAACACATAGATACATAGATAAACTAAACTGACGAACATAACAACAATAACTATAATAAAATAGGGACACATACACTAAGAGAAGAAGAAAAGTAAGAAGAGGGGAAAAGAAAAACTAGTCAACCAAGCAGGACCTGAAAAAGGAAAAATAATAAGACAGATTTAAAAGTAGACACAGACATTACGGAAAAGAAAATAAAAGAAACAGAGAAGGAGGAAAATGAATCATGCAAACACCACCAGACAGATACCTGAGGAAGCCTCGGACCAAGGAACACGATCAATAATAAGTGCAATAAAACAACAATTGGGAGGAGGCTGGCGGGGTAGCGGGGCGGCGGGATGGCGGGGCGGTGGAGTGCAGAGGGCTGGGACGCGTCTGCATTAGCATTCTGTCAGGTCGCCTTGTCTGGCAGTAACTGGCGGCAGACAGCATAATGTTTGGGACACAAGACGACCCAAGCTTGTGGCGGGCGCCTTTGATCCCTGGAGAGGCAGGATCAGACTGCAGGAGGCCCGAACTAGGTAATTATGAGATGCAGTAGATAGCAGGAGTGTGTGTGTGTGTGTGTGTGTGAGAGAGAGAGAGAGAGAGAGAGAGAGAGAGAGAGAGAGAGAGAGAGAGAGAGAGAGAGAGAGAGAGAGAAATATATAAACGTATAGATACTGTGGTAAACATTCATAAAGAAAAGAAAGAGAGAGAGAGAGAGAGAGAGAGAGAGAGAGAGAGAGAGAGAGAGAGAGAGAGAGAGAGAGAGAGAGAGAGAGAGAGAGAGAGAGAAATTGATAAATATACATACATAGGAAAAAATAGCATAATAAAAGTTCCCGTAGAAAAAAAATGAAATTATGAATATTATTTTTTTACTGAACTTTTATTATGTATATATTTATTTATTTATTTTTTTCCCTTATCTAAATTATACTCGTTATCTTTCTCTTTTATCTTCCACATTTCCCTCTGAACACAAGTCACCTTTCTTCCGCGGCGCCTGAAAACTTAACATGATTTGACTTTACTGTGTTTTTCTTACGGTGAGGAGAAACGTTGATAAAATAAAAGAAAAAAAAACAGAAGAAAAAGAAGTAGTAAAAGCTGAGAAAGAGAGAGAGAGAGAGAGAGAGAGAGAGAGAGAGAGAGAGAGAGAGAGAGAGAGAGAGAGAGAGAGAGAGAGAGAGAGAGAGAGGTATATACTGTAAATCCTTCACACGTCTGCAAGGCGCCGGCACGGACAACCAGCGAGCACAGTGGGGGGCATAGGAACTTTATTTATCTATTTATTTATTTTTATTTACTCTCAACTCGTGGGTATAACTCATAAGACTCAGCGGTGGACAGTCTGTGTATAGTGCAGTCGCTTCTGATTGTCCGTGTGTGTGTGTGTGTGTGTGTGTGTGTGTGTGTGTGTGTGTGTGTGTGTGTGTGTGTGTGTGTGTGTGTGTGTGTAAGGACCATATTCATAAGACACTTGCGCTGCACCTTCACTACTTTCAAAAGGCTTTAGTTGAAGTTACGCTGGTTTTTATGGGTGTTTTTACGGTTCTAGTGACAAAGTAACTAGATTTCTACATTATTAACAGGAGAAACACTCATGAGAACCCGGCTAATCATCTACTCGTACGTGGCCTTGGAAAATAGTCGTGGTGAAAGAAAGCAGTGTTTCAAAATATGAGCATAAGAATGATATACTCGTACAATCAAACTACGTAACAAGACTGAATGAGACTTAAAAAACAATCATTTCATCCCATCACTTATGCTGCCTCCTCTTAACACGTCGACAGCCACGCTTAACTTAGCCATTCTTCTTCGATTAATATTTTTTTTCCACCAGCACGAAGTTGAGGTGTTTTATGCGGCAGTGACAGGCAGCGAGAAGGTTGACTGGGTGGTGTCATTTGCACGAGTATATACGAGCACCTGGGGGTGTAAAAAGTTGTGACGTTTATGTCTTCGCGTAAGTCATTGTGGGTCATGCGAGGAGGGACTGGCTGACGTGGAGGTGTTTTATCGAGTGTTGGGTTATGTTGGGCTCAGGAATGCAGGGACCAGCTCAGTAGTCAGTCGTGTGGTTGTAATGGCAGTGATGCGTGTAGATTATTTAGTAGCGTTATTATTACCGCTGCTGTTATTGTATTATTATTATTATTAGTAGTAGTAGTAGTTGTAGCAGTAGTAGTAGTAATAGTAGTAGTAGTAGAAGGTGGAATGATACATGAAAATAAGTGGACATATTTTATACAGGGACTGCGACGTGTAATCCTGATGGCTTGTTGCAGCTTTACTTATTTTTTAAGTTCTTAGTAGTAGTAGTAGTAGTAGTAGAAGTAACCGTAGTAACAATCGTAATCGTAGGCGCCAAAACGAGACAAAAAACGGTCTTTTTGTTATAGTACTGAGCAGCAAAGAGAGTGGACATTAGCACACCAATATAACGTTTTTGTCACCGCGGTTCCTTTGCAGTCCCTCCGTCAGTGGCCGCTCCAAGGCAGTGCGGTGGGAACATTTTCGAGTGGCGGGTCACGTGCTTCTCTAGTTCCTCAATTTATAATCTGAACCGCTTTTGCCGGGGAAAGAACTGATGTGGTTAGGGGGGATGGAGGTGGAGGAAGGAGGGTCTGAGTGAAGGAGGAAATTGATTAACGAACCGAAAAATTTGTCATTCCCTTCCTCTCACTCGTTCTAAGTGAGTGAATGATTTAGGGAAGGAAGGGGCGAAGGGAAGGAGGTGTGTGCTTCCTCTCCTTCCCTATTCCTTTTTCCCCAACCATTCTTTCTTAAATCTCTCTCTCTCTCTCTCTCTCTCTCTCTCTCTCTCTCTCTCTCTCTCTCTCTCTCTCTCTCTCTCTCTCTCTCTAACCACCCCAGCTCCCTAGTCACACCCTCAAGCACCATTACCACACTCTCCACTCCCACCACTCCCCTGCCCTTCATTAGATTCATCATTCTTACTCATCTAATTCTTCCTCTCCATCCCGCACTCCCGATCCATCTATCCATCAACTCTCCTTCTGCATACCACCAAGCACACTGCAACTAAGACAAGCCAATTCTCTATCCCATAACCTACCCATATCAAATCTTCCCAACTTCTCTTTACTTCTAGTCCTTTACATCTCTCTCTCTCTCTCTCTCTCTCTCTCTCTCTCTCTCTCTCTCTCTCTCTCTCTCTCTCTCTCTCTCTCTCTCTCTCTCTCTCTCTCTCTCTCTCTCTCTCTCTCTCTCTCTCTCTCTCTCTCTCTCTCTCTCTTTCCTTCAAGGAGCCTGTAAATAAAGTAAGGGATGTGCTTGATAACACTGCCGAAGTTAAAAGCCACTTGGAGTTGTGTTGCCTGAATGACCACATGTGGGGTGAGGGCTGAAGGAAAAGAGGAACGGATGGACAATAATGGCATAATTCAGATGCAATCATTACGAACAGAGGAGGAGGAGAGATGGAGGGAAAGAGAGACAGACAGAGAGGGAGGCTAGAAAGGGGAGCTGAAAGAGTGGTGGTAATGGGAATGAAAGGGGTGAGAAAGGGGTGGAGAAAAGGGGTGAGAGAGAGAGAGAGGGAGATTGGAATAGGTTAGAAACAACAAAATTGGGGTGAGGAGAAATAGAGGAGAGGAGAAAGTAATTGGTAATAGAAGAGGGAATAGAGGAAAGGGGAACGCAACAGAGGTAAGGGAAGAGAGGGGAAAGAAAGAGACAGAGACAGTGAGAAGCAACAGATGGAGGAAGGGGAAGTAGGAACACCGATAAGAGGAGAAGGGGATGGGCAGGTGTGATAGTGGGGGGAGCCTGAAGGGGGAAGGAAAGAAATAATCACAAGGTACATAATAAAACTAATATAAATAGCGGAAATACAAGCGTGCAAAAAAATAGGTGGACTCTGTAAAAATAATTATGAAATATAGGAGATAGTAAAGGAATGGCATATTTAAGTCACGTCTTCTGTAAGGTGCTAAAAAGGGAGAAAATTTGAATATGCTAATGAAAATATGATTAAAGAGAGAGAGAGAGAGAGAGAGAGAGAGAGAGAGAGAGAGAGAGAGAGAGAGAGAGAGAGAGATAAAAGACTGAAAAATGCATGTGTCGAGAGAAGTGATCATTTTATATATTCTCTCTCTCTCTCTCTCTCTCTCTCTCTCTCTCTCTCTCTCTCTCTCTCTCTCTCTCTCTCTCTCATCTCCTTCATTGGGCTTATTAGTAGGAAGGACAAGAGGGAGAGAATGGGAGGGAAGGTTGGTGGGAGAGAAAGGGAGAGAAGGCGAGAAAGAGAGAGGGAGAAAGGGTAGGAGAGACTGCAACACATTCTCTCCTCCCTTCCTCCCCTCTTCTATTGACCGTGATTGTGAAGGGAGGTGGGGGGGGCGTTGAGGAGAGTGGAGGGAAACTATTGTAATTTGCATGTCCTCCCTTCACCCTTCCTATCTTTCCCCCTCCTCCTCTTTTACCCTCTATTTCCCCTTCTATTTCCTACCATTTCCCTCCCGTCATATGCTTCTATTTTACGTCAGTTTCCTAACTTTTTATTTTTTTTATTGTACTTCTCCATTTCATATTGTTTTCTGATTTATTTTGTTTCTTTTTTTCTTTCGTAGATTTTGTTCATTTTTTCTCTTTCCATGCATCTTCTCCCAAACTTCTCTATCACTTTTGCATTTTGTCTCATTTCTTTCGTTCTCCATTACTCTCTCCCTCTCTCTCTCTCTCTCTCTCTCTCTCTCTCTCTCTCTCTCTCTCTCTCTCTCTCTCTCTCTCTCTCTCTCTCTCTCTCTCTCTCTCCAACTTGCTTCTTTTCCCTCAATCCGAGAAAATGTGTCGCCTGTGACCCTCTTGACCCTCTCCGTCTCTCTTTCTCTCTCTCTCTCTCTCTCTCTCTCTCTCTCTCTCTCTCTCTCTCTCTCTCTCTCTCTCTCTCTCTCTCTCTCTCTCCTTTTCCTCTTCAGCGTCGCCTTCAGCAGGAGTGCCTCAGGGTACGCAGAGTGCGGTGACGACGAAAAATGTTGGGAGTGATGATAATTGACGTAAAAAGTTTCGGGGAAAAGAATGTTGGATTCTTTTTTTTTTTTGTGCATTTCCTATGTTGGTCCTGAAAGATGTGTTGAATTTGCATGCCGGATTTTTTTTTTTATTTTATTTATTTATTATTTATTTATTTATTTATTTTTTGTTGTTGGTATTCAGGGTGAGACGAGGGAGCAGCTCTTTGGGGGAAGAAGTGGGGAGGGTGAAGGGGGTGTGCAGGGAGCCGAGGTGCGCTGAGTGAAGGACAAACATGTTCCTCATTAACAGTACTTATCTCTCTCTCACCTCCTAGGAAGCCAAAAAAAAAAAAAACGAAAAATGTCATGAAAGGAGAGAGAGAGAGAGAGAGAGAGAGAGAGAGAGAGAGAGAGAGAGAGAGAGAGAGAGAGAGAGAGAGAGAGAGAGAATTCACCTTTACTTATAATTTTTTTTCTCACTCTTGTACGTGCATGTAAAATCTGAAAGTTGCTGCAATTTTTTTTTTTTTAAGAGAAGTGTTTAGTCGTGTTGCCGAATTTTTTAGAACACGCATAGCTTTAAAAGAGACAAACACCTGTGAAATACAAGAAAAGAAAAAAAATGTCTGTTTCTTATCGTAATAATATTGAATCTGCATTACCAGTGTCTTACTTAGTATTCCCTCGTAATACTGAATTGAATTGGGTTTCGTCTCGTCCATTCGTGCAGACATCTTCACTTCTGGTCCTCCCTTACTCCTCGTCCTGCCCTTTCTCTCCCTGCCTACCTCCGCTCTTAACCCCTTTTCATATGTGCTGTCCCTCGCTCTCTTATCATTCTCTCTCTCTCTCTCTCTCTCTCTCTCTCTCTCTCTCTCTCTCTCTCTCTCTCTCTCTCTCTCTCTCTCTCTCTCTCTCTCTCTCTCTCTCTCTCTCCCTCTCCTTTGTCCCTGGTACCCTTGTCACTCCCCTCCAGCGTGCCAGTGCGGCCCTCACTCACTCCCTTTCTCGCTCACTTTCTCCCTCCTTTCCTCCCTCCCTGGAGACTCGGCCGTAACAATTATCACCGCAAATTGATATCGGGCGAGCCTTTCCCTCTCCTGGCCGCCGCACAGGCTTGGCTCGCGGCCCACTCGGTCGTGATCCAGTGTCGTTCCAGATGATGGATCCGGATTTATATTGTGGCCAGCTTGTTTTCGGGAAGATTTTTAGCGGATTCGAAGGCTTGCGGGTCTTCGAGTCGAGTGCTGGGCCTGTATTCTCAAGTTTCAGGGTTTTTCTCGAGTTTTATTCAGTCTTTTCTCTGCTAAACGAATTTTCACCTTCGATACCTATAACTTTTTAGACATTATTTTTTTTTTGTTGTAAGCTCTCATAAATACTTCTGCAGCGTAAAATGAAAAAAACAAAAATCCCACTTCTCTTTCTTGCTTCTCAGAGTGCTAGGAAGGTTTAGTGAAGAATAGTCATAGAAAGAAAAGGATTGACGGGATTGAATGCGTGTTTTTGTCTTGTGAATGTTTGCATGGCGCTAGTGATAGTTTGATCAAGATACTGCGCCATTGATGTGGAAAATACTCTTGAGGACACGGCTAATTATCTCTGTGACCTCTGAGAATAGCCTTATCAGAACCGAAAGTGTTTAAAAATATTATCTGGTGGATGTTTCCATGACTCTAGCTGTAGTTTCGTAAGAATTGTGCACCATCGATCTTGAAAACACGCATGAGAATCTTCCTGATCTTCTGTACGGTCTTTGAAAATAGTTTTTATGGGATCTGTTGACTGTTTATTATCGGCGAGGTTTGCACCAGTGGGTAAGAGGTTCCGATGCGTGAGAAATTCGAGGTGTGTGGGTGAGGCAGCGGTGGAGGAAGGCGAGGTACATGGCTGTGTCAGGAACTTTACTATTTTTGAGGAAGTTTGGCTTCTATGCCTTTCATCCTGGTGGCGATGTGAAGAAATGTTTGATACGAGGTGAAAAAATTCATCAAAGCACTCTATGATATCTAAGTTTGCAGTGAAAGCGCCAGTGAGTTTGTGTGTGTGTGTGTGTGTGTGTGTGTGTGTGTGTGTGTGTGTGTGTGTGTGTGTGTGTGTGTGTGTGTGTGTGTGTGTGTGTTTGCACTAGGCCCTCTCCCTTTTTTTTTTGTTTTCTCCCTGCCTCTCTCTTATCTACGTATGTTCCTGTCAGTTCACAATGTTTATTCAGTTTCGCCTCTTCCTTACCTCAGTCAGGCCGGAGCGTCTAATTCATCGCCCTGAATAGCGAAGTGTCCTCCGTTAATAATGATTGCCATGTTATCTCATATATACTAATTAATCATACTGCTGTCATTCTGCCTTTCATACTCATTTATTTCCTTATTATATTCTTTTATATATTTATATTATATTCTTTTAACTTTTACATTTTTTTTTTTTTTAGTTGGAATATTTTCGTCCCCACTTGCACTTCATCCTCCTCACATGTCGTCAATTTCCTTTCCTTTCCTTTTCCTTTTCCTTTCATTTCCTTTCGTCGTTTCTCTTCCTCTTCCCTCAGGGTCGTGACAAAGCTCTCCGCGGGAAGGCTTTAGCTTGGACTGATCTTTATATCTCTCCTCCAACTTTAAAACCCGAAAAATATTGGTTTGTCCTTCTGCTTGAGGGTCGTGTTGGTGCGTGCTTGTGTGTGTGTGTGTGTGTGTGTGTGTGTGTGTGTGTGTGTGTGTGTGTGTGTGTGTGTGTGTGTGTGTGTGTGTAGATGCAGAATGGGTGTGTATTTAATCTTGTTTTTCAGTCAGTCACTCAGTCTCTACCTGTTTCTCTCTTTTTTTATCTTACTTTTTTTCCTCCCACCTTTCTCTCTCTCACTGTCAGTCTGTCTCTCTGTTCTTGTTCCTGCTCGCTTTTCATCTGTCAGTCGTTTCGCGTGCCTCTGTTCTCACTTTTATGCCCCACTGCCTGTTTGCCTTCCTCCTCTTGTCTCTGCAGTCTACCAGTTATTCTGCCTGCTCCTCCTCAAGTTTTCATGTCTTCTCTGTCTGCCTGTGGCCGGCACCGCGTCATGCTGTTACAGATGCATCAAGTATAGCCAAGCGTGCATCAGGAAAGTGCTCAGGTATGCACTGTACTCTCGGCGTCCTCCTGTGAATGTCCTGGTAGGAAATACTCAAGCAGTTTCATCATGGATTTATGACTCTAGAAGCTGAATATTTATTATGAGAAGAATCTCGTGCGTGTATGTTAGTAGTGAATGGATTTTTATTGCTAATGTTAATGTATACGAGAGGTTCTTTAATTTCAAGTGAACGGTGGTATGAATGTAAGAGCGTAAAAGAGAGGGGTAGGTGATGATAGTTGTTGTGTTTCTACTGTAAGGCGTAATGGGCTGTGTACTCGTTAAGCGTCTCGTGTTTAGAAATATCACCTTGGTCAAAGTCCCTGTTCAAGGCAGGAAAGAACACTATCAGTGAAACAAATGTAGTGAGTAATCTCCATATTTTATACGTCTGTCTGCCAGTCATTGAGGTGGAAGCCTTACAACGAGTGTACCAGTCTGGGAAACGTGAAACTATTACTATATTTTGTCTTTATCTACCAAACAAGCGGTACTATTTAGATATCAGCCTCCTGCCCACACTCGCCGCAATGACCACCGCACTAAAGCTTCCAGCAAACACCACCTATACGTGCAGTGCCTCTCATCACCATCACCACGATCACCAGCCATTCCCATACACTGATAGCCAGTGCGCCCTGCCGTTGACCCAAGCAGCTTATCAGGGCACAGCTTACGTTACTGTTTCAGTCTCCTCTTATGATTTCTGTTTTTGTTTGCCCTTTCTTCCATCCCTTGATCTTCTGTTATGTAGTTCCTTCTTCCTTTTCGTGTTGTTTCGTGTTTTTGTTTTCTTCTTCTTCCATTACCTTACATTCCATAGCTTGTCCTTTTTTGTAATATTTCTGTTCTATTTTTCCTTCTCTTCATCCTCTCTCTCTCTCTCTCTCTCTCTCTCTCTCTCTCTCTCTCTCTCTCTCTCTCTCTCTCTCTCTCTCTCTCTCTCTCTCTCTCTCTCTCTCTCTCTCCTCTCCTCTTCTCTCCTTTCCTCCTTCTCCTCTACCACCACCTTCACAACCCTCAGCTCCAGCCAATGGCCACACGCTGAGAGAACCAAACAATTAAACCTATTTACAAAACATTTACGGAATTAGCAGCTTCCATTTTTCCTCCTTTCGCGTAACTGAGGCAAAACAAACAGTGTTTTTCCTAATTCTCATCCTGCCTCCTACCCGAGCGAGACACACACACACACACACACACACACACACACACACACACACACACACACACACACACACACACACACACACACACACACACACACACACACACACACACACACACACACACACACACACACACACACACACACACACACACACACACAGGTAATTGCGCCCACCACGTTTTACAGGTGAGATAACGCGAAAAATGACCGTCAAGCACACCTGTCCCTTTTTGTTGCCCTCCCCCTCACTTTGTTGACGGTGTTTCCACAGTTAAAGAAGTTTCCGACGTAAAAAAAATATATATATATATAACTAAAAATACATTATCATCCAAGAGGAGGAAAATGGACGAATAGAACCGCGAGCATTTACGAGTTGTTGTGTCTGTCTGTTTGTCTGTATGCATCTGTTACTTTTTTATTGCCCTTCTTATCACTTGGGGGTCTTAATGCACGTGTGAGAAGCAGAGAGAGAGAGAGAGAGAGAGAGAGAGAGAGAGAGAGAGAGAGAGAGAGAGAGAGAGAGAGAGAGAGAGAGAGAGAGAGAGAGAGAGAGAGAGAGAGAGAGAGAGAGAGAGAGAGAGAGAGAGAGAGAGAGAGAGAGACGATGGTAAATGTGTAAGTTCCAAGAGAAAGTTTAGAGTAAAACTTCTCGATAATGTTGCCGAAAGATTACAGGGAGAGTGAATGATGATGCTGGATTAGATAGAAAATACAAGATTACTCCTCGGTCTGTGTGTGTGTGTGTGTGTGTGTGTGTGTGTGTGTGTGTGTGTGTGTGTGTGTGTGTGTGTGTGTGTGTGTGTGTAGCGTCAGTGTTGCATGCTTTTCGACTTTTATTTTTCCGTCCCCACTTTAAATTTCGTCCACTTTTAGTCCCCTAAGTGTTGTTTACCCAGGGCCGGTGATGGGTGGAAGGAGTTTACAGGAGAGCGGGGCAGCGTTGCGGTAAGTGGTACAAAGTGAGGATTTTCCACCTGGCCGTTGAGACCAAGCGCCTTGATCACCGTCCGACCCTCTGCTCGGGTCTTCAGGGACGGAATGAAGACAAAGGAGAGAAAATCACGAAGGAGAGTCAGATTTAAAAACGGGATTCAGGAGTTAGAGAGTGAGAGAAGAGAGAAAAAAAAATTAAAAACTTGTGAGGATTGTTAAAAGTTAAGTAAGAGAAATGTGTTAGGAGTGAGTCAGTCTGGCAGTCTGGCGTTGGAAGAAAAGTGAATGGGAAGGAAGATTAGAGGCGCGGAAAGAAAACAAAAAAGCGATGAGGAGTGAAGTAAAAGAAAGAGGTGGTAAAAGTCAAAGAAGAAGTTGGAAGAGGAAGAAAGGAAGGATATATAATGGCAATGTTTATTAATCTTTATATAGACAAAACCTTAAAAAGAAACTTGAAATGTGTCATGACTGAAGAACAAAGCGAAAGAAAACGGGAGAAGCAGGAGTAAGAGGCGGAGAGAGAGAGAGAGAGAGAGAGAGAGAGAGAGAGAGAGAGAGAGAGAGAGAGAGAGAGAGAGAGAGAGAGAGAGAGAGAGAGAGAGCAGAAAGGCAGGAAGGGAGGCACACTTAAGCAAGATAAGGCGATATACATTTCTGCAGTCCCTGTCCTCATCTTCTTTTGCATTAGTCAGCCTTATAACTTATTTACGAACCCTCCTATCTCTTCCCATCTCCTCCCAACCTTGCATAGAGATAAAGAAAGGCAAGATACACGAAGACAAGATGCACTGGTAAAGGGAAGAATAAGGTAGGGAAGAGAGGAAGAGGCAGAGGAGGGAGAAGGTAATTCATAGTCTCCCCCGTTCACCGCGCTTCTCAAAATGCGGGGAGCAGCAGCCACGCGTCGCGGAGGGGAGAGGCAAGGCGGGGCAGTGGGGCAGGGAGGGAGGCTCAGGGTTGTGCGAGAAAGAGAGGAGGAACCGAGTTTATGTTTTCCTGTGGACGACATGACGGAGGGAGGGAAGGAGAGAAGACAAGAGAAGACGAATCGAAGAGGTTTTTCTCCTTTCTTACTTCTTGTTCTTGACCGCCGTCCGTTCTTGCTGTTTCCCTTCTGCCTTTCCTTCACGTTTGATCAGATTACGTGTGTCTTTTTAAGCTGGAAATCCGTCTTGTTGTGTTTTGTGCGTTGTTTCCTTTCTCCTTAGCATTAGTTAATCATTTATCCGTTTTTCTTTCCTTTCCTTTCGTCTTTGCCTGCCTGCCTCACTCAGTCCGCTTGCTCCTTTCGCCTTGTGTTCCTCCCGCTCCTCCACCTCTCTCTCCTCCTCTTTCTTCCTCATCCCCCAAGATTCGTCAACAGAGATCATTAAAGCAGGTCAATACTCGCGTCTGAAGAAGGGATGGGAGTGGTGGAGGCGGTGGAGGTGGTGGTGGTAGTGGTGCTTGCTGTGTGGGTGGAGGGGACGGTGGGAGGAAGAGAGGGTGGAGGCAGGAGAGAGAGAGAGAGAGAGAGAGAGAGAGAGAGAGAGAGAGAGAGAGAGAGAGAGAGAGAGAGAGAGAGAGAGAGGGAGGAAGAATACTAGGAGAATTCTTTCCTTGCTGCGTCCTCCTTGTCAATACTAGTGTCCAAATCTGTTTCATACATCAAGACGGTAATCATTTTCATTTACTTTTCCTTTGGTTTGCATTGTATTTCGTGCATCTTGGTGTGAAACTGTTAGGAGGAGCAACTTTTTCTTAATCTTTACTGAATATCGTTGGGTTCGCGGTATTTCTGGCTGTCTTTCATGTTCTTATTTCGCTCCGCTATTTGTGGGAGCGGCTCATTAAAGAAATAGCCTGTGTTAATGTCTCGGGAAAAGTTTGTTATGTGTATGACATCTCGTGACAACTTCATGAGGGTACTGGAGAGAGAGAGAGAGAGAGAGAGAGAGAGAGAGAGAGAGAGAGAGAGAGAGAGAGAGAGAGAGAGAGAGAGAGAGAGACTACGAAGATCTGTCTGAATGGACGCCACACCCTCCACTCCCTACACAGACGTTTTTCTCTCTCTCTCTCTCTCTCTCTCTCTCTCTCTCTCTCTCTCTCTCTCTCTCTCTCTCTCTGCACACATTTAAGCGTTTGCAAATTCCGACCGTGTTCTCAGTGGTGTTGCTTTAACCTCGCAAAAGCATTCTTAACACGCGAAGCAATGCTCGTCCAATTGATGATGGCACACACACACACACACACACACACACACACACACACACACACACACACACACACACACACACACACACACACACACACACACACACACACACACACACACACACTAGTTACATTTCCCTCTATTACACTCCTGTCTTTACTTCAGTCTGACCTCGCATGTGATGGAATGAAAACGGGAACACACTGCTTTCTGATCGCTGATGTGACCGAGCCGTTTTAAGGGACTGTTTGCTCGCTCCCATTAAATATTCAAACGTGGCCGGTGGCATTCAGACGTGCGTGTCGTTCGTCCCTGCTTGCGTGGTGACGTTGCTGGCGGCGGGTGACAGCTGGTGTGGGTTAGAGGGAAGCGCCCTTAGCGGAACGTGGAGCGTGAGGAGGACCTTTGAGGATTCCGCGTAACAGCTCCACCGCTACCGCCTCCTCCCGGCACGCGTTAGAGAGCCGTGGAATTTCTGCTCTTGATGTTGTTTGGTGCTTCTGTTCATGTGTTTGTTCCGCTCGTTTTTTGGAGGTGTTAAGAGAGAGAGAGAGAGAGAGAGAGAGAGAGAGAGAGAGAGAGAGAGAGAGAGAGAGAGAGAGAGAGAGAGAGAGAGAGAGAGAGAGAGAAAGGAGGGTGGGGCTACGCAAGGCTCGACGATACATATCAGACTGGGGGAATATTTTATGTATGACTCCACCGGCAATAAATAGAATCGTGACGAAACTTCAGTGGCGAAACTCCCACCCCCAAGTCTCGATGAAAGAGTAGGGAGATAGAGAAAGAGAAATGGGGAAGAAATGAAAGAACCAAGGATAATTTACTACCAGAGAACCTGTTAAACTTACCTCGGCCTACCTTCCAATCATCCTAGCAGACTCTTTTGCATATTAAAAACCCAATCGACTTCTTTTCCTTCCTTCTCTCTCTCTCTCTCTCTCTCTCTCTCTCTCTCTCTCTCTCTCTCTCTCTCTCTCTCTCTCTCTCTCTCTCTCTCTCTCCTTTATCTCCCATCCGGTAAGCTCTCCCTGCCCTGAGTGAGCTGTTCATGGTGTTTGCGTAGTTTAATCGCCTCCGTCTGTTTTTCCACGCTCGCACAGATCTTGCAAGGGGTGAGAGAGGAGAGAAAGTGAAGAGGCTCCTTGTCCCGCCCCGTCTGTGTGTTTTGTTGCTGCAAGCTACTTCCATTAATCTCGTGGTGGCGGTGGCGAACTGCTGAAGCTGTCATGGGGAGGAGGAGGAGTAGGAGGAAGAGGAGGAGGCGGAGGTAGTGGTGATGGTGGTGATGTTGAAAGTAGGTAGCATTAGCATTTTACGTGTGGGGATTAAATCATATCCATCACCACTGATCGCTTCGCCTTGATCTTAACCTCCTCTTCCTCTTCCTCCTCCTTTTCCCCTTGCTCACACCTTCGTCTGTAATCTTAAGTGTTAGTTACGGTATTTCATTTTAAGATACGTTGGTGTTTTCTTTTATTTTCTAAAGTCTCGTTCACTCATCTTCCTCAGTGTACTCTTTGTATTCTTTCTCATAACGAAAAACATACCTAGTGTTTGTGTATTTTATTTATTCATTTTTTATAAGAACACAAGTGAAAGTTACGTAGACAAGGCTGTTTGTTCCCTTTGACATATGGACACCTTCTCTTTATATGTCCTTCTCTCTCTCTCCTTCCCTTCCCCATATTTCCTTTCTCCTCTCTCTCTTTCTCTCTCTTTTCCCCCTTCGTTTCCCTCCCCCTCTCACCTGGCCAGCTTACCTATTTTCTCTCTCTTCCTCACTCCCTTTTTCTCCATCCTTCTTCCACTTCCCCTCTCCGTTTCTCCTTCCTCGGTTAAATATTTCATCCCATTCTCTCCTGTTCTATTTCTTTCAGTCCGTTCCCTCCGTTTCCCTCTCCCTCTCCCCTTCACCTGGCCAACTCACTGTTTTTTTTTTCTCAACACTCACCTTTTCTTTCTATCCTATCCTGTCTAACTCTCCTCTCCTTCTCTCCGTCTCCTTTCCTCTTTGTTTCTCTCTTCCCTCAACCTTTCACCTCTTCCACACTTTTTTTTTCTATCTTCCTCCTAATTTTACTCTCCTCTACCTTTCCTTTGCTAAATATTTCATCCCTATTCCCTACTTCTCTATTTCTTTCAGTTCCTCCCCCTTCATTTCCCTCTCCTCTCTTCGTTCACCTGGCGAGTTCACCTATCGTTCGTCCCTTTTGTTCACCTTCCAGTAATTACCGCAGCATCCGGGCGGCGCTGTATGGGCCTCACCTTTCCTTACCTGTCGTTATGGAGGGACGGGGTGGAGGGACACAACACAACACGAAAACCAGAACAGTACGACACCTGCCCATTCCATCCCCGTCCCTTCCTCTCTATCTCTATTTCCTCTGCCCAAAACCACACCTGCTCTTTACCTACCTTTCTTCCTCCCTCTTCCTCCTTCTCCCTCTCTACCTCCCTTCATCACCGTGGCCTACGTCCCGGGGGAGGAAAATATATATGTTGTAGTCGACTCGAGTTAATTGACATTTCCGCCATGATGGATGTGTGTGTGTGTGTGTGTGTGTGTGTGTGTGTGTGTGTGTGTGTGTGTGTGTGTGTGTGTGTGTGTGTGTGTGGGTCGAAGCTACGTAGTTCCTCTCATGAATGATTCCCCCTCGCTCAGATTGGAATTCTATCAGTATTTATATGTTTACCTATTCATCTGGCTATCTATCTTTTATATCCGCCTGTCTACCTATCACCGCTCCCTCTCCCTCTACCTGCCTACCTACCTACGCATCTAACTATCTATTTACTCCCTACCTCACCACTTGTCTCTCCCACTGATGGATCGCCCTTTATATATTGATGCACTGTCCTGGGTGTTGAGTGAATCATTGGCTTGGGTTCATCATATTCTTCCCCACTGCCTTATTTATGCATTGGTCAGTACGTGTCAAGCCCACGGCAATTAACATATGGGAGAGTCGACCCTTTATTTTCCTTAGCAGTGGGAGCTTATGCGTATTAGTAGTCAGAATAGATTGAATTAGTTGCATCCGTGTGGTAGATTGAGTGGGGACTATGTGTAGGGAGACATGACTGGGGGAAAGTAAGAGGAAAAAGGAATAGATGTTGAAAATAGATTAAAAGTAAAGGTTCTACGTATTGTGTATTGTTATAAGCATTTGTTTTTAATTGAAAGGATGTTGGTTCTTAGGATTTCTTTTTATGGTAGACGAGGAAGAAGAGAAAGAGAAGGAGGAGTGAAAAGGGAACTGGAGAAAGAGGAAGAGAAGATGGAACAGGAGAAAGAGGAGATTGTAGTGATGAGAGGGATGGTGGATAAAGAGGTGGTGGAGAGAGAGGAACAGAAGGAGGAGAGGTACGTTTAATGGTAAGAGAAAAAAAGAGGAGGAATTGTAGGAGGAGATGGCAGATTTAGGATTGCTCAGAAGAAATTCTAGAGTGCTTAGTGTAGATTCTTACAACCTTACCCTCAGACAGACCCCACAGTCATCCCTTCAGTTTCCTTCCCTTTCTCCTTCCTACTGCTTCCATTCACTTTACTCCTCCTTCAGCCTTTACTCCGTCCTTTTCTTCCTTCTTGCTGCTTTCATTCCCTCTGTCCCTCCGTCAGCCTTTTGTTGTGTTCTTTTGCTCCTTCTTGCTCCTATCCTCACGTTCCCTGGCCTGGCGTACAGTACAATTCAGCTGAGCCTTTAAGATAATCAATGCTTTCTTTTCCCTCTCCTCGTTAAGTCTTCCCTTCGCCTTCCCCTTTAAGCAGGCGTCCCTTTTCTTTATCTTCCTTTCAAGGTCAATATCAACCCGACCAACGATCCGTCTGGCCCTTAGCTGCACGTGGTCCTCCCTGGGCTACCAACTCTCTCACTCCCAGCTGCTTCCCTCTTCCCCTTCACCCCTTCTACACCCCCTAGCAAGTCTCCCCTCATAGTTAAAGGCAGGTCTAGAAGGGAAGGCCACGTGGTATGGTCTTAGGTCGTGAAAGAAGATTTCGAAGTATTAGTGATTGGTGTGTCCGAAGAAGGAGGAGGTAGAAGGGTGAGTAGAAGAGGAGGAGGAACAGTAATAGGAGGAGATAGCAAAGACCCAGTAGTATTCTTAGGTCGTGAATGAAGAAGTTTGAGTGAAGTATTATATAGTTGTGACAGAAGCGTGCTATTTTGGTGAAGGTTTGTGGCAGGTTAGGGTAGGTTAGGTTAGGTTAGTGAACAAGCTTGAGTGAAGTATTATAGTCGTGACCGAAGCGTGTAATTTTAGTGATGGTTTGGGGTAGTCAGTCTTAAAGCCACGTGTCTGACCTTGACTTGGTGGCGCTCCTGTTGTGGCTGCTTGCTGGGATGCGTAAGGAACTGCCGGCTTAAAGGTACAGCCTCCACTAGGAGAACGGGATGGGGGTTGTGGAGAGAGAGAGAGAGAGAGAGAGAGAGAGAGAGAGAGAGAGAGAGAGAGAGAGAGAGAGAGAGAGAGAGAGAGAGAGAGGAACTCAACACATCAGATTTCAAGCGCTTTCATCGTATTTCCATGCACCGTTGAAGTAAAAGTCACGCTCTTGATCTTCACCACCGTGTTAAAGAAGAAAAAAAGGAAGAAAAGTAGAAAATGCAGTGAAACAAATACCACAGAACTTTGTTTCCCCCGCACTCCTCTTTTTCCGTGCATTGTTAAAATAAAAGTTAAGCTCTCAAGTTCCTAAGTTCCATTACCGCATTGAAGACGAAAAAAAAAAGACAAAAAAAAAATTCAATAAAAAACAAGAAAATTTTAAAACAATACTTTATAACTAAATGCAAGCAACACGCATCTTCCTCCACACAATGTTAAAACCCAAACATCCAATCGCGAATCCCAAGACATTGTTTACGCAAAAGAGACAAAGAGAGACAAAAAAAGTCTAAAAAATATGACTTCATTATCACAAGAAGCGTGGTTGTAATGATTATTAAACCAACACAACATAACAACCCCAAGCAACACTCATATCCCAATCGTGAACCCCAAGCCCTTGTTTACGAATAAGAGACAGAGAAAAACAAGCCTAAAAACAACACGAGTACAATTTCATATGGAGCGAGGCTGTGGCTGTGGCTGTAGGGATAAGAAAGTAACATAAATTTCATCTTGCCAGCCCTTCCTTCCTGCGGCGGCCCCACAAACGGAGCCACGCCGCCCTGATCACTGTCATCTCGGCGTGCCGCAGGATACTGGCGGGTCTTGGCGGAGGCTGGAGGAAGGCCTGCGGGTTCTGGGCGAGAGGAAGGAGACGCACATGGCCAGAACGTCTCGTGGGTGTCCTACAAAATTACTACAATTTCCAGCCTTGCCTGTGGAATGTCATGAAGGGCTGTGGGGTTGGGTGTTGGCGAGCGAGCGTACATGCCTGCCTCTCTCTCTCTCTCTCTCTCTCTCTCTCTCTCTCTCTCTCTCTCTCTCTCTCTCTCTCTCTCTCTCTCTCTCTCTCTCTCTCTCTCTCTCTCTCTCTCTCTCTCTCTCTCTACTACTACTACTACTACTACTACTACTACTACTACTACAACAACATCGACTAATTCTATTGCTGCTTCTACTGTTGCTTGTTCTCCATTTACTACTACTACTACTACTACTACCACTACTACTCCTACTACTACTACTACTACTACTACTACTACTACTACTACTACTACTACTACTACTACTACTACTACTACTACTACTACTTCTACCACTACTACTACTACTACTACTACTACTACTACTACTACTACTACTACTACTACTACTACTACTACTACTACTGTTACTACTATACTACTACTACCACCAATAAAATATATTCTCTCTCTCTCTCTCTCTCTCTCTCTCTCTCTCTCTCTCTCTCTCTCTCTCTCTCTCTCTCTCTCTCTCTCTCTCTCTCTCTCTCTCTCTCTCTCTCTCTCTCTCTCTCTCTCTCTCTCTCTCTCTCTCTCTCTCTCTCTCTCTCTCTCCCCTTGCTCCCCTATTCGTGCTGAGCTCCACTTTTACCTTTCCCCAATATTTTTGCTTAAAGTTCAAGGTGAAAGTCCAATACGCCGCGGCCAATATAGGTGAAAAAATATGGTAGAGTTCCCGTCAACTTTATAGATACGCATATGATTTTTTTTTTTTTTTTTTTACGAGAGGTTGAGGAAGAGGAGTGACGGATAATCGCGTACGAGGAAGAAGTCAGAGGGAGTTCTTTTAAAAGTTTGTCATGGTTATTTTTTTGTGTGTTGGTGAATGTGTGTGTGTGTGTGTGTGTGTGTGTTGTGATGGTGTGGATGGTATACATGGGGATGGTTTTAATGGGTGTAGGTGAAGGAAGGCTGCAAGGGGAAAGAGGGTGTTGAGTTAAGGAGTGTGACGGATTTTTGAGTGGGTGTTTAGAGGTTGACTTCTTCCTTGTTAGGGTGTATGGAATGGTTGCTGCTATCGTCGCGTCTCTCTCTCTCTCTCTCTCTCTCTCTCTCTCTCTCTCTCTCTCTCTCTCTCTCTCTCTCTCTCTCTCTTTCTCTCACTCCAGTATTATGCTTTGTTGTAGTGAATCTTGAATATGTTTGTCAGTCAGTCAGTCAGTAGGTCAATCATTCTGTGTCTTTCTATCTGTATGTATGTATGTATGTATGTATGTATGTATGTATGTGTGTGTGTGTAGGTATTTATGCATGTATATCTTTGCCCACGACCACACACATTCTCTCTCTCTCTCTCTCTCTCTCTCTCTCTCTCTCTCTCTCTCTCTCTCTCTCTCTCTCTCTCTCTCTCTCTCTCTCTCTCTCTCTCTCTCTCACCCGTGGCCTGAACTTTGTTTTATCCACGGGGATATAACGCGTATTCCTCTCTCTTCCGTCTTCCCTATTCACGTCCTTCCTGCAGCTCCCTCCTCCCTTCTCTCTCTCTCTCTCTCTCTCTCTCTCTCTCTCTCTCTCTCTCTCTCTCTCTCTCTCTCTCTCTCTCTCTCTCTCTCTCTCTCTCTCTCTCTCTCATCCCTCTCCTCCCACCGTCACCACCAGGAATACCCAAGGGCTCACTGAAGTCAATCTAGTAACTATATTGCACACCAAACCCTCCCGCTATACCTCTTCATTACTCTGGCTTTGGGATTTTACGCGTAGAGAACAGAAGTGGTGGAAAATGTAAACCCATAAAGTAACGTAGGTATTCTGAATTCTGTAAGCACGTAAACCAAGCATCCATTTAATCTATTGCGAGTTTGGAGTTAATGGTTAAATCTTTTACTTACTACGTAGTGTGTTCGTGAGTTGAGATTTATTTGTATTGTGATTTTAAACGTGGGGATTTTTAAAGTGAATTTAGGTCCATTTCTTTTTTTTTTTGTGTGTGTGTGTGTGTAAAGTGCATCGGGAAATTTTTTTAGATGTGAGGTGAATGTGAAAAACCTTTAGTGAAAAGGAGGAGCAGGAATCCACAACTGGATGTTAGTGAATGCCTTTTACGTACTTGAATATTGAAGAAAATCGAGCCGAAAAGCCCAGCGTGTGTAGCTGAGGGAAGTGGAAAATAGAATTGGTAGCAATAACTGAGAGAGAGAGAGAGAGAGAGAGAGAGAGAGAGAGAGAGAGAGAGAGAGAGAGAGAGAGAGAGAGAGAGAGAGAGTTGTTTCAAGATATAGTAGTAGTAGTAGTAGTAGTAGTAGTAGTAGTAGTAGTAGTAGTAGTAGTAGTAGTAGTAGTAGTAGCAGCAACAACAGTAGTAACAACAGTAGTAGCAGCAGTAGACTCAGTAATAGTACTTTTCATTCAACATTCACTAGTAACAAGCAACAAAACAAACAAAAAAAAACTATCAAGACCAAGAAAAATTTTAATAACAAGTCCACCATAATATCAAGCAAAAAAAAAAAGAAACTCATCTGCGAATATTCAAAGACAGCGAAGGAACCAAAGGAACAAAAAAATATTACTGATGAAAAAGAATTCTTGGAGAGTCATTGAGGAAAAAATGCATAGGCAGGATAATAGAGGAAGGAAGGCACGCACAGAGACCTGGAGGGATGGAGGGAAGAAGGAAGAGGAGGAAGAGGAGGAGGAGGAGGAGGAGGAGGAGGAGAAGGAGGAGGAGGGGGAGGAGGGGAAGAGGAAGTCATTACCAGTGAGGTGGAGGAAGACACTGACCTGAGAAGACTTTTAGCTGGCTTCTGTATGAGAGAAGAGGCGGAGGAGGAGGAGGAGGAGGAGGAGGAGGAGGAGGAGGAGGAGGAGGAGGAGGAGGAGGAGGAGGAGGAGGAGGAGGAGGAGGAGATGAAAGAAAGAAGTGAAGAGGGAAGGGGAGGAGGTGGAGGAAAGAAAATAAAGAAAAATAGAGTAGGAGGACCAGGGTGAAAGAAGCAAAGAAGGATGAGGAAGAGGAGGGGAGGAAGAGAAGATAATAAAAGAAATATAGAAGAAGGATGAAGTGAAAGAGAAACAGCGAGAGGAGATTAAGAAGAGGAGGGGGAGGAGCGCATGAAAAATAAGTTGGAAAGGAGGCAGAAGAGGAAAATACAATAAAAGAAGTAGAGGAGGAAGAGTTGAAGAATAATGGAACATAAAAAAAAAAGAGAGAAGCTTGTAAACAGAAATACGAACGAAAAAAAAATAATCAAATTTCTAGAGTGAATAAAAATACACTTATAAAAAAAACGAGAGAGAGAGAGAGAGAGAGAGAGAGAGAGAGAGAGAGAGAGAGAGAGAGAGAGAGAGAGAGAGAGAGAGAGAGAGAGAGAGAGAGATTAAATTAAACAAGAAAGAAGAACATCAAGACGAACAACAAGCAGAAACATTAAAAGAGAATGAGTAAGACCAAGATTCCTAAGGCTACCCACAACAGTATCAGGGACAGACCGAATATTAGGAGTCAAGGAAGGGAAGGAATGAAGGGTTAGAATGGTCAAGAGATCTAGTAGGAAGGGAGTGAGAGAAGAGGGAGGTAAGAGGGATCGTGGAGAGAAGTGCCGGCGGGGAATGGAAGGGGGAAGAGGGAAGGAAGTGCTACAAAAATTCCTTAACATTCTTCTGCAACGGCCCAGATTTTCTTATTAAACTCTCCACACGCCGCTGGACAAGGAGGGAAGAGAGGGACCAGCACTAGAACCCCCCAAACAACTTCCCCTTCGAGTCTAGATAAACCCCCACCATCTCCTTCCCCACCTTCTCCCTCATCACATTCGCCCATCTACCTGTGTTTTATTTACATTGGTGTTTTTCTTGTTTTTATTTCCTTTTGTCGTTGCTGATGGGGTGGATTCACTCAAAGGAGGAAAAAGTAGATTAGATTAAGAGAGAGAGAGAGAGAGAGAGAGAGAGAGAGAGAGAGAGAGAGAGAGAGAGAGAGAGAGAGAGAGAGAGAGAGAGAGAGATTTTCAGAAACCACAGCAAAGGAAAAAGAGAAAAATACCAACACTCAAGAAAGTAACTCTTAAAAGAAACGGATGACAGGAGGAAGAGAGTTTTGGGGGTGATAGGAAATTCAGGTTGAAGGGAAGGCTTTTGGAAGACTTGTGAGAGGAGGAATCTGTGCGGGAAAAAGTGGAAGAGAAGACATGGAGGGAAGAGGAAAGAGGAAGCAGGACAGAGATTTGATTTTGGGAACAGTTGAGGACGAGAGAGAGAGAGAGAGAGAGAGAGAGAGAGAGAGAGAGAGAGAGAGAGAGAGAGAGAGAGAGAGAGAGAGAGGGGTGGAGTTGATGGCAGGTATTCTCGAAATTGAAGTTAAATTGTTTAGAATGCCATCCATCTCTCTCTCTCTCTCTCTCTCTCTCTCTCTCTCTCTCTCTCTCTCTCTCTCTCTCTCTCTCTCTCTCTCTGAAATAAAAAAAATTAAAACAACATACGTATAAAAATGAGAGAGAGAGAGAGAGAGAGAGAGAGAGAGAGAGAGAGAGAGAGAGAGAGAGAGAGAGAGAGAGAGAGAGAGCCACGTGGAGAAAGAATAATAGGAGGGTATACAAAAATTGTGGTAATAAAGATAAGAACGAATGGAAGAAAAGAGAGAAAGAGAGAGAGAGAGGTGAAAGAATAATAACAACGCTTGTCTTTCTTCCTTCACGTCTTCAATGTAAACACTTTTTTTTTTTTTCTCCTTTTAGCTTTTCTTCCTCAACATATTATCGATATATATTTGAAGGCAGCGCGGCGCGGGAGGTGAGACCAGATGGTGGTGTTATTCGGCCTAATGACACCCATAAGTTTTGGGGACCAGCGGCTCATAATGGCTTAGGCCCACCGCTGTTTCTTTTTTTTTTTTTTTTTGAGAAAGAGAGAGAGAGAGAGAGAGAGAGAGAGAGAGAGAGAGAGAGAGAAGCTACAAGTTAAAGATTATAAAGAATTTTGGTTACAGAAAAAAATCTGACCAAAAAAAAAGTCAAAGAAACAGAACATTACCAGAGAGATAGATAGAGAGAGAGAGAGAGAGAGAGAGAGAGAGAGAGAGAGAGAGAGAGAGAGAGAGAGAGAGAGAGAGAGAGAGAGAGAGAGAGTCGAGTTCAAATGAAAATATCAAGGAAAAGAGAAGAGAGATAAAATGTATGAAATCCCACGATATTACGAACAAAAAGAGAACATGATTATAATACATGATAATGTTAGCGACTAATTGAGAGTGGGAAGCGGAAATTTTGTAAAAAAAAAAAAAAAAAAGATTATAAATGTCGGAACAGAACGTGGGAAGAGGAACAAGCGGAAAACGGTGTAATATGACGGAATTGAGGAAATGAGAGACTTGGTAGAAAAAAATAGAGGGAAGGTGTGAGATAATGACAAAAAATCGGTCGGCCATTTAGAGGAGGATCATGTGTGTGGCTCAGACAAGGGCAGGAGGGAAGGTGTTTTTATCGCGTGTGTGTGTGTGTGTGTGTGTGTGTGTGTGCCCCCATAGTAACAGTGATGAAAATATTTTTAAGATGCTTGTTTACCTTCCTCTATCGTGATGTTTAGATTATGATTTTAATGTTTCTTCTGTAACTCAGACGTCATTGTACAGAATCTTACTTTTTTTGTTTTGACTTTGATTCATCGTATATTTTCCATTGTATGTATTTTATTTTTATTTTCCTTGTTTTTTTTTTTTTTTTTTACCAACAGTGTTTATCGAATAAGATCCACGTTAATATTGAGGCGCTTTACGTGTTCCATTTAGCTCAATGTATTAATAAGTCAACCGTGAAGCGTCAGGTAAATTTAGATATAATGATCTGTATTGTCTACCACCACCACCACCACCACCACCACCACCACCACCACCACCACCACCACAACCATCACCACCTCCATTGTTCCTCTCTAGCGTGTTTAGTATGAATGTTCCTGACTCATCTTCGTTCTTCCTGTTTATCTGTTTTAACTCACATCTTCAAAATAAGAAACAGAAAACGAGGACGAGGAAGTGGAGTAGATGAAGAAACAAAAGAGGAGGAGAATGGGGAGGAGTCAGAGGAGGGAGAGGAAGAGATGAATCGCCCCTCATATTTAGGGCCCCGAAGGAAAAGTTAGAGTATGAACGAGGGGGAGATGAAGGCCACCAGCTGGAGGGGAGTTGATGTGCTGCCTCGCGCCGTGTGTGTTGCCTCTTAGATGGCTTAGCGGCCCTCTGCCTCTTCTCGCGGTTTCCTGCTTCCTTACCCACTCTTTCCTCTATAACCATCACCTTCCTTCCCTTAACTGACTGACTAATGACAACAGGACACTTACTTATTACTTCTTATAAGAAATTTTAAAGTTTCACTGAGCACAAAATATAATAAGACACTAATATGTAAACTAATAGATATTCACTCATTGCTGTCGGCAGGGGCTTTACTTGTTATTTTATTAACCTTAACCCTTAGTCAAAGGGTTAATATTTCATGCATTCAGTCATACTGATCAGCTATTCTGGTTTTAATTTTACGTGGTCTTTCATTATAATACCTAATAAATGTTGTAGAATATATATAACATAAGAATTATAATACCTAGTACATGTTGTAGAATCCGATGATACTCTCAACATATAAATCTGAATCGACTCTTAACTTCAGATACAATTCTCCTTCAGTTCACTTTCTGTTTAGCTTTTAGTTCAAAGGCCACAGGAACCGAAGAAGAAGAAGAAAAAAAAAGAAAGGGAAGGGAAGGGAAAGGAGGGAAGGAAAGGTCAAGTTTCCTGAAGAAGGAGGAGAAGGAGGAGAGGGAAGAAGAGAGAAGAGAGGGAAGGATACGAGTGTGACCGCCCGACCCCGTCTTCAACCTTGGCTATTGACCGACTCCAGGGAAAGGCTCGTCTCGGTATTGTTTGAGGTGTAATCAAGCAGCTATTATCTGGGCCTCCACGCGTGATACTGGCAACTTCGGGAAGCCGCAGACCTCACAGTCCTATAAATAGTTTTGTATGCTTTCCCGCGGCCTGTGTCTGTGTCTGGCCGCCTCTCTCCCTCCCTCCCTCCCTCTCTCTCTCTCTCTCTCTCTCTCTCTCTCTCTCTCTCTCTCTCTCTCTCTCTCTCTTTTGGTCTTCTTTCCTTTGTCTTTGCCTTGCTTTGTCGGGTTTTTGTTTTCAGATTTTACTTTATTTGTTTCTGTCTTTTGTATTTTGATGTCTGTGTGTTTGTTTGCCTGTCTGTTTTTTTTGTTTTTTTTGTCTATTCATATTTGTATCTGTTTGTCTGTCTGTCTGTCTGTCTGTCTGTCTGTCTGGCCCAGTCCGTCCTCCTCCTCCTCCTCCTCTTCATTCAATCTCTGGGCGCCCCGTGTTTCAGGGTTGGGATGGGTGGGGACCGTTTCCTTGGCTTTACCCTTTCCTTTCCTCCGCCCAACGATGCCTCAGGTAACGCGCGTGTCCAATGGATTAATCGTATCTGTGTAACCAGCGTTCTGCTTTATTTAATCGTCCTCGGAAACAATATCACGCTCGAATATTGGAATCGAGTGTACGGAGCGAGAAGAGCGGGAGAGAGAGGAAAGCGCCAGGGAAATTCACCGGCCAGGCCCCATAGGAAAAAAAAAGAAAGATAAAGTGGAAAGCACAGGAGGCGTACATGGAGTTGTGTGCGAGTTTATATAGAAAGAGAGAGAAGGAAAAAAGCTCCGTCAGATCTTTTTATTAAACTTGCCTACCAATATAGCTACAAGAGAGAGAGAGAGAGAGAGAGAGAGAGAGAGAGAGAGAGAGAGAGAGAGAGAGAGAGAGAGAGAGAGGCTGATTAATGTTCCGTCGCTCCAAAACGGCCGGCTCTGACCTGCGGGTCTCTGCCTCGCTCGACTCATTCTCCTCGAGCACATTTTTAATCCCCGATTGCCTCGGTAAATTAATGAAGACCCGCGTCGCCCCGCGCCGTCCCTTGCAGCGCCCCTCCGTCCGCGTCAGATAATTGAATGGGCAGCGTGTACCCAGTCGCTTGTTAGACTGCATGGCATTTGTACCCGCCTGTTATCATGCGGGTGTGTTTTACTGTCGAAGCCTTTGTGCGCGAGAACCTTTTATATGTAAGCGATGATGCAAGCAGTTAATCTCCTGGACGAAGCAGCGGCGCCATCAGCCAGCAGGTGGAGGCGGGCAGTGCTACATGAGGCGAAATTGATGAATTAGATGCCAGGAGCTACAATCACTCTTGACAAGCCTCAAAACTCAGGAGAGGGAAGGAATGAAGTACCTTTCACCCCGCGCGTGTCCTTCCCCGTGTCGTGGCTGTTATCCCGAATGTAATCCTGTAGTAGCCCTTTTGCAATTCCCGTGCAGCAGCGTGGTGTCCTGTTACCGCCCGACCTCGACCTTGTCCCCTCGCCGGTGTTTGTCTTTGCGAGTTGCTTCTGTTGTGGCAGCCACTCCCCTCTATTTTTACTGTATAATCGTGTTGTCGTTGTATTACTCTGTCGCGCGAGGCATGTCCCCCCACGCCGCCGCCACACAGGAAGGAGCTATTTGGGAGACTGATTGTTAGATTTCGTGTTTAGTTTGTCGGGCGGTGAGAGCATTCGGCGGCGACGAGGAGAGACCTGTGTGTGTGTAGGGCTGAAAACAAACCACTTTTCGGCAGGAAGGGAAGAGGGACACGGAGTTTATTGTTGCACCAGTTCTTTGCTGCGAGGTTCATGGGGGTCGAGGGACAGAAGGTTAGGTTAGCTTGTGTTTTTTTTTTTTTTTTTTTTTTGCCGCCATTGTCCTTGGGTACTCTGGTTCCCTCTGGCCTGTCGGCGTGGCGGGGGTCAGGAAGAGGGTGGCGGGGGGTGGAGCAGGTCGTGGCCCTTCATAATATTGCTTTGTTGTTAGATCAGATCCCCTATTGATGCCAGGGGAGAGCTGTAGGAATCCATTGTTGGCTGTTGTCAAGGTTGCATTCACGTAATGGTCGCGGTGATGGGCACGGCTTTCTTTGTGTTTATTTTTCTTTTGTTGCTACATGACGATTCTTGGTTAGAATTTGTGATTTGTATGTTTAATTTTGCGTAACGAGTGGTGATGGTGAAAATATCAAGATTAAGTTATTTGATCATTATGTTCCCTCACACACACACACACACACACACACACACACACACACACACACACACACACACACACACCACACACACACAGAGAGAGAGAGAGAGAGAGAGAGAGAGAGAGAGAGAGAGAGAGAGAGAGAGGAGAGAGAGAGAGGAGAGAGAGAGAGAGAGAGAGAGAGGAACAGGCGCCGGCCACCTCTCGTACGCGTTGCGAGTAATGTTGCTGTGGGTCAGAAAATTGCACATAATTCCTCGTATCCTTGACGTGCCTGGCCACCGTTTCCCTCACGCTGCGGGCCGACCTGACCCCGGCCCGCCCTGATGGAGGCCTGGGCACGAGGGACCGGCACGCCCCTCAAAACACCATTGGTTTTAGAAGCTCGGAAAAAAATAAATAAATAAATAATAAATATATAGCGATAAACGTGAAAAAGAAGGCATAAAGGCATACATATTCGTGTGTTACTGAGGGAATATATAGCGGGAAACGTGAAAAAGAAGGCATAACCGTTTAAATATCCGTCTATTGGTGAGGGAATGCGCGGACACGGTCGAGTCGGGCAAACTTTGAGGCAGTATCATTAAGGCAAAATCAATTGTGGAAGTTTTAATGAACGAGCAGACAAGCGAGGTAAGCGACGCCGTTTTGGTGCATAGCTGGAGGCTGGCAGTGATGTGCTTTGACTGCCCTAACGAGGCTGCGTCCACGTGCGTCACTCGCCTCTGAGCCTTGTGAGCGTGCGAGCGTGTGAGCGGCTCAGTTGTCTCGATGGTTTTAAAAATAACCTTTGATTGCTATGGTTCTCCTGGAGCGTAATATAATGGTCTGTTGCGAGTCTGGTGTGTAATTCGAAAGGCCCCACAGAGGTAAAAGATTGATCGAGTATTTTAAATCCTTTAGTGCTTGTAGCCTTAACTTTGTAATTATTTCATCCAAGACTACACAGGTGAACAAACAAGGCGTTTTACTGCCCTTACGTGTCATAAATTTAACGATAATGCCGCAAAATATCACTTAATATATATATATATAAAACGGAAAAAAAAAAAAATAACCAACGCTTTTAGAGATAATTTGGTGTGAACGTAACACACTCTTAAATACAGCCATCACACATAACCGTGGCATGAACTAATAGACGTGGAGTGTTTACAGGTAAGTGAAATGAGCACTTAGCGCCGCGCCAGGCTTTACCTTTCCCCATTCTTCGTCCACGGCTCTGGGCGGCGAGGGACAGTGGCTTCATCCAACATGCAAACCGCAGGGTGGGAGGCGCGTCCGGTAAAGATTTTCCCTGTAATCATGCATCGGGTCAGTAGAGAGTTTGAGGGAGGCGTGCGGCTTAGGAGGAAGAGGAGGAGGAGGAGGAGGAGGGTAAGGATTTGGACTCCGTGTGTGTCGGGAAATTACAGAAGATAATAATGAAAGCTTTTGTAATGAAGGGTTTGAGCGGACGGAGGCGCTGAAGCTGTTTTTGTCCCGTGTGTGTGTGTGTGTGTGTGTGTGTGTGTGTGTGTGTGTGTGTGTGTGTGTGTGCCCTCATTTGTCTGCGGATGGTATCAATTATTCAGAGCAAAGTTAAGACGAATTACTAGAAAAAAATACTACCACCAACACCACCACCACCAACAACACGCTCCTCCTCCTCCTCCTCCTCCTCCTCCTCCTCCTCCTCCTCCTCCTCCTCCACTACCTTCAGGAGGCATGGGACGTAGCAAGGTGGAGTATTAATAAACGGTGACGGTGAGAGATAGGCATAATAAAGTGGTGTAATGGGACACTGTCGATATTAGGCCGCCAGACAAGACAGCTCCCCTGGATTTTCGACTGCTTGTTCTTCACGATGCATTGGGAAAGAGTGGCTGGGGGAGGTGGGGGTAGGGCTCTTCATTATTATCATTACCATCCCTGAGTGCATTGGGGGGATTTTTCTTCATCATTATTATTTTGAAGGAGCAGCAGTTTCTTCGCTCCGCTGGTGGTGAAGAAGAAGCAGGAGTCTTGAGGTTACTGGCCACTTGCTGTTGTTGTTCATCCTGGTTTGGTTTAGAATCTGGAGTAGCGAGATATCTGTTCACTCAGCGTTCACTCAGGTTGTGTACTAATTAATGTGCTCTCACTCACGCCTGTTTCTACTCTCTCTCTCTCTCTCTCTCTCTCTCTCTCTCTCTCTCTCTTCTCTCTCTCTCTCTCTCTCTCTCTCTCTCTCTCTCCTCCTCTCTCACTCTCTCTCTTCTCTCTCTCTTTCTCTCTCTCTCTCTCTCTCTCTCTCTCTCTCTCTCTCTCAAAGGAAGGATTTGGCGGCCAATAGCGAATTAGCCTGTGACGTAACTTTTCTGTCCTTAGATTTTAATTGCATCGCCGACGTTCCATTCATTAGCTGGACCTTTCCTCCGCCTGGACGACTTTTACGGACAACGTCGTAATCAGAAAGAGGAGGGAGGGAGGGTGAGGCAAAGGAGAACCATGAAAAAATTTGTACCACGCCACTGCATCCACTGTACAGTATACCGGTACTCAGTATTTCGTGTGATGGTGAAGGCTGTGTGTGTGTGTGTGTGTGTGTGTAGGTAGGGGGGGTTAGAGATGTAGTTGTGTGCTAGATGTATTTATTGTTCGGAGAGAGAAAGTGTCTTGTGTGTGTGTGTGTGTGTGTGTGTGTGTGTGTGTGTGTGTGTGTGTGTGTGTGTGTGTGTTTGATATTGAGGGTTTTATGTGGGTTGGAGATGTATACTATAGTTGTGTGGTGGAGGTACTGCCCTGGGTGAGGATGTCTCGTGTGGTAGTGATTTGTAGTTGTGTGCTGAATGTACTACTACTGCCTGGAGAGAGAAAGCGAACTGAAGCGAAGGATATTTTCTAGTGGTAATCCAGATTTTGTGACGGTGAGGTGAAAAGTCATATTTGGTATTCTGGTTATGAGTGGCTGCGGTTGAATTTCCACCACGAATATAGAAATGAAACAACCTAAATACCAGGTACGAGGTGACGATTCAGGGGACTGGAACTTTGTCCGGAATGAAAGGTCAGTTAGCCTTAATATTTGACAGACGGAGGACGTGGGGAAGGGGAGGCAGCAGAGAGAGAGAGAGAGAGAGAGAGAGAGAGGAGAGAGAGAGAGAGAGAGAGAGAGAGAGAGAGAGAGAGTCACTTGTCAAACGTGGGGCGACGGTCGCAGTTCAGTATTAGTGTAATGGCAGCACATATTATTTTTCTTCTTAATGCGTGCAATACGAGATAAAAAAAAAACTTTTCCTTTAAAAATTTTCATCACTGTCCTTCGCACTAATGGAAATCCTGCATTAGTCCATCTGGTACTGGTCGTGTTTGTGAAAATTTTTTGTGCAGTTAGGTTGTGGTGTGAGTGCCTTCAAGGTCGTGGGAAGGTCGCGGGGCAGGTGACGCACGGTGTTGACGCAGCCCCGGGAGGTCCCATTGTTCCACGAGTAATCTCCGCGCCCTAACACCGCCTGTCAGGGGAACGAGGCGACTTTTGTAGGAGGGATTTGGAAGGATCGTCACTCTAATGCTTTTTTTTTATTCTTTATTTTTTTGTGGTGCGTCTGCGAGAGTGCGCCGGGCTGAGAGGGTATCACTGTGTCGCGTCCCCTTGACTTCCTCCTCGCTCGACCAATACTCTCCCTGAAATTTTTATGCTCTAAGATTTATTCGTGGTTTATGCTTAGAAGTTCAAGTGTTCGAGTCAGTAAACAGTATTATGAAAAATTAATGAAAATTTTACGGTCAGAAGGTAGGAGAGATCACTGATGGGTCCCCCTTGGTTTCCTTCTCCCCACGACCAGTACTTTTCCTAAAAACTTTCCTTGCACTTAAGATTCATTCGCAGTGTTCTAGTCAGTCAGCAGTACTATGAAAGAATGATGAAAACTCCACAGTCAGAAGGTAAAGTCAGAAGACAAGACATCCAGAAACGCACATCATATTAAACACAAGGCGGGTCTGTGTTCCTTTTAAGAATCTGTGGCATTAAGAAAGAAAGGTCAGAGTGTAAAATTTATTCTCCATACCAAAGGATTCCCTCTTCGGAAAACTACACGTCTGGAGGTGGAGCATCGTGTTCTTTCTACCTTCACACGCTCATGAGAACTTCATATCTCGTCTTTCATCCTTCCCTCGCCAGTACATTAATTTTTCCCTTTTTTTTACGGTGTTTTTTTTTTTTTTGACTAGTCGCTCGTTCTTTTCCTCTATTTTCTTTAACTTTTCCCGGTTTTATGTACCCCATATTTAATTTTCCCCTTTTTCCCCAAGTTCTATTTTTCATTTCTTTCTCATTATTTTTTCCCATTTTCCTAACTTCTCCGAATTCGTCTCTCGTTGTCATGGTATTTTTTTTCTCTATTTCCCAAGTTTTCTGTACCCTAGATTAATTTTTCCCCTTTTTTCCCCACTTTTCTGAATTCGTCTCTCGCTGTCATGGTAGTTTTTTTTTTTTTCTCTATTTTCCCCAGTTTTCTTTGTTCCCTGGCCCGCGTTGTCCCTCACATCCGCTGCCTCTGTTTCTTCCTCGTCCACCACAAGCCAGTCCTTCTCGGCCCCGTTCACACGCCCCCCACACACTATTATTTTAGCCACACTCTTTGTACCCAAGCCTATACTGCCCTTCCCCCTTTCCTGTCCCTCTTCTCTCTCTCTCTCTCTCTCTCTCTCTCTCTCTCTCTCCTCTCTCTCTCTCTCTCTCTCTCTCTCTCTCTCTCTCTCTCTCTCTCTCTCTCTCTCTCTCTCTCTCTCGTGTCCATTTTTGTCCATGTGTAGGTCTTAGATTACTTTTCCTTTTTTATTTACTTTCTCGCATTTCTCCACTCTAACTCTTTTTCCATATATCTCTTCTTATTTTTGTTGTTGTTTTTTTTTACTCCCGACACCCAGGTTCTTCTTTTTGTTATGTTTTTACCTCTTTCCTCCCCTCTGTTCTCCTCCCTTCCGTCTACTCCACGTCCTTTTCTCTCCTCCCTGTTTCCCTCCCTTCCTCCCTCTCTCCTCAGCCATCCTTCTTCCACCACCACCACCACCCCCGCTACCACCACCGCCACCGGATGAGGCCAGCAGGATATTACGAAGAAGGAAAAAAATCCTGAGGGATCTCGAGTAATTATTTACAAGTTTCGGGAGAGAGTAAGAGAAGGGAGTCGCTGGGATTGCTTCTTTTATTGAGAAAGTGTTCAGTCTTTCCTTATACCCTTACCTCGTGACTTTAGAGTGTGTCTTAGGACCATATTATGAAACCTACTCTACTCTGCTCGCATCTCGACTACTTTGAAAAGGCTGTCGTTGATGATACTTGTTTTGTTAAGTATTTTTTTTAATGGTTCTGGTGAGCGATTTAGAATATTTCTACATTATTAACACGAGAAACACTCAAGAGAACCCAGCTAGAACATTTGTAACCGTTGAAGAATAAATAATCGGGGTGAGAAAATAAAGCGATTCTGAATACAAGCTTTGAAGGTGTTCCCAAGGAGTCTGTGGTGATGTACGAATGTATACTAAACTTGATACACATAAACATCATTTACCAAGAAAACACTATAATTCAGTAAACGTAGAGACAGAGACTGAGCCAGATCCATATGAAGCTTGCGATAAATATGTTTATGGTGACGTAAAAATGTATGGTAAACTCGATACACATAAACAAACAACAAATCATGATACCACATTTAGCATAGAGACAAATTGACTCCGTATGAAGCTTGCGATGTGTGTGTGTGTGTGTGTGTGTGTGTGTGTGTGTGTGTGTGTGTGTGTGTGTGTGTGTGTGTGTCCATGCATTCAACCTCCTCCCTAACCCCCACCCCACCCACACACGCACAGTAACAGATAGAGGGTTTAACGAGCCCCCGAGTACCCAATTAGCCATCCATAATGCCGGTTAGCGCTGCCTGATGATTATGCCCCGTTGCTGTGGTGTTCCCTGGCTTGACGTTCCTTCCACGGGTGTTCTTGCTCTCTCCCACTCCTCGGCGCGGCGCTGGGAGGGATGGCGGTAACCGGATCACGCTGCCGGAGTACCACAATTATTGACTATCTAGATCACACACACACACACACACACACACACATATATATATATATATATATATATATATATATATATATATATATATATATATATATATATATATATATATATATATATATATATATATATATATATACATATATATATATTCTTTTTTTTTTTTTTTTTTTTTACTTCCAAACTAATGCATGACCTGCGAGTTTGGGTTATTTTTGTGTTTTGTTCTTGTTGTTTGTAAAGCCACGTGGGTGTTTTTTGTATGACAGAGAGAGAGAGAGAGAGAGAGAGAGAGGAGAGAGAGAGAGAGAGAGAGAGAGAGAGAGAGAGAGGAGAGAGAGAGAGAGAGAGAGAGAGATTATGAGCTCCTGAAATAGCATACTCATGAACTAAACTACTTACTATCATGAAAAAAAAAAAAAATAATAATGTTCAGGACGATAACTCGGACCCAGAAATTATACTTGCAGCGACTTTCTCTCCTTGTGTATGACATAATTTACACACACCACACACACACACACACACACACACACACACACACACACACACACACACACACACACACACACACACACACACACACACACCAATGTATACTGAGAAGGAATCTCTGAGTATCCAGTCTCTTTTACTGGATGATATAGCTTATCACCAAAACTACTAAACCTTCAATTATTATACCACTATTTGTCCTTTTGTGTCCCTTCATGTCTCTTTATTTCTTCTTTCCTTATCAGTCTCTCTTAAGTCACTAAAAAATACTGAAACCTCAACAGTTATAGTACATATTGTCCTTTTTGTGTTCCCTCGTGTTCCCTTTCATCTTTTTTGTTAATGTAACGTCAATTTTGCCAACTCCCGATGAATGCAGGCAAGGACTGATGTCGCTTTTGTGTTCCTTCCTTAATGTATCGTGAACTTTACTAGTCCCTTTTCATCCCTTCGCTAATGCACTATTAATCTTACCAACTCCCGGTGACCAAGAGTAATGACCAGTGTTGTCTTTTCGTTGCAGAGGAAGGCAGCGAGGAGGAGGGCGACGGTCCTCTCACGGGGGTGCCG
>NC_087162.1:9065000-9072500 GCF_035594125.1 Scylla paramamosain | reverse complement strand
CTTAAGCCTCTCACGCCTCCCCTCCCTCCCCCTCCCTTTCCACTCTTCCCTCTCCCTAAGCCACGCCTCACCATCTCTCCCTCCCCAGTATGCAGATCCCTCTCACACCCCCTAAGTCTTCCTCATTTTGGTGCATTCCTCATCGTTCTCCATTTCCCCTCCTCCTCCCCTTCTTCCTCATTCTCTTCCTCTTCCTCTTCTTCATCCTCCTCCTCCTCCTCCTCCTGTATCTCCATCTTCCTCCATCTGCTCCCGTTGTATATATCTCATGTTTATGATAATTCTTCCTCCTTTTCATATCCACTTTCCTCTGGCATGTTTTATCATTCTTTTTCCTTCCATTTGCCAGATGTGTTTCTCAGTGTTTGTTGTTGTTGTTGTTGTTGTTGTTGTTGTTTTTGTTGTTGTTGTTGGCCCTCTGTTGTTGTTGTTATTCGTGTGTTTTTCATTGTATTTTTCCATGTTGTTGTTGTTGTTGTTGTTGTTGTTGTTGTTGTTGTTGTTGTTGTTGTTGTTGTTGTTGTTGTTGTTGTTGTTTCTGAGCTTTTCATGGAATCTTTTTTTTATTTCTTGAGTCTTGCATATTACTTTTTTTCTCTCTTTCTTGACAAAGGCTCTATTTTTCTCTCATTTCGTACGAAGGTGTAACTAAACTTTTTTTCTTGTTTTTTCTTTCTTCTTCGCTGCTTAAACACTACCTTACAACTTTTCCTTCACTCTTGAAACAAGTCCTTCCTTACCAAACCTTTATCTCTCTCTCTCTCTCTCTCTCTCTCTCTCTCTCTCTCTCTCTCTCTCTCTCTCTCTCTCTCTCTCTCTCTCTCTCTCTCTCTCTCTCTCTTTCTCGCCTCTTGGCCCCTCGCAGCTCCCCTCTTCCTTCCATTTCTCCCCTCCATTACACACGCTCGCTCTCGCCTCAGTGGCCAAGACGCGCGGTTATGATCTGTAGCGGCGGTGTCTCAATAAATGGCCGGGAGTCATTGTTGTGATCCCGAGAAAGAGACGGAGTGAAGGAGCGACGGAGGAGATGCGGAGGAGATGCGGGGGAGTTGAAGGGGAAAGGATGGGAGTACTGCAATAAGGAGTTTCTAATGGATTAAGTTATGGAGAAAGTGGGAATGAGGGAGTGGATGGAGGGAGGGAAGAGAAAGAGAGAGAAACGGAGTAGAGGTGAAGTGTTACAAGGAGGCGTAGTGAAGGGCTGTGAAGTGGAGGAGCTTAGGACGTTAGAGTAGGAGGAGGAGGAGGAGGAGGAGGAGGAGGAGGAGGAGGAGGAGGAGGAGGGTAGGAAAATGGATGGATGAATAGTGTTACAGGGACGCTGAGGAAAGGAGGAGGAGCAGGAGGAGGAGGAGGAGAAGGAAAAGTAAAAGAAGAAGGAAAAAGAGAAGGAGAAGAAGGAAAGGAGGAGAAAAATAGATAAGAAACATAGATAACGGGAAAAAGTAATCATGATATTACCATTACTAATAACAATAATAATAGTAATGATGAATATGGTAATGAAAATGGAAAGGGTGATGAAAGTCCCTAAAAAGAAAGAAAGGAAGAAAGAAAGAGGGGAATAATACGGTAATCGAGCCATAGACGTGGAAGAAGGAGGAAAAATTATGAAATGGAAGAAAGGGAGGAAGAAAGAGACGCACTGACTGGATGCAATATTCCAGAAGAAGAATGGGAGAAGGGGGAGAGAGGACAAAAGACGCGGAAGGCGGAATGGGAGGCAGAGGGGAGGAAAAAATATCACCTGAAAGGCAGCCGAGGCCGTGATACTTGCCGTAATGGGCCGCGAGACATACTGACTCAATGGCGAAGAAGGGAAAGCGAAAACCAGGAATGTAATTAGACTCCTTGAATAGCAGAATAGCAGCCTCCAGTGGGGATTTTTAAAGCAGGGAATACGTATATATTTTTTTCATTTCACCACATCTTCTCTTCTCATTCTCGTCTCTTCTCTCCTCCTTTGCTGTCTTGTTATTTCTGTATCTTAAGAGTTTTAGGATAGATTGGAAATGGCTGATGTGATATAGAAAGAGAAAAAAAGGAGGTTCTTATTTTGTATGTATTTTCAAAAGTTTCAGGTGAAATTTCATAGTGGTTGGTAAGATAGAATGAAAGATGAAAAATATATATTTGCTCTTATTCTTTATGTATTTTCAAGAGTTTTAAGAGTGATTAAAAAAAATGTTCGCATGATATAAGGAAGGGAGGGTGAAAAAAAAAAATGTTTACTCTTAATTTCAGTATATTTTAAAGAGTTTCAGGAAAGATTAAAAATGTTCGTATGATATAAGAAGGGAAAAATAAAGTGGAAGTTCGCTGGTTTTGTGGTCTGAAGTAAGAGGAAAAATCTTTTTGTCACCGCTGCCTTTTGAAGTTACATCACAAAATTTCGGCTTTTATCTGAAAAATGAATCCATCCACCCCACATTTAGTTCCCAGAAGGATCGAATTCCCTCCCTTCTGTGTTTTTATGTGGCGGAGGCGGTGGTGGCGGCGGCTGCGGTCATGATGGTGGTGGTGGTGATGGTGATAGTGGTGGTGGTGGTGATGGTGGTTTCTGTAGCAGCCACACATCAAGTGACATTTTCTCAAACGTGTCTTGAGCATTGCCTTTGAGTCTCCTCCTCCTCCTCCTCCTCCTCCTCCTCCTCCTCCTCCTCCTCCTCCTCCTCCTCCTCCTCCTTGTACTTACTCACGCCACGCCGAATCATCCCAGGGGAGCAGAGTTGGCGCGGGAGAAACACCACTTTACATGATAATACTTTTAGGGAAGATTTTACCAATATCAGAAGGGTCCGTGTGTGTGTGTGTGTGTGTGTGTGTGTGTGTGTGTGTGTGTGTGTGTGTGTGTGTGTGTGTGTGTGTGGATCACGTCAGGTGTGCGTGGCGACCCGTTCATGACCCTGGTTCAGCCGTCCCCCTCAGTTGGAGTGGAGGAAGTGGTTGGGGGATCGTCGTTTCCTCCTGCTGGGGATGAGAGCATCGCAGGGAAGGTAGTGAGGCTGAATCTTAATCAGTCACCCATCCTAAGCTTCCCTCAACCATCACTAAGCCATGCGAATCTCGGCTACTTAACTTGGCTGGCTGCTTACTCTATACCCTACCGCATCTCTCTCTCTCTCTCTCTCTCTCTCTCTCTCTCTCTCTCTCTCTCTCTCTCTCTCTCTCTCTCTCTCTCTCTCCATTCTCTCTTTCATTCCTTTCCTTCGCCTATCCCTCCTTTACTTATCTTTCCCTTCCTTCCCTCCCACCTTCTTTCCCCTCTCCCTTCCATCTTTAAGGCCCCTGCACCCAGCAAGGACGCAGGGGAGGCTGGCAGGCAGATTTTGCCATCGCCAGCCTGAGTTACGAGAAGACGGTGGCTGTGAGGGAGTGAGGTTGAGCTTGAAGGATGGGCGAGGCAGGAGTAAGGGAGGAGCGGCGCCGGTAGTGTGGGAGAGGGCGAAGTTAGTGTTGGAATGACGAAGGAGAGATGAGGGAGAGTGTGTAGGGTGCAAAGGTAGAGAGTATGAGAGTGAAACGAAGCTATATAGGTGAGAAATAGAAGCTGGGAGGAGAAAGGGTGAAGGACGTGGTAGGAATTTGAGGAATAGAAACTAGGTGACTAGGAACGATGAGGGACAGGGTAAGAGAGAAACTTGGAGCGAGGAAGAGAAGCTAAGGTGACACAAAGGCGAGGATAGGCAGGGTGAGGATGAAACATCAAAGAAAGAGAAGCTAGGGTGACACAGGGACAAGGACAGACGGAGTGACAGAGAAACAACGAAGAATGAGATAAAAGGCTCGAACTGAGAATGATGCCACGACGAGAATGAGAGGTAGACGAAATGCAAGAGTGCACGGGAGAGAAAGGATGTGCCTTAAGCCTGGATGGGTGAAAACAAGTATATATGTGGTGGTCTTGGCATGCATTTAGGTCGCGCATTCACCGCTGGACGAGGCGCGTCACGTAGACACTCCGTCAACCGTGTGGTCCGCGCTAACAGGCTGGGCGTCACGGGTGGCCGATCAGCCTGAGAGGAAGGGCGGCTTGGTGGGAGTGGCGGCTTCGGGCGGCTGCACCACTACCACCACCACCACCACCACGGCCCTGATAGCTCGCCAGGGTCCCAGGCAAGCCGGATTTCACGGTCGGCTGGCGGCTCTGAGGCTTTGATATCATGTGCTCTCGGGTGCCAGGCTGGATTATCTATTATAGGTGGTTCTAAATATCCACAAGGCTATTGCGGTCGTGAGGGGAGTGGCGGCCGTGGCGGTGGGTGGATGAGGGGGAAGGAGAAAGGGGATTGGAAACACAGAGACGGTGATTTGGACGTCAACGGAAGGCGGAGCTGAAGCGTGTTGCTGATAACGGAGGCTAGAACAGACGCGCACTGTGTTTAGCACCACCCTGGAAGCGCTCTCTCCCTTTCTCTGTTCCTCTTTCTCTCTCTCTCTCTCTCTCTCTCACACACACACACACACACACACACACACACACACACACACACACACACACACACACACACACACACACACACACACACACACACACACAGCAAATATTCGATGCCTTAGGCGCACCACCACACATCAACACACATACAACAACACACCCTGAACTAGATGCAGCGTAAACACTCTTATGAAAGCCGTGACGGACATGCATTGGCGCGGGATCACAGGAACCAAACTAGGAAACGTGGGAGTCGACACGAGGAGCGCCAAGGGAAGTGTTTGGTGGGCTGGTGGCATCGGGTCTGCAGTATCGCACTGGGGTGCAAGTAAGATCCATATTCAGCAACACTTTGCTCTCTCACCAGGATTATTTCCAAAGACCAGAGATTATTAACTGGGTTCTCAAGATTGTTTCTTCTGTTAATAATACATGAATCTTGCTAATCTCTCATTAGAACCATGAAAACCCTTAATAACCAGTGTAAGTTCGACTAGAGCCTTTTGAATGTAGTGTAGGTGCGGCGTAGAAGTGATGCACAATGTGGTCCTAAAGCAGACGAGCAAGGGAAGGAGGGAGGCTGAAGATTTTAAGCTGAGCGTTATGGAGGCTTGAACTGGGGAGGCTGGTGCCTTGGTTATCAGGAGTACTGCCACTGCTGCTTCTGCTTGTGCTGCACCGTGCCTGGCGATCAGATCCTGGCGGGCTGAGTGAGGGGAGAGTGATATTAAGATCGCTATCACCACTGCAGCTCGGGGATTCCAACCCTCTCACTCTCTCTCTCTCTCTCTCTCTCTCTCTCTCTCTCTCTCTCTCTCTCTCTCTCTCTCTCTCTCTCTCTCTCTCTCTCTCTCTCTCTCTCTCTCTCACTCTCTCTCTCTCGGTCTCTCTCCTGCAGCTGTTTGTGACACCGAAATTAAACCTCACTCACACTGTTCAACTTTTCTTTCTCTTTTTTGTGCATAATACCTGAGTTTGATTGGGAGTCGCCTTTCCTTCCGTCACTCGCAGGTCAGTGAGAGTCGAGCGGGTCCTTTGGGGATTGTATTAGAAAGTTATTAGTTACAGACATTTGGTTTTGCACGTCACTGCTTTGCTTATAAGAGAGAGAGAGAGAGAGAGAGAGAGAGAGAGAGAGAGAGAGAGAGAGAGAGAGAGAGAGAGAGAGAGAGAGAGAGAGAGAGAGAGAGAGAGTGTGTGTGTGTGTGTGTGTGTGTGTGACACGAACAAAGAAAATACGTCTGTTGTCTTCTCTCCGCTATTTTCTCTTCCTTTTCCTGCTGCTTCTTTCTTCCATCATCTTCCTTCTCCTTTAATGGTGCCTTCCTCCTCCTCCTCCTCCTCCTCTTTCTCCCTCCCCTTATCCTCCTCTTCCTTTTCCTTCTTCGCCTCCTCCTCTGTTTCCACCTCCTCCTTCATCTTTTTCTCCATCATCACCACTACCACCCCTTCCACCACCTCATTCACCTCCTCCACCTCCTCCTCCTGCCTTAGCTTCATCTTCAGAGTCTATCACAAAGGAGATTATTCGTCGACAAGCAGATTCAGTGTTCCGTAATGTCGTTGTATTAGTGCCAACCACCACCACCACCACCACCTCCTCCTCCTCCTCCTCCTCCTCCTCCTCCTATTCCCTTTACTCTTCCCTCTCTTTCCCTCTCCCATTTTCTCCCCTATCCCCTTAACTACCATCCCTTCCCTTCACCCCCTGTAGCTCATGATAAAAGCTTAGGGTAAGGGAGACTTAATTCTTTCTGTCCAGTTGGCATTTTAAGGGAAGAGAGAGGGAGAGGGAGGGAGTTAGAGATTGGTAGGGTAAGATTAGGGGAATATGCAACGAGTGGGAATGTATAGGAGGATTTGCACTAAGGGAGGGGGACTGCAAAATGGGAGGGAGGGAGGGAGGGAGGGTGGGTTCAAGGTGTTAAAGGGTTGAAACGTGCAAGGTATAATGTATAGGAGAATGGAAGGAGGAAAGCAAGGAAGTATGCATGTGATGGATGTAGTAGTGAGTGTATCTGAGTGTATTTGAGTGTATCGTGTGTTGTTTATTCCTCGTGATCTTTTATTTGTATTATTATTATTATTATTATGGAATGCGGTGTTTCTTCTAAGTAAAACTATTATGAAACTGTCTTGTTGGTGATTAGATGGACAAAAATCTATGTTATGACTATAGAACAATGAAACTGTTGCTAATAAACTACTACTACTACTACTACTACTACTACTACTACTACTACTACTACTACTACTACTACTACTACTACTACTACTACTACTACTACTACTACTACTACTACTACTACTACTTCTATATTATATGTGTATCGTCTACGTAGTTGGCGGTGTTAGGGTTTTTCCGTCGCCTCATCGCCATGTTGATATTCATGCGAGGAATGAACGCTACCTGCAGACACTGATAGGTGGTTGCATAATCGAGAGAAGGAAAGGGCAGGCTGGAACAAGGGGACTGAGAGAGAGAGAGAGAGAGAGAGAGAGAGAGAGAGAGAGAGAGAGAGAGAGAGAGAGAGAGAGAGAGAGAGAGAGAGAGACGTACAGCCAAATAGGAACAGAAATAAATGGACAGTAGATAGACAGGCTGGGAAAGATGATTTTCACTCAGGTTCAAGTAAAACCAGGGTTTTCGACAGGTGATGGAAGGCAGGGGGATAAGGAAGACAGGAGGAGGAAGAGGAGGAGGAGGAGGAGGAGGAGGAGGAGGAGGAGGAGGAGGAGGAGGAGGAGGAGGAGGAGGAGGAGGAGGAAGAAGAAGAAGAAGAAGAAGAAGAAGAAGAAGAAGAAGAAGAAGAAGAAGAAGAAGAAGAAGAAGAAGAAGAAGAAGACAGGTATAACTAAATGAACTCTGCAGAATCTTGGAAAAAAAAGTGACAAATTTAAACTAACAGGGAATAATATAAATAATCTTGTATACAACAGTTGCATGAGAAATTGACAGACCTAAACCAACACGGAATATAAGTCACCTTACGTACACTAATTTCTCTGTAGGTCAGGTGAGCTTAACCTTCCCACCTCCTCCACTTCCCTCGCAATCCGCC
>NC_087162.1:9027500-9062500 GCF_035594125.1 Scylla paramamosain | reverse complement strand
TGTGTGTGTGTCTTTCTCCTGGTTCCTAATTTTATTCTTGTTCTTATTCTTGTTATTTTCTTCCTATTCTTATTTTTCCTCCTCTTTTTCCTCAGCATTATGGAAATTCTGTATTTCTCATTGGTTCTCTTTCAACAGCAGCTGCTGTCTGTTGATTTTCATTGGTACGTGAAAAACTCGACAGGTGCCTTAGACTGAGGCTACATAGGTGTGTTCCCGAAGTTTGTGAAGCATCAGAGAGAGAGAGAGAGAGAGAGAGAGAGAGAGAGAGAGAGAGAGAGAGAGAGAGAGAGAGAGAGAGAGAGCTTAATTACGAAGCAGAATAAAATCCAAGGAAGACCACGGACACATTTCTTGAATTATGAAATACTTAAGAGATAAAAATAAGTAACGAGAGTGTAAAGTAGATTCAGGAAAGGAAGATTAAGAGGAACACTGTAGCTGTTGCCTGCTGCTGCTGCTGAGTGGCAAAAGAATGTAGAAGGGAAGCGAACCGGAGAAAGAAAAAGTGGTAGGAGTGGAAGGGAGTGAGTACGTGAGGGAGAGACGAGCGGAGCAATGGAGGGAAAGGAGGAAAGGGTGACGTCAGAAAACAAAGGCGTGAGACTCCATAAATGTCTGCAGGCGCTGAGGAAGACGTGATAAATTCTGTCAAAAACTGGAGCCGCCTTGTGGAGGAAACCCGGTCCCGCCAAACTTTCTTTTCGTGGGAATCACTTCGAAGGACAAAACGAGGAGAATATTTTTTTCCCTCCAACACAAACACAAACAAACCAAAAGAATCTCGGTCATACAGGTGGCAGGTCAGAGATTAACACACACACACACACACACACACACACACACACACACACACACACACACACACACACACACACACACACACACACACACAAAGGAGGTCTCTTTTTAAGGGGAAGGCCTTTAAAAGCTCTCCCTTCAAAGTTAAAAGCCCTGCTTCCACCTAAACAAGTAACTACGGAAGCTTGGGTCGTCCTAAAGAGTGAAGGGCTTCAAGCTTCATTTTGGTCAGTTGCAAGGGGGGAAGAAAAAAAAAAAGAAAGAGGGAGAGGAGTAAAGGGAAAGAGGGAAAGGAGGAGGGATGTGAGGGAATGCATTAGTTTGGGGACCGGAAAGGAGGGAGGAGAATTGTAACAAGCGTCAGACTGAACTACAGAGGATAGTACGCTCTTGTCTTACTGTATTATTCCTGTTTAATTTCAGTAACACACACACACTCACCCACCCACCCACCCATCCTTACACACACACGTACATACACAGGCACACACACACACAGAGATAAAGCAAGGAAGAAATACACCTTGTCACAAAGGAGAGAGAGAGAGAGAGAGAGAGAGAGAGAGAGAGAGAGAGAGAGAGAGAGAGAGAGAGAGAGAGAGAGAGAGAGAGAGAGAGAGATTCCTTATATTTCCTTCACCCTCATTTCTTCCTTTACCACTGCAACAATCTTCCTTCCTCTTCATCCTCATCTTCCACACCTCCCTCTTTCCTCTCATCCATTTCTCCTCCAGTCCCCTTTTCTTTGTCTGCCTCCACATTTCTTTATTCTTTATATTCTTTACTCCTCTCATTTTATCCCCTCCTGGTCTCGTCTCCGCCTCCCTTCGACATAAAGCAGCCTCACATAAAGCAGCCTCATGCTATACATTCACGAAATCGTAACCCTTGACCACGGGAGAGTAAAATGGAGAGCCACATTAAGGCCACGCGGGTACAAGCCTCGTCCTGCTGGGTGGTCCGACGCTCTCTGTTACCCAATACGAATATGACACTGAATATGATAAAACGCAGATAAGGAACAGGAGTAAAATGCAAAGAGGTGCCTCGAGGGGTTGTTTGTGTTTATGCTTCCTTTCGTAGAGGTTAAAAGGGGTTAGATATGTGATGTTAGGAAGTGTTTTGAGGTTAATTGGTGAGACTGAAAGGGGAAAGAATGAAGAGCACTGAGGAATGAGATGCAAAGGGCTGCCTCCTGGGTTATCTATGTTCATACTTCATTTCCAGTAAGTTAAAAGGAGTTGAAAAGAGTTAGAAATGTGTTATAATACTTTTGAGGTTAATTGTTTAGATTGAAAGGGAAACCGATTAATAGAAGGGGAGGATTGAAATGCAGAAAAGTATCTCGAGATTGTTTATGTTAGAAATTTGATGTTAGGAAGTGATATGAGGCTAAGTGGTGAGACTGAAAGTGGAGAAATGAAGAGCAAAGAGGTGTGAAATGTTTGTATGTTTATACTTCCTTTTGAGGTACAAACATAATATACAGAGTGGGTTGGGAGTTCGAAATTAAATGTGATTTTGAGATTGATGAAATTGAAAGGAAAAAAAAACTGAAAAGCAAAAAGAGTTTCTCATGTGTGTATATGAGATATATTAGAAATATAGAGTAAACAGTTTTAAGTAGTAAAAAATGCAATGTAAGCAGTTGTTTTCAGACCAATTGATTAGGAACTGCCCTCATTTTTTAACTCCCAAATCGAGATAAAAACAACACAGACTTATAAAAGGAACAGTAATGTGATGAAAGTGTTCCAAGATGAACTATCAACCAGCCTACATCATCTTTCTTCATTAAATAAAGAAATATAAATCATAAGAAAATGATGTTATCGTGTACTGCCCTTCCCCCTACACATCTCTCTCTCTCTCTCTCTCTCTCTCTCTCTCTCTCTCTCTCTCTCTCTCTCTCTCTCTCTCTCTCTCTCTCTCTCTCTCTCTCTCTCTCTCTCTCTCTCTCTGTGTATGTGCGTGTGTCCATGTCAGTCTGGCGAGTGTGTAGGTGTTGTTTACATACTTGTGTAAGCATCTGTCATTAATTATGCATGCGTGCGGTGGTCAGGCTACCTTGGGACATTAGCGGTGCATCAGATAGCCAGTCCCCGCGTACCCTTCCTTCCCTTCCTTCCCTTCCTGCCCCTACAAATGCCCCGCCCCCTTCCTTTTCCCAGTCACCCATACGGCCATACCTCACATCCCCACGCCCCCTAGACTAGGCTGGGGGTAGTTCCCACGCCCTCGCCTCTTTTAGATAGGCCTGAGATGCTTATATGTGCAGGGTTATACTTTTCATGACTAGCAGGTTTTCAGTGTTTTCTTTCTAGTGTTTCTTGTTTTGTTTTATCCTTTAGAATCAGTCTGTTGTTTAGTCAGTAAGTCAGTTAATGAGTCTGTTCCTCCTCCTCCTCCTCCATTCCTCTCCTTCTTCCTCCTCCTCCTCTTCGTTCTCCTCTTTCCTTCCTCTTTCCTCCGTACTTCAAGGAAAGTTTCCCAGCCACTTGTGTTATTGGCGAAGGTAATGGATTGCTCAGTTGTATGTACAAAGGCAGAGGAGGAGGAGCAGCAGGAGGAGGAGCAGCAGCAGGAGGAGGAGGAGCAGCAGCAGGAGGAGGAGGAGGAGGAGGAGGAGGAGGAGGAGGAGGAGGAGGAACATTTGTCCTTTCCACCTTTGCATGATGGCAGCAATATTTTGCATTTTTTTAACAGTTTATTCATGTGATGTGTAACACGTACCTTATTGTTCGTAGGATTTCAATTTCCGTCTCGTGTTAAAGAAAAGGGGAATGGAAACATGAAACAGTGATACATGAAAGAGAGGGCATGAAAAGTAAGGTGAAAATGGGTTTAAACAACACAGAATCACGTTTGAAGAGAAACAACATAGACGATGAATAATGTAAGAGAGGGAAAAGTAAAAAAATAAATAAATAAATAAATAAATAAAAAAATAAATAGATAATAATAATAGTAATAATAATAATAATAATAATAATAATAATAATAATAATAATAATAATAATAATAATAGATTAAGTAACGTAAAATCACGTTTGAATATGCAGGTGTTGATAAATGAAGAAAAAGAATGTGAAGATTGAGTGAGGGAAGGAAGGAAAAAGTAAGACAAGAACTGAACCAACATAAGAATTGTAAGTAGTAAAAGAAAGCGAAAAAGTAAAAAAAAAAAGTAATATAAAATCACGTCTGAATTTGCAGGTCTTGATAAACGAAAAAAATGAAATGTGAAGAGTGAGTGAGGGATGGAAAAAAAAAGTAAGACAAGAACAGAAGCAACTCAAAAAACAATGATCGATAAAAGAAAAAAAGGAAAAGAAAAATAAGAATTAGTTTAAGCAACATAAAACCACGTTTGAATACGCAGGTGTCGATAAGTGAGGAAATGAAATGCAAAGAGTGAGTGAGGGGAGGAAAGAAAAGTAAGACAAGAACTGCACCCCCATAAAAACAAGCCAGGATGTGCAAGTGCTGATAACTTTTGCTTTCTCGTTCAATTGGAAGGGGGAGTCCGGTTTCTATTATTTGCAATGTGATAATGCCGGGTTGTGGGAGTGATGGGCTAATGTGGATGTTTGCAGCCACGATAACACTTCATTATGTCTCCCTAGTTGGCATGATTACGGCGTGTGGGGGCCAGCCGCTGGAACCAGATGGGCGAGGCTCCAGGAAGAATAGGTCATTGGATGGGAAATAATTGTTAAGTGATAGCAATTTAGGATTGTAAAGGAACTGCTGGGGGAAAATAGCCTGAAATATCCAGCCTTCATTATGCTTTGTAGCTTTTGTAATTATATGTGCCTGTGTCGTAAATCACGTTATGTTCCCGCGTTCTTTTCTCCATCTTTTTATGCGTGCCTCTCTAACCCCCACCCCCAACTCTCTCTCTCTCTCTCTCTCTCTCTCTCTCTCTCTCTCTCTCTCTCTCTCTCTCTCTCTCTCTCTCTCTCTCTCTCTCTCTCTCTCTCTCTCTCTCTCTCTCTCTCTCTCTCTCTCTCTCTCTCATGAAGGGCGCCGCGGCTCCAGAGATGCATCTTTTCTTATCTGCGCTTCGCCCTCCCGCATCAGGCCCTATTAAAAACGGGTCCTCCCTCCTGCCATTATCTCGATGGATAATTAGGGAGCCTCAGACCCGCGGCGAAGTAGTGGCGCTGCGGAACGGTAGCCCAAATTCCCTTCCATCTACCCTCCATCATAACTCCTTCCCTCCCTCTGCCTCATCCTCCTTCTCTTTGTCCTTCCCGCCCTCCATCTATCTCTTCGTCAGGAGGGTAAAAGAAAGGGTCGGCGGGGAGGGACTAGCCAGGTTCCAGCAGGTTGGTTGTTGAGATTCACAAGCGGTCGACCCTCTCCCCTCTAGCCTTCCTCCTCCTGCTTGGCTATAAATCGTCCCCGCCGCCTCCTCATGGTTCGGAGGAGCACCTGTGGGGAACTTGAGAGTCGTAGGAGGTAAATATTAGAGTCTGCCTTAAGTACTCTCATCTCCTTCCCTTCCTCCTTACTTCCCTGCTTTGGTTATCTGCCTCTTTACTTGTTTTTATTCCTCTCTTTCTTGTTTCTTGTCACCTTTGCTATTTCCTCTGTCTCTTCTCTCTCTCTCTTTACCTTTTGCTTTTCTCCTCTCCTCTTCTGCCTCTTGTCTTTATTCCTTTCTTGTTTCTTATCTTCCCTGCTACTTCTTCTGCCTGTATCATCTCTTGTCTTATTTTTTTTTTGTCTCCATCCTTCCATTCTTCAACTTTTCTTGCTCTCCTTCTTTGCCTCTTGTCTTTCTTCCTCCCTCTCTTTCTTATTTCTTTCCTACCACTTCTGCTTTTCGTCTCCCCTGTCTCTTGTCTTCTCGCTCTCTCTCTCTTATGTCTCGTCCTCCTTCCCCCCTCTTCTCCCCATTTTCGTGTCTTCCTTATATATATCTCTTCTTTCTTGTTTCTTTGCCTCCCCTTCCACTTTGATGCCTCCTCCTCCTCTCACGTTTATCTTTTCTCAGTTTTGCAAAGTCTCTTCTTCCATTTACCTATTCCTGTCTTTCCCTCTTCCTACATCTTTCTCCTCTTCCTATCTTCCATTTTTCTTATCTCTTTTTCCTCCCCCACTTCTCACCTCTCCTTCTTATCTTTTTTCCCCATCCCTTTTTTCTTTCCAACCTTCCCGCCTTCCTATTATTTTCCCTTTTTTTCCAACCTTCCGTTCTTTATAGTCTTTGTAGTATATATTTTCCTATCACATTCTCCTTTCTTACCTCTGCCTATCTTTCTCTTTCCATTTCCATCATTCTCTTCTTCTTATCTCTTTTCCCTATTCCATTCTCCCTTCCCATTCTCCTTTCCTACCACTGCCCATCTCTCCCTTTCCTTTTCCTCGTCTGACTGGTTTATCCCCATTACCTCCCGAGCAACAGACTGGCCGAGGCGCAGGTTTTGGTAAGCACGACTCGACTGATGCATTAGACTGGAGCTTTGATTGCCCACGCTGGAGCATCAAAGCTTTGTTCCTCCCCTCAAGGGACTCCCCGGCCCCCATAACGTCAGGATCATTATAAATCCATGGGTGGATTACTGAGATTACCACCATACCACTGGGGGCAGCTGAATGGTTCTCGTATATTGTTGCCTCGTGTTTTCCTTTCCTCGCATAGTTTTTCTTTGCCTCATTATCGTTTTCTTTCTTGGGTATCTTGCAGGTGTCTTGGGGTTGTTTTGTTGTCTGTCTCTTTTTATTTTATTTATTTTTTTTATGTTTTTATGTGTTTTTTTAATGTTGTTTTCATGTTTTTCGTATTTTTTTTCGTTCTCTCTTTTTTTAAGTTTGCTTTCCGTTTCGTATTTTTTTTATCTTCCTTCGTCTTCACATATATTTTTTTCTTTCTTACACTGACGTCCTTATCTTCACATCTTCCTCAAATTTAACATAAGCATTTTACTTTTTTTTTTTTTTTACATTCTTCTCACGTCTTCCTTAGCCTTTCCTTATCTTCCTTTCATAATCTCTCCCTCATTCTCCATATCTATACATATCTTAATTTCCTACACATCCCCCCTCTCTTCTTTTTCACCCCCTGCATATCCTGTTCTCCCACACATCATTCCCTCAACATTCCCATTCCTATCCATACCCTACACATCCCTCCCTCTTCTTCCTTGGTATAGTCTCTTCTACACATCCTTCTCTCACCTTCCCAAGCCTTTCCATATCTTATTTCCCCTCACATCATTTCCTCATCCTCCCCAGCCTCTATCCTGCTCCCTCACACATCCTTCCCGTATTTTCCTGTGAATCACCATATCATAAGAACATAAGAACATAAGAAATAAGGGAAGCTGCAAGAAGCGACCAGGCTTACACGTGGCAGTCCCTGTATGAAACACTCCTACCTATTTCCATCTGTTATCCCCATCCATAAACTTGTCTAATCTTCTCTTAAAGCTCTCTAGTGTCCTGGCACTAACTACATGATTACTGAGTCCGTTCCACTCATCTACCACTCTATTTGAGAACCAATTTTTTCCTATCTCCTTCCTAAACCTAAATTTTTCAAGCTTGAACCCGTTATTTCTTGTTCTACCTTGGTTGCTGATCCTAAGAATTTTGCTTACATCTCCCTTGTTATAACCCCTATACCACTTAAAGACTTCTATCAGGTCCCCTCTTAACCTACGTCTCTCTAGAGAATGTAAATTTAACCGCTTCAACCTCGCTTCGTAAGGAATACTCCTCATCCCCTGGATCCTTTTAGTCATTCTCCTCTGTACTGATTCTAATAGACCTATATCTTTCCTGTAATGTGGGGACCAGAACTGCACAGCGTAGTCTAGATGAGGTCTGACCAGCGCCAAGTATAACTTTAATATTACTTCCGGCCTTCTACTTTTAACACTCCTAAAAATGAATCCTAGTACCCTATTTGCCTTGTTTCTGGCTTCTATGCATTGTTTCCCTAGACGGAGTTCAGAGCTAACTATAACTCCTAAATCTTTCTCGTACCCTGTACCTACCAGAGTTTGGGTGTTTAATGTGTACCTATTGTGTGGGTTTCCTCTACCTACGCTAAGCACTTTGCATTTATTGATATTAAATTGCATTTGCCATCTATCCGTCCATTCATTCATTCTATCTAAGTCTGTCTGCAAGGCGATGGCATCCGCTTCTGACCTAATTAATCTACCTATCTTTGTGTCATCCGCAAATTTACTAACATCGCTACTAATTCCACTATCCAAGTCATTGATATATATTAGAAATAATAATGGCCCTAATACTGATCCCTGTGGCACCCCACTAATGACATGACCCCACTCGGATTTCGTGCCGTTTATTAGCACTCTCTGTCGCCTGTTACCAAGCCATGACCCTATCCAACCTAACACCTTCCCATCTATCCCGTGCGCCCTAACCTTTCTCAGGAGCCTTTGATGGGGCACCTTGTCGAATGCTTTACTAAAGTCCAGATATAAGATATCATAACTATCACCATTATCTACTGCCTCGTACACCTTACTGTAAAAACTTAACAAGTTTGTCAGGCAAGACTTCCCCTTCGTGAAGCCATGCTGTGACTGATTTATCAAGTTATGTTTGTCTAAATGTTCCCTAATGTTCCTGGCTATTATTGACTCTAACATTTTACCTACAACTGAAGTTAAGCTGACAGGTCTATAATTAGACGCTAAAGTTTTATCCCCTTTCTTAAAGATGGGTACTACATTAGCCTGCCTCCACATTACTGGTACCTCACCCGACTCCAGTGATTTCCTAAAGACAGAAACTAACGGCTCACTAATAATCTTTTTACATTCCTTCAGTACTCTGGGATATATTTCATCAGGTCCTGGTGACTTGAACTTTTTAGCCTATCTATCTCCTGCTCCACTATCTCCCTAGTTATGGAAATATCCGTCAGCTTCTCATACTCATCTGCTCTAAACACCTGTTCACTATCTGGCATATCCTGCATGTTTTCCTGAGTGAAGACAGTTAAAAAATAATCATTTAGAAGTTTACTAATCTCCTCCCCAGAACTAACCAGCTCCCCATCTGCTGCCTTTAATGGACCTACAGTATCCTTATTTTTCGTCCTGTATACCTGATAAAATCCCTTGGGGTCCGTCTTCGCCTGGCTGGCTACCTTTATCCTATCACCCCACTCACCCATCCCTCACGCACCTTAGCCTCTGCGTATCCTGTTCTTCCCATCCTTGCCTCTCGCCCCTCTACGCCGTATCCCTCTGCCATTAAGGATACATTGGCTTTGCAGGAGTTCTGAAAATTATCTTAACGGGCCCCTAAGACACTACACGGCTAATGAACACTTCCTGCAGCCTTGGGGAACCGGGGGAGAGAGAAATCAACAAGGAATAGGAGGAGGAGGAGGAGGAGGAGGAGGAGGAGGAGGAGGGGTAGGAGGAGAAGGAGGCAGGCCACGTATGCCGCGAGAACTGGAACAGAGGTGGAAGTCAGGAAGGAGGAGGAGGAGGAGGAGGAGGAGGAGGAGAATAAAGCGATTTACAAGGAAGCAATTAAAGAAAATGAGAAGGAGGAGGAGCAGGAGGAGGAGGGAAAATTAAGGGAGGTGTGGTATTTTGGTCTAAATAGTTTTTATAGTCATGATTTTGCCTTTTTTTTATAATTTTTATGTAGTTTTGCATATATTTCTTTATTTTCGTTTATTTTTCCTATGTAGTTGTGATTAGAACTTGTTTTGGTTGTTTCTATCTTTTATTAATTCTTTTACTCTTTCTTTTATCTCCTCCTCCTCCTCCTCCTCCTCCTCCTCCTCCTCCTCCTCCTCCTCCTCCTCCTCCTTCTCCTCCTCCTCCTTTCCCTCAAGTCATCAGAGTGGACACACCCCTTCCTTTTTCTTTTTTTCTTTTTTTTTTCTTAATCTCTACCTGTCTTTTTTTCCTCAACTCTCGTCCATCTGTTCTTCTGTGGGAGCTTTCTCTCATTCTTCATTCCTCTTTCCTCCCTCCATTCTCTCCCTCCCACTGGCTGGCCCCACACCCTTTTCCACAACGCTCTCCGCCTCTCTCTCTCTCTCTCTCTCTCTCTCTCTCTCTCTCTCTCTCTCTCTCTCTCTCTCTCTCTCTCTCTCTCTCTCTCTCTCTCTCTCTCTCTCTCTCTCTCTCTCTCTCTCTCTCTCTCTCTCTCTCTCTCTCTCTCTCTCTCTCTCTCTCTCGTCTGATGCACAATGTGATCTACATATGAAGGGTGATTCGGATTAATGAGTTCACTGATGCAAATCCATTAGTGGGAAAAACCGCCGGCTCCATTGTTGCCCCATTTTGCACCGGGTCATAGATTGTTCAGGAACGGCCGGCCATTGTTCAGGTACGGCCGCGTATTATTCATGCACGGCCCAAGTGTTCCATTGGAGAGTGATGGTAGGGCGTCAGCGGGTCGTCAGAGACTGGTGGTCTTTGTGTGCGGGTGTTTTAGTCTCTCACTCCCTCCACCTCTGCGTCTGTGTTGCAGTGTAGCATTACTTGTACTTCTGTGGTGGTGTTGGTGAAGGGTTTTCTAGATTTGTTTGGGAAATTTAGGTTGTTTAATTAAAGATTTTTTTTTTTTGTAGTGAAGGGTGGTCTAGATCTACTTGTACTTTCGTTGGGGTGTTGTGGAGAAGTATTTTATATTTGTGTAGGTAATGTAGGGTTACTAATTAAGGAGTTTTTGTGGTGAAGGGTTTTCTAAATCTTTCAATTTTGGAAATTTATTTCCAAATTTGTAAATGTTTTCTTAATTTTTATCGGTGAAATTTTGCGTCATCTGGACTTTAGTTCTAGATCTTTGGTTTGGGAAATTTAAGGCGACTAGTAAAAAAAATAAGTGTTTTTTTTTATTAAAATTTTGCGTCATCTAGTGTTTTGCGCAATGAACTTCTATTGCTTTTGGTTATCGAAATTTTAGTGCTTTATTTAACGAAAATCTGATACTTTCTCTGAATTCAATTTTAGTTATTTTGACTAAGGAAATTCCAGATCTTTTTTGACAAAAATTCTAGGTCTCTTAGTTACATTTTATTTTCTCCCATAAGTTACGTTTTCCCGTATTTCCTGACACAGAAGGTTCCTGTATGAGTATTAGGTCTTTTGGTTAAATTTTCGTTTCCTGTCGTATGTTACATTTTCCCGTATTTCCTGACACCGAAGGTCCCTGTATGAGTCTTTCCTGTCGGCTCGGGTCTCTGTACAAGGCAGTTTTCCCATGTGATTCGCTCGTTTCACACGCCACCCTCTCTTTCCGCGCCCGTGTCAGAGTTGTTATAGCGTGACCGAGTTAGTTGAGCTCCGGGGCACCGTGGTGGGTTATCTCCCCCTCCTGCCCCCCGCCACGCACCAGCTGGGGGTCGTGACTTTCCTGCCCTTCCCTTCCTTTCACTCCCTAATGTACTGGGGTGTGTGGAGTTTGGGATTTGCCTAGTGTCTTCCTCTAGTCTTCCACGCCTATGTCCTCACTCTTGTCCTCCTCTCTGGGTTAAATGTAGAAGATTTGTCCAGTCTGTGTCCAGTGTCCTCCTCCTCCTCCTCCTCCTCCTCCTCCTCCTCCTCCTCCTCCTCCTCCTCCTCCTCCTCCTCCTCCTCCTCCTCCTCCTCCAGTTCATTCCGCCGCCCATCACTTGTCACTTTGCTGTCCTTGTTTCCGTTGATGAGAAGCTGATGCCGCCATTCTTCCCGCCTCCTCCCGCTGGTCCCGTATGTATTGTTGCAAGGCGCGTTCGGCCACTCGTTCCCCTGGTTATTGCTGTTCGGTGCTGTCTGTCTCTCTGTCTGTCTCTGTCTCTGTCTCTGTCTCTGTCTCTGTCTCTGTCTCTGTCTCTCTCTCCGCTTACACCTTCTTTATTATTTTTCCTCTTTTGCTTCCCTTTCTTGTTTCTATTTTCTGCTGCTTTCTTTTCTTTCTCTTTTCATATTTTTTTTCTCTCTCCCTTTCTCCGCGTTGACCTTCTCATTATTGTTGTTCGTTTGTGTTTCTTTTTTTTCATCTTTTTCGTGTTTCTTGTGTTTCTTGTGTTGCTATTTTTGGATGTTTATTTATTTTTTTTGTTTTCTTTATTTTGGCTCATTTTTTTTTCTGATTATAGTCTTCTTCTTCTTCTTCTTCTTCTTCTTCTTCTTCTTCTTCTTCTTCTTCTTCTTCTTCTTCATTCCTCCTCCTCCTCCTCCTCCTCCTCCTCCTCCTCCTCCCTCCCTCCCTCCCTCCCTCCCTCCCTCCCTCCCTTGCCTCCCTATCCTCCCATCTCCTCATCCTCCTCGTGCTGACACACCTCATCTTCCAGTTATTTCCGCCTTCTTTCCTTCCTCCCTCATGTCAGTCTTCCATATCCCCGACACACTATTTTATCCCTCCTTCCCCTTCTCTTCTTCCCTCCCTCTTACCCTTTCTCCCTTCCTTCCTTCGCACATCTCTACCCTTAATCAGCCTTCAATCCCTCTTCCCTCCCTTTCCCTTCCCCTCTCCCTTCCTCTCTCCTTACCTGCCCAGCCTTCGTCTTAGTCTCGGTTAAGTTAATTACAGAATTAATTGGGACCACCCGAAAGCCAGTTTAGCGGGGCCCGTCATGAACTTGTTGAAGGGAGACTAGTAGAGGGCAAAGGTGCGCGGGAAGGAGAAACTTGAGTGAAGACAGTATCGTTCTCCTCCTCCTCCTCCTCCTCCTCCTCCTCCTCCTCTTCCCATTACGTTTTCGACTCCCGAACCTTCCTCGTCTATTTTCTCAGTTTTTTTTTCTGTTTCGTTTGTTTCTCTTGTTTTCTTTACATCTTCTCTATTCCGATTATCTCTGCTTCCTCGTTATTTCTTTGTCTTCCTATTGTTTTTATTTTCTTTCCTTGATTTTCTGTTTCTTCTTCTCCATCTCCTTTTCTTACCCTCGTTTTCTTCGTCGTCGTCATCATTGTCGTTTTCGTTTTCCTCCTCCTCCTCCTCCTCCTCCTCCTGCTCGTAGATCATGTGCAAGGAAAATTACGTTGATTATGGTCAGGAAGCAGCCCTCGTGAAGCGTTTCCGTATAAGGATTCATATTGGATTTACTGTGCATTCACTTACAATTCTTCTCGTGTGTACGTAGAGGTTTGCCTGAATTTGGCGTCTTGTATGTGTAAAATCACTCTTTTCTGCTCGACTAACACCACGTGAGAGTCGGTAAGAATCAAGATTAATTTAATAAGACGATAACAGAATTAGAAAAAAATAAAATAAAAATATAAACCCGTCTTTAGTTGGGAAAAAAGGAGTTCATGCTTTTTTTTTCAATAAGAGAAATTACAAACCTTGACTAACTCTAAAAGCCGCTGTGTGTGTTCGTGTGTGTGTGTACTCGTATGTGTCTGTGTCTGTGTCTGTGTGTGTGTGTGTGTGTGTGTGTGTGTGTGTGTGTGTGTGTGTGTGTGTGTGTGTCATGCATGTGTGTGTGTCCGTCCGTTGCTTTGCGTGTGTAAGGAACAGTTGTGTGCAGCTTTCCTCGTGTTTACATACCCACCTCTCCCCGCGCACACCGGCACTGGGCGGCGACAGGTGGTCTCACGCAACCCCCGTGTGTGTGTGTGTGTGTGTGTGTGTGTGTGTGTGTGTGTGTGTGTGTGTGTGTGTGTGTGTGTGTGTGTGTGTGTGTGTGTGTGTGTGTGCATGCGTCGTGTAGGGCGTGGCAGACTTTGGATTAATGAAAGAAAGGAAGAAAAATAATCATACTTACCTCCTCCTCCTCCTCCTCCTCCTTCTCCTCCTCCTCCTCCTCCTCTTTCCTCTCCTCCTCCTCCTACTCCTTCTCTTGTTCCTCCTTCCCCCACCTGTTCTTCTATTTCATTTCACCACTGGCCTCCTAAACTTTCCCTCTCACCCCATCGTCACCCAAGACAAGGTCGGGTTAAATGTAAGGCGAGTGGGGTCGGTCGGGAGAGATATAGGGTTGGGGGGGAAGATTTTCATTTCTTGTGTTCTTGTGGCGTTTCCGTGGTGCGTGTAACCTTTCCTTCCCCGAGCACTTCATATCCAGTCTCTGTCATCTGACCGCGGGTACAACTCTTACCCGGTATTGCGAGAACCACTGTAGTTAACTTGTATCCATCATGTTATTCGCCCTGAAGTTGAGCGTGTGAAATGTGTTATTTGCAGTGTTAAGATTTATCGCCGCGTTTCAAATGGGGTTCCTTTTATCGCGAACTCGCAGTGGTACAATGTATCGAGTCATGGCATCAATAAATGTCCCTCACCCAGCCACTTAGGTCCCATCACTCTTCATATTTCCTGGGCGTGCGGGTATTTATTTTCCTTGACACTGAGCATACGGGGGTGCGCGGTGCTGCTGCTGGAGGAGGAGGAGGAGGAGGAGGAGGAGGAGGAGGAGGAGGGAGGAGGAGGAGGAGGAGTACGAAAGAGTATGTAGAGGAAAATTAAAAATAAATATGAGGAAGTTATGGTAGATGATAAGGTTAAAAAGAATTGGCGTGTGTTATTTCCAGAGATTCTTCGGTAATATGTGGTGAGTTTATTTGGTCTCAGACTTGTATTTATTCATTAAACTTACTGTTTGTGCAGGGCAAATACCGAGCACTGTATTGTTGACTTGTGTAATACAAAACTGACACACTCTTCTCTTCCCTTCACGACTGAAATGAAGTTCTAAATGTATTAAGAGTAAAGTTTAATACAAACAAGTACGGGAGAAATCTGTGTGTGTGTGTGTGTGTGTGTGTGTGTGTGTGTGTGTGTGTGTTGAGTTAGAGTCTGTATGTTGGAAAAAGTGTTCAAATTGTCCTGCTAAAGTTTGTGTGATATAATTGTAATTTTTGGCCCCCAGAGTTTATCTCATGGGATGATATTATCTTGTGTTGTCCAGTGTTTGTTATCGTGGTTGTATATAATAAGTATGTTCCTCGCTTTATCTTATCTTACTAACTCGATTTTGTTACATAACTTTAAAACGTCCTCTTTTTTCTTAATATAATACACGTTTTCTTTTTTTTTTTATGTAAGAGGGGACACTGGCCTAGGGCGACAAGAAGGAAGGAAAAAGTCCCACTGATGTGCCAGTCCCTAAAGAGAAAACCAAAAAGGATTATCCAAAATTAAAGATTAAATTTAATAAATCGTTTTACATTTTTCCGTAATTTTAGTGTCGTAATGAAGATTAACTAACACAGTGAGGATTGTGAAGCACAACACTGTTTATCTTCTTGCTAGTCTATACTACTTTAACCTTTTCATCTCCAAGGACACTGAGTTTTGCTATCTGTGTCGTCTTTCATTTTCCCGGTGACCTTTCAGCCATGACACGGGTAAGGAACTCTGCGACTGTCATCATTAGGCATAACTGGCCGCGGGGTTACGTGGCGAGGTCCCCTAATGTTAGTACTCGTACATGACGCTCCCTCTAGATATGTATCCCGGACGAGGCTCGGTGCCATAAATTCAGCAGTAGCTTTCTTGTTTATGTTTGGTCAGCGGGGGAGCGAGAGATAGTGGGCTGCTTTATACTCTCTCCTCATCTCCGAAGCACTCAGACCCCCTTTTCCACTCCCACCCGTTCTTTTTCTCCCACTGATAACATACTTCCCTGATGGGTTCCTGAGAGGTTGTTCCGCGCTACCTGTGGGACTTGGAAACACTACCACTAGCCGGGCCTTCCTATTACCCTTGGCATTATTAGCTGACTGAGGGCTGAAATCAGACTCCTCAGAAAACACTCACTACAATCAGATAACTGGTAAAACGCACCCGCCCTGAATACCAATGAGAGACACAGCTGAGTTGACCACACTCCCTCGTGGGCGGATGTTTTGTTTTGAGCTCTCCGTTCCAAGGCCCATATTCTGATAAAAAAAAAAAAAAAAAAACTGCCGTATCTCCATTACTTTAAAAAGGCTCTAGTTGAAGTTGCACGGGTTTTTAATGTTTTTCTTTTTTTTTTTTTGTGTGTGTGGATTCCAGTGACAGATTAGCAAGATTTCTTCATTATTAACAGGAGAAACGCGATAGAAAACCTGGCTAATCATTTCTGTGGCCTTTGAAAATAGTCGTTTCTGAACACGAGGTAAAGATTGTGAATTCATCCGCGTGCAGTGAAGCGGAGGGGGGGGTTGTGGCACACCTACACATCCTAATCGCCAAATACGAGGCTCAAAGAATGATCAGAAGCTTATCGCGGGGCTATTCTCATCGTTTTTATCCCTCATGTACACTTCACCGCCGCCAGTGTGTGCAGGCGCCCGCCCTAGCCGTGCCGCCGCTGACCCCAGGCTCGCAGGGGTCAGACTCCATGTTTCAAATAGACATTAATATTGATCTGTGGGGGAGGGAATTACAAGCTAGGGGCCGGAGAAGGCTGCACGGCCCATCCTCCTTTCTCCTTCCTCCCCATGCGACCTCTTTCTCTCTCTATCTCTCTCTCTCTGTGTGCCTTACCTTTCCTCTTCAATTCTGCTCTTCTCCATTTCTCTCTCCTTTCTTTCTTCCCCTTCTCTCTTCTCTCCATCCTTGCAAGTTGCGCTTTACTTTTTTTTTTTTTTTAAGAGAAACGGACTGAAATGGAGAGAGATACCGGGGGGAAAAACTTCAAAACTTCAATCATCAAGGCAATGGACGAGGAAGGTCCTTCTGAATATTCGTCCTCAGACACACCAACTCTTGAGGCTTCATCAATAACGAGTGCAGAGTATTGCCGGTCCAGGCCTGTGCGTGTTCACAAATAAGTTCAGAAGTTGTAGGGTTTATTATATCTGGGCAGCGAATGTATGTATTTTTCTCTCTTTTTAGTAAAGCGAATGTCATACTTTAATGGGATGGAGGGGAGGAGGAAGATAAAAGGCTGGAGGAGGAGGAAGAGGAGGAAGAGGAGGAGGAGGAGGAGGAAGAGAGGGAAGGGGAACATAGAAAGGAAGGAGAGGATGAAAGGAAGGATAGGAAAGCAGGAGGAGAAAGATAGATAGAAGGATAAAGGAGTTAGCTTTGAAATTCCCACACACACACACACACACACACACACACACACACACACACACACACACACACACACACACACACACACACACACACACACACACACACACACACACACACACACACACACACACACACACACAAGCACACACAAGCACACGCACACATGCCAACGCAAACACCTGCACATACATACATACATAAGCACCACATATTTCCAATCCGGACGCGTTAATAATCTCAAATGGCTCGTTGAAATTCGGATTTGGCGGTGTTAATTAATTTCCGCCTTAGTGTATTGAGGTCAGGAGGCTTTAGAATTACGACGCTTTGACTCTTTGATCACCTGCCAATTAACAGCTCTGAGGGATGAGAGGTGGTGGTGGTGGTGGTGGTGGTGGCGGTGGTGGTGATGCTGGTGGAGATTATTCGGAAGTGATAGTGGTGGATGACTGGTGGTTGTGGATGGTTGTTCTTGGTTTTAGTGGTGGTGGTGTGGTGGTGGTGGTGATGGTGGCTTATGGTGGTGGTAGTGGTGATACTTGTGGTTGTGGTGATGATGGCAACTTATGGTGGTGGTGAAGATAGTGGTGATATAATAGTGCGTGTTGTTGGTGGTGGTGGTTGTGGAGATGATAGATGGCAGCTTACGGTGATGGTGGTGATAATGGTTATGGTACTGGCGGCAGGAGTGATAGTTGTAGTGTCGAGAGATGCAAAACAACAGCAAATACAGCCACACAAACACTTAAGTCTCTTCATTACGTGCCTCATTCATCAAGGAAACCGTATTATGCTTATAGAACAATTTAACATAGGACAAGGGTGGTTATATATCTTACAAGGACGTTTACAAGCTCTCCATTTATGTTTACCAATATAACACGCTCTCTCACATGATGCGGATGATTAATTTTCAACCAGACATCTGCTCAAAAAAAAAAATAGAATAAATAGATAAAATAAAATAAATAAATAAAAAAAAAATCATGAACATTCTCTAGACCAGGAACTTGTATATAGAGGCACCAATTAAAACTGAATCGTCCATCAATATCCCGAGACGGATTTACGAATAGAATTGGAAAAAAATACAAGATAACAGCAGGAGATAGGGATGTGCTGGCCTTCTCTCTCTCTCCCGTTGCTCTGTTGCGTCACCAGCGGCAACTAACAGGTCTGGTCATGTCCCCGCGCGCCTTATGTATCTCCGTTAAACATAGTGGTTGTGTTATTAATTAGTCTAGCAGATGTCTGTTTTTACATCGCCTGTTACAAAAGAATACCTACTGTATATCTTTTAAGACTTTAATCTGAACCTGTTAAAGTGTACTTCTTAGAATGGACCGAAAAGGATCGTGTATGTATTTATAGTACTTTTATGTAAACCTGCATTATTTTGGCCAATAAAACTAACTGTTGAAGCTCGTGCACTCTACCGCTAATCTGACACCAATTTATCCTCCCCGTGATTCTCTTTCGTTAATCACAACCGGAAGTTATTGATCAGCTAGAGGATGTAAATACTTTCGCATTTTTTGGTGCATCGGGCGTATTTTGTGAGGGATGCGAAGTGAATCTGTCCTCTAAGGTCCTGTTCAGGCGCGGGCCAAGTTACGGTCTAATAATGTGGGATTATCTTGAAGAAACTTTACAAGATTATCTCGTAATTTCCCTCATTCTTGTCCGGGGTGATGTAAGATTAATCGGGGTGTAATTTGACGCAATTACCTTGTCAGCCTTCTTGAATATGAGAGTAAGATCCCCTTGTTTCCCATCGTGTGCCAAATCAGGATCAGGGATGCATTAATTATACACCAGTGGGCTTGATTTACAGCGCCATTTTACAAACTTTGCCTTCTGGAACTGTTTACCGCAAATAATTTATAACCCAGACCATCATAATTTGAACCATCTATGTAAAAGTTTTAGTACCAAGATAAAATTCCCCCCTGCAATGCATCAGAATCCCTCCACAGTTTTTCCTTTCAAGAGGCACGAGAAGAAATCATAAGTCGTGCAGCTGTGTCTTGGTCGCCTGGCGCTTTTATCACATTCCCATACCTTAAACCCCAATGGTATTTATGAGGTCAGGGAAGGCAGTGCTGGTAGTACAGGTAGTGAGTGAGGTGGCTAGGGCGCTCAGGTAGGCAGGAAGGAGGCCAATAGCAATAACCTAGGCATGTAGAGGAGAGTTGATACTAGATGTTGGATTAGAGGAAAGGAAGATGTGGGTGGTGTGGTTGCATCCTCCACCTGTCAACGAGTCTAGTTCTTAATGAAATAGTGTTTGGCTTTTATCTTTTGGAGGTTTAATCTTGTGAGGCACAGAAGTAAAGGGGGCAGGAAGAGAGGGAAGAGAAGGGAGAAGGGGATTTAAATGAAGGTTTGAGACTAAGAAGTTGAATGACACACTTACACACACACACACACACACACACACACTCACACACCTGGTAGTGATTAATCAGGTAGCAAACACGCCTCAGGATTCATCGTTGTTTAGTATGCACGAGACCAAACCAACAAACTAATGAAATATTCCCCCAGCCACACCCGACAACATTCCACATTATAGGTTTTGTTTATTTTTTTCTCTATTTCCTCAGCTTCGTTCCCCTCAAGGTTATACAGTGACTCTTCCTTCCCTCTCTCACTCTTCCTTGTTCTTTTTTTTTTTCTCCTACCCCCTGCCTCCCTCCGCCACTCCCTCTCTCCCCTGATCCTTCCCACCATCTCCTTTTGTCCTCGGGTCCTGACAAGACGTCGCGATTAAGTTGCTAAAGAGCTGATAATGAAGTTTGCTGATGCGAAAAATCTTAAAAAACGTGTGTCATTACGTCATGAAGACTCTCCTTGCCCAGTGTGTGTGTATGTGTGTGTGTGTGTGTGTGTGTGTGTGTGTGTGTGTGTGTGTGTGTGTGTGTGTGTGTGTGTGTGTGTGTGTGTGTGTCAGAGAGAGAGAGAGAGAGAGAGGAGTGAGAGAGAGAGAGAGAGGAGAGAGAGAGAGAGAGAGAGAGAGAGAGAGAGAGAGAGAGGAGAGAGAGAGAGAGAGAGGAGAGAGAGGAGAGATATTCATTAAAATGCAATACTCGTGTTAGAAAATCTTGTATAAGTCTCATGCATCATGTTAAATTTTACTATCATTATTTTCTTGTTTATTAATATTTTTTTATGAAGGCAATATGTGTTGATTTCCATCACGTTTAAATTCACTAATTAAAACATATGCAAAAAATTTTATGACTACTGTGTGTGTATGAGAGAGAGAGAGAGAGAGAGAGAGAGGAGAGAGAGAGAGAGAGAGAGAGAGAGAGGAGAGAGAGAGAGAGAGAGAGAGAGAGAGAGAGAGAGAGAGAGAGAGAGACAGGTGGGGAGGAAAAGAAGCAGGGAAGGCGAAGGAAAGAAGTGAGAAGGGAAGCAGAATCTCAGCAGGGTGCGCGGCTGATGAACAAAGGTGAAGGGAGACTCCTGCTGACTGGTTTGGAATTGGCGTTGCTTACTTGCCTGCCTCGCCTCCCTCGCCGGCTCTTCCTTCTTGCTTCAGGTGCTCATGACTGTCTCTACCTGAGTCGTCGTCCTTCTCTGCGCATTGGGGCACTTATAAATAGAAACATTATTTATTTTCCTCTTTCTTACATGACCTAGTTTGCCATATGAAGATTTGTATTATCAGTAACATGAGTAACGTATGTTTTTTTTACTCTTAAACTCTTATTTTAAAACAATTTTCACACATGTTTTCGTTCCCATTTCTTTCTTCGACTTACAGTGCGTGCGTGTATGCGTGTTGTTACCTATCCGTGTGCTTTCTCATCTTGTTCTCTCCCTGTCACTCCCTGTCTGCCGCGAGGCCCTCATCTCTTGGTGATAACGCTGTCTCCTTTCACCTTCGCTGATATCTGGACCAGCCAGCACCGCCTCTACACGCTTAGGTCAACACTCGAGGCTTCGGCGGATAGGAAGTGCGCCAGGCTGAAGGGGGGCGGCTCTCCAGGGCTGGGAATCGAGTGGGAAGAAGAGGAAGGAGGGTGACGAGACTGCGTGTGAGGTGGAAAGGGGGAGGACGTGAAGAGAATGGAAAAATGTAAAATGCGAGGGACAGGAAGAGAACAAGGGGAATAAGAGGAGCAGAAGGAAGGAGAGGAATGTGTGCAGGAAGATAGTACGCAGTATTGAGCAGACAAGAGGAGATGCTGAGATGCTGACTCACTCGCGAATTGCCAGCGAGAATAAACTTTCCCCGGGAGGATTGGTGAGAGAGAGAATGGATCATAATGTTCCGCGCCGGGGTGTTGTGAGTGCTTGCCAAACCTTTTTTTATATGTCCAAGCTGCGCCGCGACTACTAATTAAGATCTTGCGCCTTCAGGAACCCCGGTGAATAGAGTGATTGGGCGAGACACGCAGCAGACCGACTCCCTAATTACACAGGAACGAGGAGGCTTCCACAAGATGTTTATCAGCACATTTTAAAAGCAGTCGTTCCGCATCGCTAATTTTTACTGCGATTCTGTAAGTGTTAGCCGCAAGAAGTTACCGTCGCCATGCACTCACCTTGTCACTAAGAGATGGGAATAATAATAAGGTTCTCGTTCGGGTTATTAAGCACTTTTTTTCTCTCTCTCCCGTGTCTTGAGTGTCCTGAAGAGGGATGGGTGGACAGGTGGGCCGTCCTGTCAGTCACACGTCCTTTTCTCACATCCTGGCTGAAGTTGATATTTCCTGCCGGCTGAAATTCGTGTGAGAAGTCGAGTACAGTCCGCAGCCTCGGGTGTGTTCCTTTGTTGTGCGTCTTACATCAACTGGCCTCCATTTACTGTCTTCTGGCCGACCCACAAACGTCACACAAATTCTCATTCACTATTTAAGGAAAGTTTATTGCAGGTTTCACTTCAGTTAATTACTACCTCACCTCAGTTCCTGCTACACATCCACCCTCTCCCTTCTTCACCATCCCTATCATCACAACCATCATTATCATCATCACCCTTCCCTCGCTCATCCATCACCACATTCACGCCCAAACCCTTCCCTTCAGTATCCCTTCGTCAGTACCCTCGCATGTTTTCACTCGCCTCCACGCCCCTTCCACGCCCTCGCCGGCCCGATAGCGGGAGGAGGCTGTGCAGCTCTGCGTGTCTGCAAACAGGATGCATAATGTTGCACTAAGTGGCGCGCCTCTCGCTAGTTTGTTTACTCGTGTTGTAGCAGAGGAAGGAAAGGGCGTGGGACCGGGCCTAAGATTGAGTTAGAGAGAGAGAGAGAGAGAGAGAGAGAGAGAGAGAGAGAGAGAGAGAGAGAGAGAAGAGAGAGAGAGAGAGAGAGAGAGAGAGAGAGAGGCTTCATTAACTTTCCCCAATAATGAGCAGATGATGAAAATATTGGTATTCTTTATAGCTGCGCATTTATTTTGTTTTTGTTATTGATTTTTGTGATTACAATGATGCCAGTAGTAGTAGTAGTAGTAGTAGTAGTTAGTAGTAGTAGTAGTAGTAGTAGTAGTAGTAGTTAGTAGTAGTAGTAGTAGTAGTAGTAGTAGTAGCGGGAGACTGATACATTTAACTTCTTTTTTTTTCTTATGATATATGCTCACCCATTATCTTCCCATTCACACGTAAATTGTACATATCTTGTTTCCTGCACCGCTCCATTCCTTGCCTTTCTTTCACTTACATTCTGGTTTTCCTGTAATTTTCTGCTTCTTCCCACCACTTAACCTCTGACATTAGATGAAGGGAGGAAAGGAGGAGGAGAAGAGAGGATGGGAGGCAAGGGGAGAGAAAGAGAGAGAAAAAAAGAAAAAAAAAGGTCGTAAGGACAGGAAGGAGGATAAGGTAGGAAGACATACATACATACATACAACTCTGACCTCACTATATGGAAGAATAAAAGAAGAAAGGAAGAAAGAAAAAGAAGGTAACAAAGAACAAAGAAAACTGCAGTATGGGGGTAAATAATGAGACCAAGATAAAGGAGGGAGGAGTGTAAGAGAAAACAAAGGCGAAATAAAGAATGATGAAGGAAAAGCAAACGCGCTGAACTCAAGCTGGAGAGACAGTGATGGATGGAGAGACTCGGGGAAGGACGCAGGAGATGATTTGAGATACGCGTGAAGGATGATAATTATGCAGGAAGGAAGAGAATGACAAATATAAGGAAAGCTCTCGACGTATATCTCACCACCAAGAGTAAAAAGAGGAGGGGGAGAGGTGTTTATGCAGGGAAAAAGTATAAAGTTGTGTATTTTTTAGCATTAGGAAAGATTTATTGGTAGGAGAGATGCTTGTTTGCTTTAATGTTTTGTTCTTTCATCATTATTTTTAAAAGCCACATAGATAATTAGTCGTGTTCTTATGAATGTTTTCCTTACTGAAGGCCACAAACAACTTCCAGTACAGTCCGTTAATTCCAAGAAATAGGATGACGAAATGTTTAGGAATGCTAGAGAGAGAGAGAGAGAGAGAGAGAGAGAGAGAGAGAGAGAGAGAGAGAGAGAGAGAGAGAGAGAGAGAGAGAGAGCAGTGTTGATAGTTACTTCCTATAAGGACGAAGATTAATCTGTTTACACTTGTCCTTCACCACCACCACCGCCACCATCGTCTAGTCAGAGGAGTATTAGTCATTTTTTCTTTGTTACCTATGTTTTACTTTTTTATATTTACGTAAGTTAATACATGAGATCCTTTGCCGTAGAGGCTTTGTGAGTATCAGACTTCATTATAGTTGCTTACGTTGCACCCAAACAATTTATTTTTATCAGCTTAATAACTTAATTTTTTTTTTCGTGTGTGTGTGTGTGTGTGTGTGTGTGTGTGTGTGTGTGTGTGTGTGTATGAGTGGTTCCAGAGAGAGGCAAGGTTATTATATTTTTTTTTCTTTGCCTTAGTATATGAATAATCAACGTCTCATAAATATAAACAAGAGCGAAATGGACTCTGTTAATTGTGCTTGGTTCCATCCTGCTGTACCTTCAGTATGTATCAATTTCCTTGCGTGTTTTTTTTTACGTATCCAGTATAATGCGGTGATATGCGAGCTAAGTGAGACATCTTCCTGTTATTTGGTCTGGTTTTGCTGTATTTGTTTAACAAGATATTATGTGTAAGAATTGGCTTTAAAATCAAGTTCTTTTATTCAGAACAGAACAATTTTTTTCTTCATTATTTCCCACTTTTTTTTCTTTTTTTTTTTTTTTTACATATATGATGTGGTGATACGCGCGTTAAGTGAGATACCTTGCCCTTATCTGTTCTGGTTTTCCTGTTCCTACTAACAAGATATTACGTTTAAAATTCATCCTAAAATCCGGTTCTTACAATTAGAACATATTTAGCTTTTTTCTTGACTTTTGTTACTTCCTAAATTCTTCTTTTACATTAAGTCTTGGCATTTTAAGTTCGCGTATTTGTTACCATGATCATTCTCACCGCCTTTCATCCTTAGAGAAGCACTTTGCTGTACACACTTCTCGTCTCCCAGTCATCAGTTTGGATGTGTAAGGAGTGTAAGGATTATATTTGCCATGAAAGCGGGTGTTAGTCTCTCTCTCTCTCTCTCTCTCTCTCTCTCTCTCCTCTCTCTCTCTCTCTCTCTCTCTCTCTCTCTCCTCTCTCTCTCTCTCTCTCTCTCTCTCTCTCTCTCTCACAGGCAGACGGCGGGTGTATTTAGTGTGTATGTAAAAGTTTGTGGCGAGTCGCGGGTAGAGAGGCTCAGGTGACGGCGATGTTTGCTGGGGCGATACAAACTGAGTCGGCAAGTTAGATACTCTGGGTCGCGTTACTTAAAGCCTCACATACACACACACACACACACACACACACATACACACACACACACACACACACACACACACACACACACACACACACACACACACACACACACACACACACACACACACACACACACACACACACACACACACACACACGTATCATCTCCCATTTCCTATTCTCACTCCCTGAAACCGTATTTTTCTCCCTATTTATCCCTCCCTTAAGGTCTCTGCCTGTCTTTTCTCCCTCTCCTTTTCTCTCCCCTCCTTCCTTTTCCCTCGCACCTCCCCTTCTGTGCCGGTGGAGAGTGTGACAAACGACTTTCTCTCTCTCTCTCTCTCTCTCTCTCTCTCTCTCTCTCTCTCTCTCTCTCTCTCTCTCTCTCTCTCTCTCTCTCTCTCTCTCTCTCTCTCTCTCTCTCTCTCTCTCTCTCTCTTGTTTCCCCTCACCCTGACACCCCCCGCAGTCTGGTCTTGAGAGGGGAGCAGTAATCACCCATCGCGACCATTACAGAGGATAAAAAGTTAGGGTTTCAAGTACGCTATATGCAGTTTTAAGTGTCCGCATTTCATGGTCTTATTTCCCTCCCCCTGCGCTATTGTCTTAATCTCCCTCCCCATGGAACTATTACGTCTACGATCACTATTTGTTTCCTTGGGGTTTGTTAGATATGTTCCGCATCGTTCTGTCTTTCCTTTCCCCTTTGCTATCCTTACTTCCCTTCCCCATGGTTGGTTCTCATTGCCATTGTCCTCTAGTCTCCTCTCGTCTCGTCTCGTCTCGTCTCGTCTCGTCTCCTCTCCCCTCACGCGCTCTCCCGTCCCTCGCCAGTGCTGTGTTTCAAGGGGAAGGTTCGCTCTCCCGCCAGTAATTGAGGACATATATATTCATAGAATTATACTCGCAGAAATGTCAAATTCCGGCACATTATGATTATTATTATGATTTTATCGTCAAATGTTGAAGCAAATGATACCTACGAGTATTTTCTGCATTAAAATATGTGACTCGAGATGATTATTTTTTGTTATGTAATTGCAACTGGTTTGAAAAAAATAGTACGAAACAAACTCATATATTTCAACTTTAACTGGACTATTGCAAACTAGTTATCGGTAATGTGTTTTGGAAATGATACGGCAATGGCAGCAGTTACGTGCATGAGCATCAACAACAACTATTATAACACCAGCGCGAATAACAACAACATTAACAGTAGTAATTAAAAAAAATGAAAAGCCATAAAAAACTAACACAAAACACATAACAAAAAATGAATAGATAAATAGATAAATTAACAAATAAACAAACCCCTTGCGCATACCCGGCCAGTCCATCAGATGTAAGGAATGCTCTTAGGAATCACACACCAAAACACGCCAATAATTATTACAGAGGCCCACAGCGGAGTTACCAACCAAGCCAGCCACGCAAGGAAGCAACTGGGCGACTCCCTGGGGCATATTAACAGCTCCAAACTTTGCCTTGCATGCCTCCACTCCCCCACGCCTCCTACTGACCTGTTCCCTTCTAGCTGAACACGAACGGGGCGGTAGAGATAGTAGTAGTGGCAATAGTAGTAGTAGAAGTACAGTAGTGGTTTAGGTGGTTGTCTCTCAGTTCTTAGTTCCTTCCACCTGTCCCATCTTTCGCCACCTCTCAAATTGTGCTTTCTGATCGTTAGCAACCGAGGAAGCTACTGGTGAAAGGCAGAGAGCAGGAAGATTACTGAAGCAGGGCGGAGAGAAAGAAATAATAGGGTCTGGGAGTGTTCATTGTCAAAGTGGATGTCTAGATAGTTTTTGGCGGAGCGTCCCAGGGTGCTAAGCGTGTTTATTGTTCATGAGGGTGTGTGTGTTGCGGCGCCTGTTTGTTCTGCTGCGGGGGACGAGGAGCGCTAGGATACATCAGAGAGACGAGTAGGTGTAGGTGTAAGTGTGAGAAGTAGAGGGTGACGGTAGTGGTGGTGGTGGAGGTAGTGGTGCTCGTGGTGGTGATAGTGATGGGTGCTTGAGAAAGATGGTTATAGTTATAGTAGTGGTAGTAACAGTTGTGGTCCTGGTGATGATGGAAGAGGATGATAACATTGATAGTAGAGGTGATGATGATGATAGTTGGCAGGGAAGTTAAAAGAATGACAAAGTACACAGTAAATCATTGAGTGGAAGATTAGGGGAAAAAAAAAAAAGAAACAAAACGAGTATCCGGAAAGTCAAACTGTAAAGAAAAAAATAATAAAAAAGAAAAGAAAATACATAAATGCTGACTCGTAAATAAAAAAAATGTAAAAATAAAACGGATATAGGAAAAAGAAACACACACACACACACACACACACACACACACACACACACACACACACACACACACACACACACACACACACACACACACACACACACACACACACACACACACACCGAAAGTGGTTTCAACTAATGGGAAATAGATTTTTATTTGTTTATCCATCAAGCGAATACATTTGAGAATTTCACGACTGGAGATTTGTCTTGCCTTAAAAAAAAATGTGACAATAATGATGGGGCGGTGACTCCTCGAGGACAGCGCGCGGAGAGAGAGAGAGAGAGAGAGAGAGAGAGAGAGAGAGAGAGAGAGAGAGAGAGAGAGAGAGAGAGAGAGAGAGAGAGGAAGAGGTAAAAATAACAGTAGGAGAGTAGGAGAGAGAGAGGTGAGTGAGGAGGAAGAGCAGGATACCCATGAGTGGGCGCAGATTAGCCAGGGGGAAGAGCGAATGAAGGAGAGGAGGTAGGCAGAAGGATCCGATAGTGTTTGAACTCCTGAAGGTCGTGGGAACTCACTGGCCACTGCTTGGTGTACGAGGAGTCAGGATGAGCAAGTTTTAGGCAGATAGTTCAGAGATGGGAATGAGTGACTATCGTGTCTGTGGGGGAACTGGAGCGGATGTTGGCTAGATTCTTACTAATGGGAAAGGTAAAAGATGAGTAGTTGGGTTTGGAAATTATAAAATGTACTGTTTTTTTTTAGGCAGTTCAAAGTATCAGGTATTTAAAAGAGCTTCCTGTTTCCTCTCGGTGCCTTGAGAGTGCTAAGTGCATGCAGCCACCGACGTCTTACTGCCGCTGGGAGGCTAAAGGAAGGAGTGTGTCTCGTGGTTAGTCTTAATTAATCGCTAAACAAGAGGATTACGCCGAGCTGGTTAGGAAGAGCGGACGTCGTAAAGAAAAGAAAGCAGGGAACTAATCTCGCGGCTGAGGTTGGAAGTGAGCAGGTGATCATGCAACAGTTAATTACAGCAAATACCTGAGCTAGTACCTCAGGCGACGGGATCCTGTGATGCTGATGATACACGCGTCTGCTGCGGCGGAGAGGAGGGGAGATGGATTGATGGCTCCTTGCATCCCACACTCCCATCCCTTTACTTAACTTTGCCTTTTCTCTTTTTTTTTTCGCTACTATTAATACTACTGTTGTTGCTGCTGTTACTACTACTACTACTACTACTACTACTACTACTACTACTACTACTACTACTACTACTACTACTACTACTACTACTCCTCCTCCTCCTCCTCCTCCTCCTCCTCCTCCTCCTCCTCCTCCTCCTCCTCCTCCTCCTCCTCCTCCTCCTCCTCCTCCTCCTCCTCCTCCTCCTCCTCCTCCTCCTACTACTACTACTACTACTACTACTACTACTACCATCACAAGCAACAATTCAATGATTTCGTGGTATTTTCCTCCACAATAAACGCAAGAAAAGAAAAGCACCAAAGCACAAAATCGTAAAAAATCCACGCACGTAGTTAACCGTGAAAAAGAGAAGAGGAAAGGAGAGGGAAAAGTAGGAGGAAATCAGCTGTATCAATATTTATCGGCAAATACATCCTGGAATTGAAAACAGAGGCGGAATGGAATGAGTGTGTGGGCAGAGTCTTTAATGGGATGGGCTGGAAAGAGAGAGAGAGAGAGAGAACTTATCGAGAGGGAAGGTAATGGAATATCTGTGCATTCCTTTCAAGCTGCCCCCATCACTTGTTTTTTTTTTTCCTTTTTATTTATTTTTTTATTTTATATTTTTTTTTTTTGTATTATCATTATTATTTGGAGGACAGGCCAAGCGGTTCATTAGACTGAGGAGTTAGGGAGAGGGAGAGGGAGGAGAGAGAGAGAGAGAGAGAGAGAGAGAGAGAGAGAGAGAGAGAGAGAGAGAGAGAGAGAGAGAGAGAGAGAGAGAGAGAGAGAGAGAGAGTAGTTGCCATGGTGATGAGTAGTGTTTATATTATTTGGTTTCTTATCAAGACCAACCATTTAAGCCAGCTAGTACCTTTCTCTTTCTCTCTCTCTCTCTCTCTCTCTCTCTCTCTCTCTCTCTCTCTCTCTCTCTCTCTCTCTCTCTGCCATTCATCCATTTTTTTTCACCCATTTTCACACATGATTGCTCCTCCACCTTACTAAGCTAGCATTCACATTTCCCCCTCTCACATTTATCATCTTTTTCACACACACATATCTCTTTCGCAGTCACACCTCGCAATCCTGTCACCAAATCTCCATTCCACGCGTCTCATCTCCCGCCTCACCTTCCTTCCTCCTCTCGTATTCTCACACCTCTCGTGCTTAACTCGTAAAACGCACTGGATTCCGCGCACCATCACTAAGGAAATGACTGTCAAGCCCTCGATCTGCATGTGCTACACCCGCCTCTTCATGCATCTTGAGGCAGAGGCGCGCCGGATGAGAGGACATGGGCGAGGGTGGGGGAGAGTTTACGTGCGGCTAAGAGGTGCTGTATCTAGGAGCAGAGGAGCAGCGGGTCGACTTGCATCTTGGTAACAGCGGGAGGTACGGCGGCGAGGCGGGGTGGGTGGATGGGTGGATGAGTGGATGGGTGGATGGACTCTTTTGGCTGTGAGCACCTCCCATGAAAATCCGGGTCAGGGAGAGCGGAACGGGGGAAATGAGATGACGAGAGGGAAGTGGTGGCGCAATGGTACTGGAATGAGGATGATTTTTAAGGCGTGTGGTGTTGCGCGGACTCAAGACGGAGGGGAAATGATGGTAAAAAAAAGTTGAGTGCGCTTTAAATGTGGCGGCAGTAGCTCCAAACTGCGGCTCATTTTTCTTCGCTGCAGGAGTGAGGAAAGACTGCAAGACTCTGAATAGTAAATAACAGCAGCAGCGCAGCTTCGTGTTTCCAGGGAGTGCTTGGTGAAGGACGGTGATTCTCGGGATAGAAAAAATAATGGAAGGAGTAACTTATTTTAGTAATATTTCCGCATTTGCTTAAAACTGACTGATTGCTGGTAAGGATCGCAACAATTCTTCATCATTATTGGTCGGAAGTAATATTTTATGGATGCCTGGCAAGTAACAGAATTTATAAACATGAAATAGTATGTTGAGAGAGAGAGAGAGAGAGAGAGAGAGAGAGAGAGAGAGAGAGAGAGAGAGAGAGAGAGAGAGAGAGAGAGAGAATCAGCGTCATGTGTCACTTGAAATCGCGGGCTTCGACAGTTAATGCCAGGTAATCACGATGCAATCCTCGCATCTTACCGGATCAGAGGCAGGGAAAAAAACACAGACGAGGGCTAACTCAGCTAGACGACCAGAGACAATTTCCATAACCCTGTGCTGACTCTTTCCTTCTTGGAATATCTACCTTGCATTGCCTTTGATCTTGCTCACTCACCTACGCTCCCTATCTCTTCATTAATCTCATTAGCAGCGGCAGAGGGAGAAGGAAGGTATGCTGGCAAAGATGTGTGGAAGGTGAAGGTGTATTAAGGCAAGATGGGTACTGCAGGAGTGAGTTTTTCAGAGATTAATACGTAGAGATGTGTGTGATTAGTGTGCTGAAGGAAATAATTAACCGCAGATGAGCTTGGTACTAGAAGAGGATGCAAAGCCCGTATTGTATTAAGGTTAAGGAGTAGAAATACATGTATTCAGACGTGAGAAACTAAATTTGTCAACATTTTTGAGATTCTTCTGTACTTTTTATGGGGGAAAGAAGAAGAGGAGGAGCATATCCTGTACTTTTTTCCTCTTATTTTTTGTGCCCTTAGCTAGACCTCTGAGCATGTAAAGAAAACGAGAGAGAGAAAAAAAAGAAAAATGACAAGGAATATGAATGAAATAGCTATGTATACAAACATTCATAACGATTTATATGAAAAGTAGCAACAAAAAAATAAAGACCTTTGAGAATTTAGCGTCTCGGAAGAAATGTTGGGTTAGTAAATCACCGAACACAAAGAAAAGGAAATACTGAGCAATACATTATTGGTTCCATATAAGCCATCGAAGCCTAACGTGACCTCGCCATAAATCCCTGACCTCTTAACGGGCAATTCCCTCTCATTCCTTCCTCTTTTGTCTCTCTTCTCATTTCTTCCTCCTCTCCTTCGTCAGTTCTTCCCCGAGTCACTAGCGAATGGAAGTTGTAATTCTCTCATTTGTTGTTGCGTCTATTCTCATATTTTCCTCTTTTCTTTCGTCATTTCCTTCCCACACTATCTTTCACCTTTTGTCTCTCTTCCCACATTCTCCTCTTCTTCGTCAGCTTCATCCCTGTCAATTACAAGTCACTATTTCCCTCTCATTCTTTCCTTTGTTGTCTCTCTTCCCACATTCTCTTCTTCGTGAGTTCTTCCCAGCACGATCATAATTCCACTCTTATTCCTTCCTCTCTAGTCTCTCTCTCTCCACAGTCTCCTCTCCTCCGTCAGTTCATAGTGAATAGCAGTCCTCTCACCTTTCTGGCGGCTGTGATGTGGCGGGTGTTGACGCGATGCTGTGGGTGGAGGAAACTGGATACGCCCACACGCCCCCCGCCCACTCCTTCCTCAGCACTCACTTCCCACCCAGTCCTTCTACAAGCACCGCCACACACCTCCACACTCGCTTCATATCCTCACTTCTCCCCCTCCACCTCCTCCACTTCCTTCTTATTCTCTTTCTTCTTCTCCATCATCCCTTCACTCTTCTTTATGTAATTTACTGCTTCCTCTCCTCTTCTTCCCTTTCATCTTCTCCCCACTTCTTTCCCTTCATTCCTTCGTCCCATCCTCTCTCTCTCTCTCTCTCTCTCTCTCTCTCTCTCTCTCTCTCTCTCTCTCTCTCTCTCTCTCTCTCTCTCTCTCTCTCTCTCTCTCTCTCTCTCTCTCTCTCTCTCTCTCTCTCTCTCTCTCTCTCTCTCTCTCTCTCTCTCTCTCTCTCTCTCTCTCTCTCTCCAACATCAGCACAGTCACCATCTCAAGTTACAGTCATCACCAGGAACCTTTATCTGTGCGCTCTCTCTCTCTCTCTCTCTCTCTCTCTCTCTCTCTCTCTCTCTCTCTCTCTCTCTCTCTCTCTCTCTCTCTCTCTCTCTCTCTCTCTGATTCTGCTTTGTGTATAGATAATTATGTTATCGTTATTATTATTATTATTATTATTATCATTATTATTATTATTATTATTATTATTATTGACATCTTTCTGTCATTTGTCTCTATTTCCTTTGTTTCAAGACTTCCCACTCAACACCACCACCACCACCACCATCACTGCCATGACCTCCACCACCAGCCTGTCTTTCTTCGCGTAGCTTATTAAATTTGCAACGTCAGAGTAATTAAAAAGCACTTAACCACCCACTAACCTTGCCCACCCTCGAAACCTTCACCACCACCACCACAACCACCACCACGACAGTCACCATTGTACTCATCCTTCACTAATCTTTCATGCTCCACTTCCTCCTTTATTACAATCACCACCTCTTTCCTTCATTTTGATTCCCTTCCACCTGTCAGTATTTTTGGTAATCACCCTTTAATTATCATGATTTTCCTCACTCTCCACCCCTCACTTTCTCGCCTCACTTCGACCACAGCTGTTCCTTCCTCTCTCACACTCTCACACCTTTCCCCCATGACCAAACTCCTCACATTTCTACTCGTCAGTCCTCTAAATACTTTCCTAATACTTTATAGTGTGTTTCTGGTGCTTAAGAACCTCTCCTTTTTTTCTCCACCCCTCCCCGTCACAGCTGAGTGCAGTGTATTGGCTGGCGTTTTAGGATGGTGTTTGATCTTGTGTCGTACAGTGATGAAGAGCAATTTTTCGTGTTTGTTTTTTCTATCTCAGTGTGTTACTTGGCGGCGCTGGAGTGTGTTTGATTACTCTCCGCCACGTGTCTAATATTCATCTGTTTTTGTCTCTTTTTACAGGTGAGTGTGTTTCCTGGCGCGCTGCGAGGGTGAGATGGGGCGGGGAGGCAGGTAAAGTGTCAGCACCATCACCACCATCACCGCCATCACAGCCATCACCACATACTACTGCCACTATTAACACCATCACCGTCACACCTGCCTCACGTTTTCCGCCCTCATCGTGTTGACAAGGAAATCACATCAGCCAACGCGGCCCGAACTCCTCGTGAAATATTACGTGGGTGTATTATTTCAAACAATATTATGTTGCTTACTGTTGTGTGTCATGGGGTTAATTCGACGACGACAGGAGCGGCAATGTGTGTGTGTATGTGTGTGTGTTGGTAGTAAAGTTGAGCACTCCAGCCTATTTTTCCCTCCGCACACACTCCATTTTTCCTTCTCCTTCCACCTCTCAGTTCCTCACTCTGCACTTTTTCCTTCCTTTCTTCCCTCCTTTACTATCTCCATTCTTTACCACATCTCCAAACCCACGCACTTCTTCCATCCTTTCCTTCCTCTCTTTCTCTTCCTCTCCAGTCCTTCATACCCTCCCTCCTTACCCACCCACCCTTCCTCCCTTCTTTGCAGCCTCCTTCCCCCTTTCTCCGTCCCTTCTCTCAAGTGACGGAATCGACAGGTGCCTCGTGCAAGGGTTTAGCCAGAAAATATAGCGTGTTGTCTCAAGTCACAGTTTTACACTCGTTCACAGCAGGGAATAAATAGGCCGCTGGCAGAGACGTGAACGAGGGTGATCTGTCATTACTTTGGTTGGTGGGGAGGCGGGGACGTGAAGCGAGGAGGAAAGGGGAGGATGGCTTGGAAAGAGAAGACGGAGGGAACGGAGGGAGAGAAGGAGGGTGGGAAGGGAAGAAAGAAGGACGAGAAAAAATGGAGGGATGGAGGGGACGTCATTCTCTCCACTAATTTCTGCACTAAATCTTTCTCTTGCTCTTTTTTCACACACAACTCACACATTCTCCTCCCGGATGGCGTGGCCGTGGCTCTCTCTCTCACACACACACACACACACACACACACACACACACACACACACACACACACACACACACACACACACACACACACACACACACACACACACACACACACACAGACACACACATATTCTTATCCTACACCAGCAATTCGGTTATAGTTATGTCGTCGGAAAACTACAAACAGTTTTAGCATACGAGAGAGAGAGAGAGAGAGAGAGAGAGAGAGAGAGAGAGAGAGAGAGAGAGAGAGAGAGAGAGAGAGAGAGAGAGAGAGAGAGAGAGGATCCGCCCACGATAACAGGATAGATAAGCTTCGTGCCAAGATTTTATCAGGTCTTCCTCTCCGCCTCTTCCAGTTCCTCCTCCTCCTCCTCCTCCTCCTCCTCCTCCTCCTCCTCCTCCTCCTCCTCCTCCTCCTCCTCCTCCTCCGCCTCCTCCTCCTCCTCCACCTCCTCCTCCAAGTCCTCATCCCCAGCCTCCATCATAAGCTTTTACCGATGGTATAAAACTTTCAGTGATTTTATACTCTCACGTAGAATATCTTTAATTAATATTTAATCACCAGTGAGAAAAGCCTTTGGAATTATCACTTAACTTTGATTCCCAGGCGTTGATTTATGATCCACTCTTAAAAAGGTGGAGGAGAAGGAGGAGGAGCAGAGGGAGGAGCAGAAGGAGGAGGAGGAGGGAGGGGGAGGAAAAAGAGGAAAAAGAAGAGGAGACAAAAAGAAAGAAAGAAGGAAGGAAGGAAAGGAATATATATATATACAAGAAGAATATGCTAAATTTATAAAAAAGCTTAGCCCGTAAAAATATATGAAAATTTGCAGTGAAAATAGACGAAAAAAGTTGCAAAAATGTCTGGGGAGACGAAGACGAGGAGAAGAAGGAGTAGAAAGGCAAGGAGGAGGAGAAGGAGGAGAAGTTGAGAGTATATTGGGTAAGTAAAAGAAATAAGTAAAAGATCGGGTGAAGGAGGAGGAGGAGGAGGAGGAGGAAAAGGAGAAGGAGAAGGAGGAGAAGGTGAGTATAGGGTGAGAATTCTTTTGTGCAGAGAAGGATTGAAGGAGGAGAAGAGAAAAGAAGAGAAGATGATAAAAAAAAATAGGAAGAGGAGTACAATCATTGACCTTAGAAGTTGCGAGGACACTGAAGGACTGATGCAAACCTTTACTTCAAACTTCGATGCATTTTTCACGTAAAGAATGCAAAGAAAACAGTTGGACGTGCTACAGAAACCTAGTATGACGTAGAGAGAATATTAAGTAGAATATCAAGTGTCTTATCTACGTAGATGTCGGA
>NC_087162.1:8985000-9025000 GCF_035594125.1 Scylla paramamosain | reverse complement strand
TCAGGCGCACGTACGTCTCTGTCGACTAACTTTATTCCTGCTCGTAAGTTTCCACATTTCCATTGTTTGTCTCATGGGACGTTCCTTCTTATCTTTCTTATCCATCGAAGACAACTTTTCTTTTCTAGCGGTGCCCTTGGCGGCCTCTTGACCTGCTTCACCTCTCTCGAGACGCCCTTGTCCTCTTGTCCTTTGATACGGCTGATTCTCTCTCTCTCTCTCTCTCTCTCTCTCTCTCTCTCTCTCTCTCTCTCTCTCTCTCTCTCTCTCTCTCTCTCTCTCTCTCTCTCTCTCTCTCTCTCTCTCTCTCTCTCTCTCTCTCTCTCTCTCTCTCTCTCTCTCTCTCATATTCTTTCCGTTCCTTTGTTGTCTCATCCATGGTATTCGTCATCATTATATTTTGTTTTTGTAGACTCCAAATGCTGGTCTTTTGTTTGTGGTTTTTATATGCTTAATTTGTATCATTATTCTTGCTCTTTCTGTCTGTCTGTCTGTATGTATGTCTGTTTGTCTGTCTGTCTTTCTGTCTGGCTGGCTGGCTGGCTGGTGCTCTCTCTCTCTCTCTCTCTCTCTCTCTCTCTCTCTCTCTCTCTCTCTCTCTCTCTCTCTCTCTCTCTCTCTCTCTCTCTCTCTCTCTCTCTCTCTCTCTCTCTCTCTCTCTCTCTCTCTTACTTCCATTTACGGCCCTCCTTCCTGTCCCATACATTCACCTGTCAATCTTTCATCAATCCTTCACAAAATTTTCATCCTGCTCACATCCCACCCATCTCCCTTCTTTCCTCCCTTCCCTGGGCGTCCACAGACATTATCAGGGGTGCGGCGGGTCAGGGAGGGCGGAAGGGACATCGTGACGCCATCGTAAGCATCAACACAATCTGAAGACCTGGACGAGCTGCGACCGTCTCCCGCGAGTTTGTTTGCGAAAGGGATAATGCGAGGCTTACACGGTGTCTGCCTTGATGCACTGTACGTAGGAGAGAGATTAGCGTCACGCACCGCACTCAGGGCATCCGGGTGGAGTCTCGAGAAAACAGTGAGAATGTTCTCGTCGAAGAGGTAATGAGCGCTCAAAGGATAGACGTAAAAACAACGTAATTGTAGACTCAGTTCGCCGCTCTGGTGTGTGACCAGGACGTGATCCCAGGCGCCGTCTTCCTGCGACGTAGACATGAAGACTTGACTCGGTGCAGGGTGGCAGGCAGGCGCGGTGAGAGGCTGTGTGGGGCGGGGCCAGGCGAGGCGAGGCGAAGAGAGGCAAGGAGAGCTGAGGCCATCTGTGAGCATCGTGTTGCCTCCAATAGCCTACAATTAATGGCTATCTCTTTGGCTTCAAGGAGGTTTCATAGCATGCCGAGTAGTGATACTGGCCAGGCAAGTGTGTGTGTGTGTGTGTGTGTGTGTGTGTGTGTGTGTGTGTGTGTGTGTGTATGTGTGGTGTACTTTTTGTATGTGCAGACAGACCAAAGGCTACCAAGAGTTGCAAAAAGTTGGGAAGCGCTTTTACTCGCAACTTTCTCCACACAAAAAAAGTAGAATAGAACACTGAACAGTTTAAAAGAAAGAAAAAAAAACATACAACTATGAGACTCTCCTTCATAGCACTAACGCAACTCAAAGTCAGACCAAGCATACATCCAACACATAACCAACTCAAACACTCCCATACTGTTCCTCACCTCCGCTTAGACTCCCGCTCACCTTCCGCCGCCACTTCTCGCTCATCAAGCTCTCGCGGCGGGGCATAACGAGGGCTGCTTTGTCAGGTTTATGGGGAAAAAACTCGCGGTAAGTGTGCAGTTAAGGCGGCGTCAGTGTTTGGTGAACGAGGAGACTAATTCTGTTGCCGCAGCTCCGTTTTTAGAGACGGGACGCGATAAACCAGAAGTTGTCACTCATTAAGAAGGTACACAGGAAGGGAAGGAGGGGAGCTGGGAGACAAGAGAGAGAGAGAGAGAGAGAGAGAGAGAGAGAGAGAGAGAGAGAGAGAGAGAGAGAGAGAGAGAGAGAGAGAGAGAGATTATGTGTGTGTGTATGTGTGTGTGTAGTAAAATGAGATGAGAATACTTGATAGAGGGAGTGAGAGAGGAAGTATGAATAAGAACAGCAAGAAACTGAATGAGAGAGAGAGAGAGAGAGAGAGAGAGAGAGAGAGAGAGAGAGAGAGAGAGAGAGAGAGAGAGAGAGAGAGAGAGAGAGAGAGAGAGAGCAGTGAGGCGGAGATGAATGGGTATAAAGGGAGTCAGCAGAAGCGAAGCCACAGCTGTGAACGAGCCTCGCCTCTCCTCTTGTGGCTGAAGGAGAGAGAGAGAGAGAGAGAGAGAGAGAGAGAGAGAGAGAGAGAGAGAGAGAGAGAGAGAGAGAGAGAGAGAGAGAGAGGCTGGGAGGACTCAAACCTGTCCATTGAGACTCCTGATTGATTACTGGCTTCATTCTCTTCATTCTCTTTCTCTCTCTCTCTCTCTTAGTTCCATCGACATCATCTTTCTGTCCTGTCCCTTCTTCTCTCTCTTCCCTTTCTTATTTGCATTTTTGTCCCCATCACTTCATGCATGCTTCATTACTCGGCAGTTCCTTTCTTCATCCTCCTTCTCTTTTCTATTCCTTCTCGTTCGTTTTATTTTTTATTTTTATTATTTTTCAATTTTCAGTTATGGATATTTTTTAGGTCCTGTTTTGATTGGTGTTCGCATTACATTCTTTATTTCGCGCATGATTTCTCTTTTCTAGTCCCGCTTTCCGTCCCTTTTTCCTCGTGAGTATTCTTTTCTCCTCTCTATCTTCGTCTTCTTCTTCTTCCATCTTTTCATTTGTCGAGGCACAATGAATGTATAAGAGGTGTTTAGTATTTAAATATCCTCTTTCGTATATTTTCGTCTTTCATATTCATTCATTCGTACGTTCCTCCTCCTCCTCCTCCTCCTCCTCCTCCTCCTCCTCCTCCTCCTCCTCCTCCTCCTCCTCCTCCTCCTCCTCCAACATGCCCTTTCTTCACTGTTCCCCTTTTTACTCCTCCACCTTTCCTTCATCCCTCCGGCCATCCATCTCGACTTCCTCCCCTTCCTCTCCCTCTCTTTTTCTCTCCCTCTCCCTCCCTCAATACACCCTAACTCCCTTTTCCTTTCCCTCTTTCTTACCTAACGTCTTCTCCCTCCTTTGCTGCACCCCCCAATCCATTACTCCCTTCCTTTCTCTCCCCCTCGGGCCCCTTCTCTCCCTCTCCCCTCGGTGCGTCAGATGGTGCCCAGATAACTCTTCTATGGTGACGAATGCTGCTAAGATGTAGTTTTTTTTTCTAAACGAGCCAGAATCAATACCAACGTTAACTTTTTCTCCTTTCCCTTTTTTTTTTGTCTCTTTCCTGATTTAGTTTGTTGGTTTCTTTCTTTCTCTGTTACTTGTCTGCACCTGTTTTTTTTTTTCCAGTATTTGTTTTCTCTCTCTCTCTCTCTCTCTCTCTCTCTCTCTCTCTCTCTCTCTCTCTCTCTCTCTCTCTCTCTCTCTCTCTCTCGTATCTACTCATTCATGCTTCCATCTCCCCTTCTTCACACTTCACAGAACTCAGGAAGCCTCGGGGTAAATATATGCAGTAGGTGGCTGATCTTGACTCTCTCTCTCTCTCTCTCTCTCTCTCTCTCTCTCTCTCTCTCTCTCTCTCTCTCTCTCTCTCTCTCTCTCTCTGATACATTATTTTACCAGCTACTTTCATTTTTTGTTTTCTTTTCCTCGAACCTCTCAAGTTTCCAATCTACAAAAGAAAACGCAAGATTATGTCGTGTGCAATCAGAGGGACTTAGCTAATTTTCCCTAATGGAGAGTTTGGTAGTAATGACAGTGCTTCGTTCTTCCCCATAATGTTTATTCTCCTCTTGTTCCTCCTCCTCCTCTTCCTCCTCCTCTTCTTCTTCTTCTTGCTTCTCCTCCTGGTTTTCCTCGACATCCGCCACAACCACATCGTCTTCCTCCTCTTCCTTCTCCTCCTCCACCTCCTCTTCCTCCTTCAGCTTATCCTCTTCCTTCTCCTCTTCCTCTTCCTCCTCCTTCATTAACGTTACCAGATATTTTTGTGAGTCAGCTTTTTTCATTTTCATTTGATTCAGTGGCTTATGACAAATGGATTTTCTTGATTTCTTTTCTTTCCTTGCTTTGTCCTCTGGTGTTGTTTCTCAAGATTTAGTGTGACAACAATTTAGCAAGCAGTAGAACAGTCTCTCTCTCTCTCTCTCTCTCTCTCTCTCTCTCTCTCTCTCTCTCTGTATTTTCCTTTGTTTCCTCCTCTTTTCGCGTATGCACTTCCTTTATGAATCTCTGTCCCCTTTTTTTTCCCCTGCACATTTTCATGCATTATATTCGCCTTAGTTTTATTCTCTTCTTCCTTCATGCACCGATTAACTCCATTTCATTTCTTTCTCTCATTTGTTTCACCCTCCGCTTCGCTTAGCAGGCAAATCCTTTACTTGATTATAAATGCTTTTTTTTTTTTTTTGTGCATTCGTTCATATATTTACATGCTACACTTCTTTCCTCCAGTTTGTTTCGCAGTTCTTTTGTTTCATCGTAGATTTAATTGCTTTCATGTCCTCCTCTGCCTTGGGGTCTCAGTATATATGGCCCGTATTCAGAAAAGCGCTGCTCTCACAACGACTATTTTCAAAAGTTGCAGAGATGATTAGTCAGGTTCTCAAGAGTGTTTCGTCTGTTAATAATGTAGAAATCTTGTCAATTTGTCTCTAGAATCATACAGAACATCCTTAAGAGCCCGTGTAACATCAGCTATATAGAGTCTTATGAATGTAGTGGAGGTGCGGCGCAGAAATGTTTCAAAATATGGTTCATAGGTCTTGTTCTCTACTCCCTTCCTTGGACTTCCTTTCCCAGCCGCTTACAACAACTAACTCTCATGTCTTCCTCTTCCTTGCCGTTTCATAGTCTTATTCTCTGTTCCCTCCCTTGGCCAGCCCTTCCCATGCCTCCCTCCTCTGCCTCTCACATTCACCCCTCGGCGACTGGGTCATGCAGAAAATTAGGCGTATAAATCCACGCCCTGTCTCTGCCGTAACTTTCACCGCCGCCAGAAAACACTTGCTAATTATATGGAGCAGATGTCGACGGTGGGGGTTCTCGTGTGTCATGGCTATTCTCTCTCTCTCTCTCTCTCTCTCTCTCTCTCTCTCTCTCTCTCTCTCTCTCTCTCTCTCTCTCTCTCTCTCTCTCTCTCTCTCTCTCTCTCTCTCTCTCTCGTTAGGATAATAAAGTGGATAGGACAAGGTCTGATAATAGTATTTACCACAACAAGCACATCCTGTTTTCTAAAGCTGCTGGTTTGTTTGTACGTTAATTTATCTTCCTCTTTTGAAGAAAGAAGAAAGAAAGAAAGAAAAAAAAATCACGTGGCAGATGAAGTGCTCTGTTGTGTTAATGCTTGCTTTGATGATCTTTCCCAAACAGTATGTTCTTCCTTTTTCTTAATTCGTTTGTGTTAACATGTTGCATTTGAAATTGAAGTATTTATTTTCTTTAGGGACTGGCACTTCACAGGCCTTTTCCATCCTTTTTGTTATTCTTGGACATTAAACAAATAATATGTTATGGAATTTAACCAATAGTATTACTGCATATACTATCCATTTAATATCTACGTAGAGCTGAATACTGAAATGATGCAACACATTATTTAACGAACAAGAGAGAAGCAAATATACTTTCACTAATCCTCATTTGATCCCAAACCTTTCCGTCACATTGCATTCACTTTCATTCAATAAGAGAGAAACATATGCACTTTCGTTAATCTTCATCTGATCTCAAACCTTTCCGTCACATTGCATTCACTTTCTCTCCTTTCTCCCTTGTTGCTCATTCACACACTCTGATATCTGCTTCTGACTCGGCATTTCCTGTATTTCTTTCCAGCAGACTTCTTCCCAGCGTGTCTTGTGCTATTTGAATACGATATCACTTGTGTTCTCTTAGATAGAATGCGAAGATGTTCCTTTGTTTGTTCTTCCTTTGCTTCGTTCTCAGGCTCTTTGTCGTATTTCACAGCATTGTTTTTAGTCTCTCTCCTTTGTGTTCCTGCCTTCCTTCTCGCTTTCTTTGTCTTCCCGTCTCTCTCTGTCATATCTTCCTGCTTTATGCGTTGGGTTTCTCGCTTTATTCTCGTCCTGTGTTTGCATTCTCTCTCTCTCTCTCTCTCTCTCTCTCTCTCTCTCTCTCTCTCTCTCTCTCTCTCTCTCTCTCTCTCTCTCATTTTATTAAGTTTAATCGCGTGATTATGATCATTAATTTGTGTTCGTTATAATGAGTATTCTTATTTTTTACCCAAGTTAATTAAGCGCTGCCCAGAATTCTTTTAACAGGTATATGAATGAATAAATAAATAGATGGCTCATTTAATAGATAAACTGATAGATAGTTAGACAGATACACAGATAGACAAATGAGTAGATAAATAGATAGACAGATAGATAGAGAAACAAAACCAGACAGACAGACTAATAGATAAATGTATAAATGAAGAGATAAATAGATAGATAGATGGCTAAAGAGATAGATAGATAGGTAGATAAATAGACAGACGGATGGATAGATAGATAGATAAATAAATAGCCATGAAATTCTTCCGAGAGATAAATAAATAGATAAAACTGATTCAGAGAGAGAGAGAGAGAGAGAGAGAGAGAGAGAGAGAGAGAGAGAGAGAGAGAGAGAGAGAGAGAGAGAGAGAGGTGACATCATGTTCCACTTTCCTCTCTCTCTCTCTCCCTCAACTTTCGTCACAACACCAACACCTTTTCCTCTCCTCGCCTCACTGTTTTCCTCACCATCCACCACCACCACCACTACCAGCACCACCACCCCCGCCATTACTGCTGCACTTTTCCTCCCATCCATGATTATTCGATTGTTTATGTGTGTCACGTTGGCGAGGCGGCCCCAGCTCACCCATCTCCAGCAGCTGCATCCCGACACCTGCCACAACCCTGGGATTCCGACACGAGTCTCCTTTAAAGCCCAGCTGATGTCACCACCCAGTTCTCTTAAGCCTTGGGACTCTTGAGGGAAGGAAGTGGTTTTGTGGGTGTGTGTTAGGTTGGGAAGGTGTGTGTGTGTGTGTGTGTGTGTGTGTGTGTGTGTGTGTGTGTGTGTGTGTGTGTGTGTGTGTGTGTGTGTGTATGTGTTTTGGGAGATGTCTTTGTGTGTTTGTGCGTGTTTTAAAGATCTCTTTATGTATGGGCGTCCTCAGAGGAGGGTAGTACCTTAGTGTGTGTGTGTGTGTGTGTGTGTGTGTGTGTGTGTGGGAAGTGTCTGTTTGTGTGTGTTTTGAGATCTTGTGTGCTTGTGCGTGTGTTTTGAGGAACTTAGGAAAGAAAGTAATAAGTTTCGTCTGAAAGCCAGCGGCACGTAAATATAATTGCAAAACAGATCTGAGTAAATATTATTACCATTTTTAGTCGTATTGAATTGTGTTTGACAGCCAGCGAGACGGAAAACTGATGGCGAAAAGATTTGAAAACATTATTATCTTCATTATAGTCGGTATTCGGTATTATCATTATTCTTTTTGGCCTTGTTATCGTTGTTGTTACGGAGGCCATCTTGCCATCTTTTCAGGTATAAAAATTAACTCGCCTTTCGTGTTTGTCGCCACGCAGAGTAATGAAGGGAAGTGATGGCCTGAGGGGAGGGAGAGGAAGAAATAGGAGAGTAAATCATTATCTGAATTAGGAAAGAGGCTGTAAAGTATTTTTTTCCACCTCATTCTACGCAGTTACCGAGGCACCGCAAACTGTGGGACCTTCTGACATGCGAGGCTGGCGTCATATTTTATCGCAAACGTGCATAATTTTTCCCTCCTACTCTTCTTTATTTCTCTTTCTACCCCAATGGTTTTCAATTATCCCTCCTCCTTCCCATTCTCCTTCCGCAGTGCTCTGGCGTGACACAGAGCAACCTAATCCCGCGAAATGACCGCCAAAATCCGTCTTTTTGTGTGGTCGGGCTTCGCGAAATTAATGACAAACACTACCCTAGAATTCCTATTTTTCCAACCCTCCCTGGACTTGAATAATAATAAACCTTTCCTGCTACAATTTTTTCCCGCGTGCATATGATGAAAACCGTCACCGAGTTACACCACAGCAACAGAGGCGGTGGGTGAATTAGGTCTGGATGGTGGTGACGGCAGGTGGAGTGCTGATGACAGTGGCGGTGGTGGTGGTGGTGGTGGTGGTGGTGGTGGTGGAGAGAGACGGAAAGGGAAGCGTGAATAGCAGCCGTGGTGTGGTGGAGACGCCACGAGAGGCCTTATGAGGGGAGCTGCTGAGTGGTGAGAGAAGCTTATGTACTCGCACCAAGAGAGAGAGAGAGAGAGAGAGAGAGAGAGAGAGAGAGAGAGAGAGAGAGAGAGAGAGAGAGAGAGTGTGTGTGTATGAAACTTGAAATGAAGGAAAGATAAAAGAAATCCACGAAGAGTTTGAGAGGAATTTACATAAACAGCAAAGTGTGGGCCGATGCTTTCTGGTGAATGGAGAAGGAAGAAATGAGCAAAAGTAGGCACGGAAAAGACACGTTGATAGGTGGATTGGTAAAGGGCAAGTGTGTGCTAAAGCTCAGGTATTCTTAGTAAGGGAGGAGAGCGCGAGGGGTTGTAAGCTGGAGGTCAAACAGAACCAAAGGGAGAAAGAGAGTAGTAGGCCTGAGAAGACTTAGAGATGGAGAGAAGGAAGGAGGGAGTGAGGGGGAGATAAATCCTTGCACATGTGAGGGAATGGCAAAAGAAAGAGAGAAAGAATAGAAAAGTGGTAAAAAAGTTAACTAATACTTTAAAAAATACGAAAACTGGGCAGTATAAAAAAAAAAGAGTTGCATATATTTAGATTTCTCTTGGGGGAGAAGAAAATTTTACCGTGAATTTGTGCAGAAGTACGTAAAACAAGGAACGACACACTGCGGCGTAGGTTTGGTGATAGAAAAGAGGCGGCCACAAAATGCCAGGCCGCGCCTGCCACCCTGAGCAGCCTGTGGAGGGTTCTCATGCCGTAAACCAATTTTTGTTCCTAAGTGAAGGTGAACGTAAGCCGACTACGCCTTCGGGAGGAAGTGAGGCAAAGAGAGAGGGAGAGGGAGAGGGAGAGAGGCACCGGCGGGGTTTAAGGAAGGAAGAGGTGGTGTCTGGAGAGCCACTCAAAGGCTGGGGGTTGTGAGCCACTCTTACCTGTACAGCACACCTGCCTAACGTCTCTGATAAGTCCTCATCTCCCGCGCCTACTCGTGTAATGGTGCGGCTGATAGAGGATAGACTTTCAATATGTTCTTTTCCGTGTATTTGAAAGGAGTAGCACTTGTATTATCTCTCTTTCTTTAACGTCACTGATATGCCTCTGTCTCCTGTCCCTGCTTTGGTATTGGTGCGACTGATAGAGGATAGACTTTTAACATGTTCTTTTTCTATATGTTTCAAAAGAGTAGTACTTGTATATCCCTCTATTTCTTTAACGTCTCTGATTGACCTTCATATCCTGTCCTCACACTTGTAATGGTACGGCTGATAGAGGATAGGCACTTGGTAGGTTATTTTCTGTACTTCAAAGGAGTGGCACTTCTATATTTTCCTTTTTCGTCACTGATACTCGTAAGTCATCTCTCGCTTCCTCGTGTAATAGTTTTGCTGATACAGGATGGACTCAGGATACGTTCTTTTATGAGTATTTTAAAGTCGTTGTAGTACATTTCTCTCTTTCCCTTCAGTGCTTTTGTGTGTGTGTGTGTGTGTGTGTGTGTGTGTGTGTGTGTGTGTGTGTGTGTGTGTGTGTGTGTGTGTGTGTGTGTGTGTGTGTGTGTGTGTGTGTGTGTGTGTGGGTCAATGAGATACAGTGACTGCTTAAGGTGATGGTGGAAAGTGGTGCACGATGTAGAGGAAGAGACACAGGGAGATGAGGAGGAGGCGAGGGAAGGGAAGGGAAGGGGAATGCTCATATATCTTGGTAGTAATGATGAGAAGACCTTCCCCCTTCCCCCTGACCCCTGCAGCGCTCTAATCAACCTTGCCTCGCACCTTACACCTCCCTACCTCTCCTTCCCTCCCTTCCTCCTTCTCCCTGCCTCCCATGTCTTCCTGCTTAACTCTCACCTTTTTCTCCCTACCTCCCTCTTCTTCCTTGCTTTCCTACCTCTCTCTTCCTCTTACTCCCTTTCTCCGTCTCTCGTCTCTTTTTTTTTCCTTCGCATCTACTCATGCATCTCTTTTCCTGTTTAATTCTCACCCCCTTCCTTCTTTTCCTTACTTTCTTTCCTTCCTTTCCCTCCTTCTTTTCATTATTTCATTCTTTTTGCATCTACTCACCAAACTGCCTAACTCTCTCTCTCTCTCTCTCTCTCTCTCTCTCTCTCTCTCTCTCTCTCTCTCTCTCTCTCTCTCTCTCTCTCTCTCTCTCTCTCTCTCTCTCTCTCTCTCTCTCTCTCTCTCTCTCTCTCTCTCTCTCTACCCCCTCCCTCATCATTCATCTCCAACATCAACAATTTCCTCTCCTTTAAGCAGTACATTATCTTCTTCCTCTCCCTCCCGTCTCCTCCGGCGCCATATGACCCCGGTCCTGCGCTGACGAGTGTTAATTAATCAATCATTCAATTAAAATTCCCTTCTTCCTCCTCCTGCTTAGTCTTCTGCCTTTGTGTTTTTCTCATTTACTCGTACTTTTATCTTTCAAGGTTTTTTTATGTGTGTTTATTTTTTATTCTGCATTCTTAGAGAGAGAGAGAGAGAGAGAGAGAGAGAGAGAGAGAGAGAGAGAGAGAGAGAGAGAGAGAGAGAGAGAGATTACACTGATTTGGCCATTAAGTATTTGTTCATTAGGTCTATTAAAATTTAATGATAATGCAGCCAGGTTAAGTAAGGTAAAGGTTAAAAAAAGAGCGAGGTTTTTACACACACAGAGAGAGAAAGAGAGAGTTTAGAGAGAGAGAGAGAGAGAGAGAGAGAGAGAGAGAGAGAGAGAGAGAGAGAGAGAGAGAGAGAGAGAGAGAGAGAAACCGACAGGCAGACAGAGATTAACTTGACAGTCATATAATAGAAAAAACACGCATTTCCTGTGTTGCTACAGTAAAGGAGGCATTACTGATCCTGCCTTGGACTGACGCGCCGAATGACCAACTAATCTTTAAGTGTGACCGATCGTGAGAAGAAAGGCTTAGGGTCGTGACGAGGAGCAGCCGACGGTCATTGCGCGGCGGGGCTATCACACTGACGGAAGGGGAACAGAACAAACCAAGACGTAGTGTGCGGTCAGAGAGAGAGAGAGAGAGAGAGAGAGAGAGAGAGAGAGAGAGAGAGAGAGAGAGAGAGAGAGAGAGAGAATTGATAGCTGGCAGGGAGGAGAATTAATGACAATGAAGGGAAAAAGATTCGACAAAAGATGAGAATGAAAAGAAAGAGTAGGAGGAGAAGGCTTTGGTGGAAAGAGGTTGACGAGGAGGAGGAGGGGGAGTAGGAGGAGAAGAGGGAATAATATTTCATCGTGTGACAGAGGGAGTGGCTTGCCTTTGCCAGATTTGAACAATTGATTAAATCTAGATCGCAGTGACGAGTGAAGAGACGGAGAAAGAGGAGAGGGCGAGAGGAGAAAAAGAGAGAGGGGGAGAGGGGAGGAGGACATGTGACAGGCGAAGGAAAAAGAAGGATAGGAAGAACAATATTCCGGAGAGGGAGGAGACAAAACTTACGAAAAAAAAAATGTATATGAATCACATCTCACAGAAAAATCTAAAGAAAAATATAAAGAAAAGATGGAAAATGTAAGATGTTCGTGTTCAGGGGTCTTTCAAGTTGCCGATTCAGCTTTGGGCTCTTTTTATATCACGTTTCTTTTGGGCCGAGGTGAAAGCAGAGGAAGGGGAAGAAGACAATGAAGGGAGGGAGGCGAGGCAAAACCAGAGAGAGGGAGGGAAGAATGGAAATAAGTAGGCCAACAAAAGTTACCATGTTACTTATTGAACAGGGGATACCTTCTCTCCACTCCCTTTTGTCCCTCAGCCCTTAAAAATCAAGTATGCAGTGAAATATGCAATGGAAACGTGAACTAAGCCTGGTCCTTCCCTCAGTGTGAAGCAGACACTTGGCGGGGCGTTAGGATAGAGATGTCTAGCAGCGGCCGGATGGCGCAATCACGCACATTACATTTCGTCTCTGTGTCTGAAGCCCAGCAAGGGTCCGTATTTAGAAATCCATTGTTCTTTAATATGGACTGTTTTTAAAGGTCACAAAGATAACTAGTCGGCTTTTCATGAGCGTTTGATTCATTTATGGTGCGAAATCCATTTTAAACTATCACTGAAGTCATGGAACACGCTAATAACCTCCACCAAAGCACTCGACATAAGATGAAACGTTTGAGAATACGCTCGGTAATATGGACTGTATTTCAAAAGCCACGAAATGTAATTATTCGGCTTTTCGTGAGTGCTTTATTCATTAATGGTGCGGAATACATGTTGAACTATCAGTTAAAACACCCTTGAAAACTCTAACAAGTTCTACTAATCACTGAAGTCATGAAAAGTAACCCTGAAAACCTTAATAACTTTCATCAAAACACTCTGGACAATTAGATAAAACGTTTGAAATTACAATCTATGTATGGTTATGTTCCTTTAGAGTCCTTTATACCTAACTAGTCTTTTTGTGTGTCTTTACTTGCATAAACTCTTCCTCCCTCAATATTCCTCTTCTTCCCCTCAACATGAGATTGTGTATAGGCAAAATCTTTCCTTGCAAACGAGTGACTTTTACCAACTAGTGTTTTACAGGTGAAGGGGCGACTTGGGGAAAGAGGTGATACGCCGCCACCACTGCACGATATATTTACAAACAGAAACGTGAGACTGAAGGAAAAATAGCGGATGAAAATATAACTGTCCCATGGCGAAGGGTAGAGAGTGGCATGCAGGGCGTGTAAGGTTGGAGGGAGGGAAGCAGACAGACGAGGAAGAGTGAAGAATAAACAGACTAAACAATGTAAAGTGGAAGGAAAGGAAGAGGAAGAAATAGCAGATATCGAGACTGAATGAGACAGATATACGAGAAAGAGGATAAACACAATAAAAGATACAAAAAAGAGGAAAAGAAGGGAAAGAGAAGGCAAATATAGAAAGGGGGAAAGATATACAGAATAAAAATGCAAGAAGGAAGCAGACAAGGAAGAAGAAATGCCAGACAGAGACAGAATAAGACAGTCATGCAAAAAGAAAGGAATAAAGGAACCAGAAAACTTAGGAAAGAAACAAAGAAAAATAAATAAATAAAAAGAAAAACAAGAGCAAGAACAGGAAAACAAGGAAGAGATAAAACTCAACGAAGAAAAAAAAAGAAAAAAAAAACAAGATATGAAGGAGAAAGCATTGGGAGTTTGTAGTTTCGGATTGGAAGAATGTTGTCTTACCGTATTGGTCTCCCTCCCACAATCTGGCTGGATCATGTCATTACAACTAGGTTTACGAGGTCAATATTACGCGCCCCGAATGGTCCTTTAGTGAGGTGGAGGTGCGTGGGAGCGGGCAGGATGGGTACCGGGGGTGGGCGGAGACGCGGGTGTGGGAGTGGAATGGCTGGGATGAAACTTTGGTACGGAGTTTGAGGCTAACCCGAGTTCATGGCAGCGTCGAGTTTGCGTGTAAGGATAAGCTAGGATATCTGTAGAGAGAGAGAGAGAGAGAGAGAGAGAGAGAGAGAGAGAGAGAGAGAGAGAGAGAGAGAGAGAGAGAGAGAGAGAGAGAGAGAGAGAGAGAGAGAGAGAATCAGCCCAGTCAGTCAGGGGGTGTACGTGAATGACTGATGGACAAAATACGTGGGAATGTTGATGAGTTTTGTGCACCGAAATGTAGGGAGCGAAACGAATTCCATGCATACATATAAAATGCTCCCCCTTCTGATTATAGGTATTATAATGACCATACGTGCTGCTGCTACTGGAGGAGAAAACGAGAGAAAGGCAAAAAAGTAATAGAAAATCCAACCGCCGTTAAAAGAAAGTTGGCGACAAAAAACTGAGAGGAACATTCACCAAGAACACACCGGTCTCATTTTAGAGATGACACCACTTGGAACTTGGCGACTGGGGGCTGTAGAAAACGACGACTCTCAAGCTCAAGTTAAGCACCAAGAAATCGTCCCCTTGCTTCTTATGTGTGTGTGTGTGTGTGTGTGTGTGTGTGTGTGAGAGAGAGAGAGAGAGAGAGAGAGAGAGAGAGAGAGAGAGAGAGAGAGAGAGAGAGAGAGAGAGAGAGAGAGAGAGAGAGAGAGAGAGAGAGGTTGTATTCAGACACGATTTGCTCTCTTTCTCACCACGACTGTTTTCAAAGGCCACATAAATGATTAACCGGATTCTCAAGAGTGTTTCTTCTGCTCATAGAGATGCTGTTAATCTGCCACTAGAACCATTAAAAAAAGAAACATCCTAAAAAACCCATGTGACTTCAACTAGAGCCTTTTGGAAGTAGTGGAGGTGCGGTGAAGAAGTGTTTTAGAATATGGTCCAGAGAGAGAGAGAGAGAGAGAGAGAGAGAGAGAGAGAGAGAGAGAGAGAGAGAGAGAGAGAGAGAGAGAGAGAGAGGTGGTATCATCGAAGTTACAGGCACCCTTTTCGCCTCCAGTAAAATTTCAAAAACTCTGCAGGTCCTCCGAGGCGTCCTAACTCATGCTATCCTCCGGAAAAACTCAATTCCTTCTCTCTAAAAATTACTTTCCAATATCAGCTGATTTCAACCCTTATTTCTTTGGAGGCGGTGAAGGGGAGAAAGGAAACGTTTATAGGGAGAAGTAATGGCTGGAGAAACGTTTTTGTTCAGAGATAAGGGAAGTGTATGGGGGAAAAGGGAAGGACGGGGATTAAAAGGAAAATTTTAGAAGACTAGAAGACAATTGTGTTTTGATGTGTGATATTGTATTAAGATTTACGTAATGACAGCATAAAACAACGATGATGACAAAGAGGGTGGAGGAGGAAGAGGAAGAGGAAAATATATGGCGGCTGCAATAGGCTGGTCTTAATTTTACTTAAAAAGAAATTAATTAATTAAGATGAAGAAGAGCAGGTGTAGAAGGAGGAGGAGGAGGAGGAGGAGGAGGAGGAGGAGTTAGGTAGAGGAGGGATTTGTTCACTCACCGATGACTTATTTTAGTCAACACCCTCATCACCACCACCACCACCACCACCACCACCACCACCACCATAATTAGGAAAGTTTGCAAAGTTTCACCATCATTAATATTTTCCAGTCATATATTATTTTTCCTTATTTTCCCTTCCATTCCTTCATTAACACGGAATATATATATATATATATATATATATATATATATATATATATATATATATATATATATATATATATATATATATATATATATATATATATATATATATATATATATATATATATATATAAACCGTTTCTGTACCAACATCTTCCTCTCTCCCTCCCTGTCATTCTCTCTCTCTCTCTCTCTCTCTCTCTCTCTCTCTCTCTCTCTCTCTCTCTCTCTGTCTGAGCCTCTACCCCAAAATGGTCCAATGTGGCGGCGTTTTACAAGTTTCTCCGATGACTTTATGATGTGTACCTCCGCGCCGCAACCCTTCCCTCGCCATCGTTCATTCCCCGCCTTCATTCCCCATGCCGTGTAGCTGATCTCTTTCCCCCTGATGCCTCGTCTCTCATCGCTCATTCCTCTTGCGTCGCCTCCTGTTTTCCTCCTAGCTTTTTTTTTTGTTTGTTTTGTTTCTTTTTTTTATAATTTTCTTTCCGGATCTCATTTCTTTCTGTCTGTCTGTCTGTCTGTCTGTCTGTCTGTCTGTCTGTCTGTCTGTCTGTCTGTCTGTCTGTCTGTCTGTCTGTCTGTCTGTCTGTCTGTCTGTCTGTCTGTCTGTCTGTCTGTCTGTCTGTCTGTCTGTCTGTCTGTCTGTCTCTCTCTCTCTCTCTCTCTCTCTCTCTCTCTCTCTCTCTCTCTCTCTCTCTCTCTCTCTCTCTCTCTCTCTCTCTCTCTCTCTCTCTCTCTCTCTCTCTCTCTCTCTCTCTCTCTCTCTCTCTCTCCACTTGTCACTTTGTTTTCATATTTTCTGAATTTTTTTTATTGTTCAGTCTTATATATCCTATTTGTCTTCAAACCTCCTCTTCCTCCTCTTCTTCTCCTCTTTCTCCTCTTTCTCCTCCTTCTCCTTCTCCTCCTTCTCCTCCTTCTCCTTCTCCTCTTCCTTCTCCTTCTCCTTCTTCTCCTTCTCCTTCTCCTTCTCCTTCTCCTCCTCCTCCTCCTCCTCCTCCTCCTCCTCCTCCTCCTCCTCCTCCTCCTCCTCCTCTCCTCCTCCTCCTCCTCCTCCTCTTCCTCCTCCTCATCCTCCTCCTCTTCAGAGCGTCTTTAGTACCACGTGTCACAAAATCTCCGTCTTGCTTCATTCAAACCCATTTTGTGAGTTGACATTTAAACCCTCATATCCCTGGGAGTTTTTGTGGCCACTGATGGAGGACACGATCTGGCTGGAAGTAAAGATGGGAAGGGAATGGAAGGGAGCAATCTTCATGAGACCTAAGTGTGGGAGAGGGTTTAAAGCACTAGAGTGGAAGGTAGTGAAGTTGAAGACACGTGACAGTGATGGAAGTCTTTCGATTTGGTAATACTTTGTTAGGAAAAAAAGTTAGGAGTGTTTCCGAGTTTGTCTTTGGATTCTGTGAGGGCTTGGGTGTTATGGGAGAGAGAGAGAGAGAGAGAGAGAGAGAGAGAGAGAGAGAGAGAGAGAGAGAGAGAGAGAGAGAGAGAGAGAGAGAGAGAGAGAGAGGACCACTTTGTCTTTGCATGTTTGGTATAACAATTGGTAATAGTGTACCTGTCTTTCTTTTCTTCTTTTTCGTTTCTTCTTATTTTCTTCTTCTTTTTTCTTCTTCCTCTTCTTCTTCTTCTTAAGTGGAAACAAGTGACATAATGATGTGAAATTTCCAGGGAACATATGATTAAAAAAAAAAAAAACATCTTTCTCATATTTAATCACATATTCACATTTTTCACTTTCATAATCCTAGTCTTTGTCTCAGAACCCCCCTCCCTTCCCCCTTCCCTCCCTCCCCTCCCCCACAACAACACACTCATAGTCAGTCATCTGCATATCAAAATTAATTTCATACATCACTTGTTTAATTTCCGTTGTTTTCTTCTTTGTTCACGCTTAGTAAGTAAGGACGAGTTTTTAATGCCGCTGTGATGTGATCCAGAATGACTTGCTTTGTCTCATGTTTTAATCAAGGGAGTATAATTATTTTGTGGCGTTATTAGTTTGGTTTTTATGTTCGCTTGACTTGTGTCTGTTTTGGATTATGTCTTTTGTTGCTATACTTCTTCAAATTGAAATGGAGTATAAGATATTGTACGTGTCGCCATTATTATTTTTAAGCACTTCTCACTCATGTCTTCAGATATGAATTTTTGTTGTGTTTTTTTTTCTTATTGTTTTGCCTTGAATACCTAAACTCACATTGATTTCATGATGTAGATTTTTTAGCCTTATTTTAATGATGTTGCTTTCAATACCAAAACTAGTCGTATTGAATTCTTGTTGTCTACTTTCCAGCCTTTTCTTTGCAGTGTTGCTTCGATCACCAAAATTCTCACTGTTTTCGTGATGTGTAGTTTCCAGCCTTTTTCAAAATTGTGTTGTTTAGAGCACCAAAACTTTCCTTTCGTTGATTTAATTATGTCTTGTTTCCTGTCTTTAAAATTTATCGTTTTACTTCAAACACTAGAACTCTAATATCTTTAATTTCATAGTGTCTATTTTCCAGCCTATTTATTTATTTATTTATTTTTTTTTTTTTCTAGGGAGGACCATATTCATCACTCGTACGTCTCATCATTGTGAAGCTAACAATTCCGTGGTTTATTATTATTTTCCTCTTTCCCTCGAGCTGTTCCGGCCTGTCTGGGGGACGTCACGCAGATCCACCTCCTCCTCCTCCTCCTCCTCCTCCTCCTCCTCCTCCTCCTCCTCCTCCTCCTCCTCCTCCTCCTCCTCTCTGACTGTAACTAGCCTTCACGCAAAACACACACACACACACACACACACACACACACACACACACACACACACACACACACACACACACACACACACACACACACACACACACACACACACACACACACACACATCCTGACTCGCCCTTATCGTGGATAATAATGGAGGAAACTGTTTTATGCCTTGCCTTGTGTTTGTGTTTTTGGCTTCGTCCTCTGACTGATGGTGATTAATTTGGGGAGCGTAACGCATTGTTAGCCTTAGTAGGAGGAGGAGGAGGAGGAGGAGGAGGAGGAGGAGGAGGAGGAGGAGGAGGAGGAGGAAGTGACTATATGTTTTGCTGTTCTTTTCCTGGGCAGTGGCATTCTCTTTCATTACTGTTTTTTATTACATCTGCTTTTAATTGTCATTTTTGGAGCCATTAATCTTAATCTTTGGTTTATCCTCGTTGTCTTGCCATTTTTTTTCTTTTTTCCTGACGTTCCGGTGATATGTTGCTGTCTGCACTCCTTGTTTTATGAGTTTTTTTTTTTTCCTAAACTCCTCTTGTCCCCTAATACTCCTCCTACTTCTTGTCCTCTTCTCATACATGTCCCCTTCCCTCCTCCTCCTCTTCTTCCTCGTTACTTCCTTCGTCATTGTTGTAGCATTTTTTCCCCGTCAGCTGTCTGCTTCTGGAGGGGATAATTATTGTTACCCGCGACGGCTGCCTTCCCCCCGCCGTGGCATCACCAGATTTCCTGTCGCGAGGGAAAGGAAGGAGACAGTGAAGGGATGCTCTGGGGGCTTAGAGGGGGAGGGGACTGATGGATTGACCGTGTGTGGGTGGTTGGGCTTTCATTGAGATCTGTGTGTGTATGTGTGTGTGTGTGTGTGTGTGTGTGTGTGTGTGTGTGTGTGTTTGTAGTTTTTATTTATTATTTATTTATTTATTTGTTTATTTATTTATTTATTGTATTATTATTTTTTTGTTGTGATGTTCGGTTTGGATTCAGCTGTTGACCTACTTTAAGATGTTATTGTTTTCGTTATTTAAATTGGGCTAAAAAGGCATTTTTTTTACTGTTTTTTTTTTTTGTCAGTAAACTACTACTACTACTACTACTACTACTACTACTGTGTGTGTGTGTGTGTGTGTGTGTGTGTGTGTGTGTGTGTGTGTGTGTGTGTGTGTGGTCGTCATTGCATTCATCATCATCATCATCGAGGGAAGGTTGGTTCACTGTTGTTTGCCTGCCGATATTGCCACTCACGGGGAATGAGGGAATGTTTCGGCTGGGTAATAGTTTGCCCCAACATGTCTGCGTCTGGAGGGCACCGTTGCGAAGCCGAGTAAATAGTGTGTGTAATATCCCTGATGCGTTTCCGAGTGGGGACCTTGACATTGTTCCCTTTTTTATACACCCTCTGTCTCTATTTCCCTTTACCTTTACTTCCCTTTGTCTGTATTTGTCTTTCAGTCCGAATAGCGTGTAGCGGAACAGACCCGAGCTCATTTCCGTGAAGTCTTTTGTCTGTAGAAAGAATGCCATTTATATAATAGGCCAATCACTAGTCCGCTCGCTACCACAGGGCGCAATGAAGCCGCTCAGTTCCCCTTTCTGAGTGAGGCTGAAGTCGTGTCGGACCACACAGGCGCCTATTTGGCCTCTCATCTCTTTCCACTCGCGGGGAAAAGACGACCCAAGGCATTGGTGGTGGTGGCGTCGAGGGAAGGGAGCCAGACGTCCGGGAGCCACGTGTGTTGCCTGAAAGCGTCTATACGTGGCCCACATGCATGGGAATTGTTTTGCTGGTGTTTAGGGAGGCATAGATTACCAGGCAGTGGGAGGTACAGGTTACCAGACACTGGGAGGCATAGATTACCAGCCAGTGGGAGGCATACATAGGTTACCAAGCAGTGGGAGGCATAGGTTATCAGGCAGTGGGAGGCATAAGTTACCATACATCTTCGACATGTTTTTTTTTTTTTTCTCTCCCCTCTCTCCGTCACCTCCCCTCCTCCGGCTTTCCAAGGGATTCAGATTTGACTTCTAGAAGGCAATATCCATCCTGCATTCTTGTCCTGGTCGTTGGTCAAACATTCGTCAAGATTTGCGTCTTTTTCTGCGTGAGGAAACTTGAAAATAAAAGCAGTTTGTTTGGCCATTTGTTTGGCGCGATGCAGTGCCTCTGTGCTGTATATGTGTATTAGTGTTAATTAAAGCTGTAGTACCAGTAGGAGGAAGAATAATTGTTGTTATTGTTGTTATTGTTATTGCAATAAGATTAAGAGGAGAAAAATTGCAGAAAGTATACGGGGATGGAGAAAAATTTAGAGAAAAGAAGATAAAGGGAGATGAGAAAAGGGGAGGAAGCAAAATAAAAGAAGGAGAAGGAGATATACAGAGGTCATGAGAAGAGACAACACACGCCAGCGGGGCAGCGGACTGGCTGAGGTCCTTCTCCCACCCTGACTGGAGGTCGCTGAAAAATGCCAGATGTTGTTGTTTATGTGGAAAGTTGCGAGGGACGAGCGGCCGCCAGCAGGACCCAGACCAAGCCAGACCCTGCATCAAGGTCAGGGCGGGAGCGGGGAGCGCCAGAATTTGTGTTCTCCATGTGTTGGTGGACGAGGAAACATTCTGCCAAGTGAACAGTCTGAAATTAACTAAAGGCCGCTTACTAATTAATTGTTAAGTGTTGGTTGTTTTCAGTTTGCATCAGCCGTGTAACAGTGCCTCACTTACGCAGCATGAAAGTCTTTAAGATTAAAAAAGAAAAAAAACAGCATTATTAGTCTAACGATAAATAAGAAGAAATGCATAAGTTAAGGAAAGTAATCAATATTCTTGTCTTCTTAATATTAGGAATCTTAGACTAGAAGAAACTTGAAGGTAATCATATATAGACCAAAATGTCAGGGCACCATCACGCTAACCCTCAACAATCAGCAATACCAGTCAGGCCGTCATGCCAGATATGAATCAAAACTGACTCAATTACTGTGTCCGCAAACTTCCCTCAATTTCCCTCTCCTATAGAAAACTGTAATAGGCGGCTGGCAGTGTTGACAGGCAGAGGCACGGGTGGAGACAAGGGCAGTGCGGTGTGGTGGAGGCGGTGGTGTGCAAGACGCAGACGGGGATGGTTAGGTTGAAAGGAGGCTTACGGCAAGCTTTGGAACACGCCAGGGAAGGACGGGCCGCCTCATTACCCACAGCTTAGTGGTGGGTCACCTTGTTAGCCGCATATTAAAACCATCTAATCACCTTGTTTGCTTAGTTAAAGCCTCTTGAGGTTTTCTGCTCTTCAATATAAGGTACAGCGGGGCTTGTTAAAAGAGCAAAGCCGCACGACATGTTATTTACGAGAAGAGACAAAAGAATAGGTAGTTGAGTAGTAATAACGGTACATAAAAAGAGGAAAAGGTAGAAAGATAGGTAGATAGTTGACAGCTAGATAGATAAAGGCGGACTTAGGAATAAGAACAGTTACATAAGGACCAAGGAATTGATTTTCTGACTTCATGTTCCTCGGAGTCTTCCTTTCCTGAAAAATGTAAAGCTGTGGAAGGTGACATGTATGAAGGGAAGGGAAGGGAAGGGAAGGCAGGGAGGGAAGGAGAAAGGAGTCACGCACCGCTGTCACGCCCGTCACACGTCACTTTCCCCATTGTTACCGAGGAAGGAGAGGGAGGAACACAGGAAGAGATTAGGGTTAGGGAGGGTAAGGATAGGGAGGGGAGGGATGAGGGTCAGGTGAACTCCGGGGCAGGTAAGGAACATGATCCCCGCGTGGCATTACCTTTCATGTGTCCTAGAATGTTGGTGGAGTTTGGGAGCATGAACGCAAAAATTAAACACGTAGATAGTAAGTCAAAGCATAATTAGTATTCATGGTGCATTTCTGGTCTTCATACTTTGGCAAAACGTGAAAAAAGTTATATGAAAAAAAAAAGTTTGGTATAGCGTGGAACCAACCTACTAATTATGTGGCCTGCGCTCCCAGACTCCTAACACAACATGAAATAATTCCACGTCCTCATAATAAGAAAAAAAAATTCTGAAGCTACATGAATTAAATTGTCCCAAGCAGTCACGTTGGTACAGTTATGATCAGAAGTCAGTAACCTGCACTCACTCTCACTGTGTTTGGCTTTTCACTCAATATCAAGTCCTCTGATCTGCTAACAGTCTAACAAAACCGGACAACTGGTAGACTGTTAGCAGACTAGACTTAAATTCTGAATGGACAAAGCGCCAAACACAGTCGTAGTAAATGTACGTAAGGTTATTCTAAGTGAAAGTAGCCATCAAGTATTTTCCATACACTGAAATTATTACAGAAAATTGACAAATTCTTACCAGATATGTAGAATTGAAGGGATAAAGCGCCAAACTCAGCCTTGGTAAGAGCAGAAGGTTACTGTGCGTGAAAGCATTCCATGATTTGAGCCAGCGAGCATTTCTCATTACCTTAAGCAACAGTTCATGCACCAGAAGAGACGAAAGAAGAGATGCAGAGTCGAGCCCAAGTTAAATGAGATTCGGTGGAAGTTAAGAAAAAGAGAGAGAAAAAAAGAAGAGGACTAGGACTTTGTGAATGACATAGCAAAGGAAATTAAGTCATCTCTTGGCGGTTGTCGCGTGGCAGAAAACTAACCCTCACACACACACATACACTCACGCACACATCCAGACACACACGCACGCAAAAAAGTTGTTCATTAAGCCTTGGTGGTCTCCGGGAGGTAGAGTGGAGGAAAATTGTGTTGCTGAGAAATGAAGTGATGTTCCTCGTAACTCTATGTAATTCTGTGTAACTTCTCCCTTCTGCACTCTCCCCCGAATACTGCCCAAAACAAACTAGCTTGTTCTATGCAGCTCTGCCCCAACACAGCAGCGCCCTGATTCACATAATTCCTTGCTCATGATACCAACCCCACATGCATCGTGTAGTAACTTCCCCCTTCTCTCTCTCTCTCTCTCTCTCTCTCTCTCTCTCTCTCTCTCTCTCTCTCTCTCTCTCTCTCTCTGTAGGACACAAATCTGAAGAAATTTTATCATTAGTGTCAGTTCTGTGGAGTCTCGGGAACCGCCAGATGCAGCGATGCCAGAGTACGATGATGAAGTATATGTACGATGTCTCTTCTCCATCACATATGACAGTGGGCTTCTTAATGTCGGTCTCAGGCGATTGAATTAAATATTTTACTGCTATTTGGCACATGTTTTCTTATTCACTAACCACTGCGAGATATCTTTTCTTGTTATATAGCCATTTTCAAATATTGCACTGACTAGAAATTGCAAAGTTTATTTTATTTCAATCCCTTCTTTCTTGTATACGCTTAGAAAATTACTTACATTACTGTATATCACAGTGAAAGGGATAAATGCTTCACTGAGCTATATTATGCGTATTCATTTTATTGTTTTTTTTTGTGTGTGTGTGTTAATTATTAAGTATTACTGTCAATAATATTTGCAATTGATTCATCACTAATATATATATATATATATATATATATATATATATATATATATATATATATATATATATATATATATATATATATATATATATATATATATATATATATATATATATATATATATATATATATATATATATATATATATATATATATATATATATATATATATATATATATATATATATGTTATGATTTAATATCTGGAAGTGATTTTTTGTTAGGTCTTTTAAGTTTGAATTATTAGTGTTTTTGTTTTTTTTTTCCAGATTGCTGGTTATCAATCCTCTCCTCCTTCTTCCCTTTCTTTATCATCCTTTAACCCTCTTTTCTTTCTTCCTCACCAAAAGCATTTTTCTCAGTTTTTTTCTCCTTTCATCTTCAAATTATTAGTTTTTATCGAAGGTGCAGACAGGTTGGCCATCATTCTTCCCCTTCTGTTTTCCCTTTTTTTTTTTATTATTATCCTTTATCTTATTTTTTTTTTCCCCCGTTTTTCTTTCCCGGCCACCGAAAAAAGCACGCGGCGAGGAAGGGGCAGAAAGAAGTGTAGTTTCAATTCTCCGGCGTAAGTGCCAAAGTTGTTTGACCGCCTCAGCGAAACGCCCCTTTATGATGAGAGGGACGGAGGGCGACAAGGCTGAGGAGGAGGAGGAGGAGGAGGAGGAGGAGAAGGAGGAGGAGGATGTGGTGGTAGACGAAGAGGAGGGGGAGGAGGAGCAACACGAGAGAGAGAAGACAAGGAATAGGAGAAGACGAAAGAGGAGAAGCAGCAGCAACAAGAAAAGAGAGAGAGAGAGAGAGAGAGAGAGAGAGAGAGAGAGAGAGAGAGAGAGAGAGAGAGAGAGAGAGAGAGAGAGAGAGAGAGAGAAGGAGGAGCTGGAGGAGAAGAAGGTGGAACAATAAGAAATAAGAAAAGACAGAGAAGACCAGGAAGAGAAGGAGGAGTAAGAGGAAGAGCAACAAAAAAAAAAGATGACAAAGAGAAGCAGAAGAAGGAGGAGGAGGAGGAGGAGGAGGAGGAGGAAGAGGAGTGGAGGAGTGTGTAGCCTTATGAATGGCACGAAGGTATAAAGGTATAAAGGGATTAGTTCAAAGGGGAGACGAAAGGCAACAGCAGATTGAAAGCAGAGAAGAAAGGCAAATGGAACTCTTTGATTCGTAAGAAAACTGCATACATGAAAAGAAAATGCGTGAAAAGAAGAGGTGAAATGGAGGAGAGTGGCAAGCGAGAGGGAAAGAGGAGGGAGAGACGGAGGATAAGAAGTCGCGTGGAAGGGAATACATAAGTTTGTCAATGAAAAAATACCTCGTATTAATGAAGTTTTAATGGGTCTCATCCCTCTCCACCTTTGCTTTCTCCCTCGTGTTCCTCCTCCTCCTCCTCCCTCTCCTTAAATTAAGGTCAGTATGATACTATTTTCACAGATTTACTGAATAATGTGAATACGAGAGAGAGAGAGAGAGAGAGAGAGAGAGAGAGAGAGAGAGAGAGAGAGAGAGAGAGAGAGAGAGAGAGAGAGAGAGAGGGCGATGATAAGTAGGTAATCCGTGTGCAAATTAACATAATAGGGACATAAACCTCCGGAGATTATCGTAATGGCTCCATAGAACACGGCTTGGCTTACACTTTTAGCATGCAGTTAACCATGACGGCTGTTGTGTGCTGTGACTTTCATGGGTGTTTGGCCGCGGGAGGACCAATGCTAGACTAACCTATGCAAGACCATACTCTGAAACACTTCTGCGCCGCACCTCCATTACTTCCAAAAGGCTCTTGTTGAAATGACACTGTTTTTTAAGGGTGTTTTTACGGCTATAGTGACAGATTAACATTATTTCTACTTTATTAACAGGGGAAAGATTCTTGACAACCCATCATAGCATCTCTGTGACCTTCGAAAATGGTCATAGTGAGAGAACGAAGCTTTCTAAAATGCGCAACTTAACTCTCTCCCGTGATTAGGGGACGTAATGGAACACTCACCCTTGTACTTCTTAGCTAGTGATGAAGATTAAAAGGCATACCATCTCCATACTACCTCCATACTATCTCCATTACCCCACCAAGAAAACTGAGTAACCGCTAAGTAACCATAAAGCGGGAATTATTAGTAATCTTGTGTGTTTTACGAGATGCATGTACTGTAGTGTTAAGGTTATAGACGCGCAGGAGAAGCTCGGGGGTCCGTGTTTCACTTCCTGCCTATCATTGTCTGAATTAATTACTTCCTCATTTGAATATTGGTAGCATGAGAACATCCCCTTGGTTGGCCACTGAGGGGATTAGGTTGTGGTGGTGTGAGGAGTGTGAGGTGATGGGAGTGTGAGAGGTTGCCCATTTGTGAGTATTAGGTTCTGGATTAATTTATGAGGCGGTGTTAGGTTGAGCTAAAAGGTTGGCCAATGTCTTTATAATTTCTGTTATGTAAGATGGGATATGGCAAAGAGCAACAATACTGAAGAGATAAAGCCACGCTGAAGTGCCAGTTACTAAAGAAAAGTTTGGAAGTGAGTCCAAATTACTTTATGAAGTGTCATGAAACTTCCTTATTGAAAGAGTTTAAGTCACAGACAGAAGGAAATGCAAAGGCAGGCAGAAATTTCACGTTTACTAGTTTAATGGATGAAAAATTGAAAATACTGTTTAATTCTTGTATTAAGGCAGTGGTGGCAGTGTGAGGCAATGTGAGGGAAAGCCAGGCATTGTGAGGTTGATCTTAAAATCTAGCTCTTCTTGTGTTAACCCGATGAGGTGAGTCTCCCTCTAAGGAAGCTCATGATTGACAAATGCTCCACCGTGACTCACAGCCAGCGTAACATATTCATCAGTCCATGCATATAAATTGAATCTTCGTCTTGTTCGCCCTAATGAATTCTGTAAATGTATTGATGGCTTTGTATGTCAAGACTCGAGTATTTTACGTTTAGAGTATTGCAACATATAACCTTCCAGTTCCTTTCGAGTAAAAATCAATCAGTAAAGAACAAATAATATAGCTATGTATGTCTACTATGTATATACGACTATTAACTTTTCTTTCTCTTTTACAGGTAAGTACCCGTTACCTGAGGACGGGTGAGGGAGACACAGCGGCACAGGTGAGGCGTGAGACAGGCAGTGACGTAGGTGAGGCGAGGGACTTGCGTACGATTAGCAGAGTCTTTTGAAGTCACCCGTGAAAGCGATGAAGATGGAAACCTACCACGTATTGAAAGGAACTAGGCATAACATGGGCTCACTCGTCACACATACACACACACACACACACACACACACACACACACACACACACACACACACACACACACACACACACACACACACACACACACACACATACACACACATATTCGTACCCTCTTGCACAGCCGTCCAGAACTACAGAAATAGACCATTGGATCTTATTGCAATAGGAATCGAATTTCTGAGGAGAAGCAGGGAGGGAGTCAGGGTGAGGCCGTGTATAGGGTGTTGGATCGTGTTATTGCTTCCACTTCGCTGTGCCATTGAGAGAGAGAGAGAGAGAGAGAGAGAGAGAGAGAGAGAGAGAGAGAGAGAGAGAGAGAGAGAGAGAGAGAGAGAGATTTGTAAAGAAGAAAAGAAGAAAGTGAGGTTTTGTGGGTGACTTCAAAAGGCAAAAGAGAAATGAGAAGAATCCTTTGAAGAGTGAATAAAGAATAAGTATAAAAAGAAAAGATACATTGATGTGAAGGTGAAAAAAAGTGAGACAGGCAGGCAGACACACAGACAAACCAGAAGTATTCATAATAATAATAATGATAATGATAATAATAATAATAATAATAATAATAATAATAATAATAATAATAATAATAAAGATAATGAGCAAAATTCTCTTCTCAAGATTGCCTAATACCCTTACAGACTAACATTCTCTCTCTCTCTCTCTCTCTCTCTCTCTCTCTCTCTCTCTCTCTCTCTCTCTCTCTCTCTCTCTCTCTCTCTCTCTCTCTCTCTCTCATCCATCCCTCGTGCTCCCTTACCTAACTTTTTTTTCTTTCCTCCCTCCTCTTAACACCCTTCATTCTTCCTTCTCCCTTCCCCTTCTCTTCTCTCATTCCTCCCCATTCCTTTCCTTCCGCTCCTCCCCCTCCCTCCCTCTCCTCTCTCTCTTTCTTCTCTACATAGTGACAGATGAAGTTTGGGCTGTATTGAAAAACCTGCCACACACACACACACACACACACACACAACACACACACACACACACACACACACACACACACACACACACACACACACACACACACACACACACACACACACACACACACACACACACAGTTAACTCACTTAACATCAGAAAGAAAACGGTGATTTGCAAAGCAGTAATAATAGTAATAAATAGCCGTAAGAAGAAGAATTAGAAGAACGAAGAGAGATATGAAGGGAATAAATATATAAAAAGAATAGATATAAAAAAAAAATCTGTTAAGATAGAGTAAGAATATACATTTCCGTATATATCACATCCTTCTTAACAAATGCACATGCAAAATAATGAATGAAGGGGAAACAAAACGTGAATAAGAGCAAAACTTGAAATGGTTAAAGGGAAAAAAATGAACACCAGGACATATTACTCATCCCAGCTTATTTTCCCCAGAAAAGTATTGAAAAATACTGAGAGGGGGAAGAACAAAAAGTTAATATATGGGACGCGAGGGAAGGTTTTTAGGAGAGAGAGAAAATAAAAAAAAAACGTGAAGAAAAATAGGGAAGGATTAAATATAGATTATCAAGATTTACGGAAGAGAGAAACCGTGAGAAAAGAAACCGAATCATTACAAGAGAGAGAGAGAGAGAGAGAGAGAGAGAGAGAGAGAGAGAGAGAGAGAGAGAGAGAGAGAGAGAGAGAGAGAATGTGTTACCATTAAAGCTTCTCGTGATTGACAGTAACTAGCATCAAAATTGACAGTGGACGGGTGGAAGAGGTGTAAGGAAAGAAAAGATTTAGTGAAGTACCCTCTCAAACTAACAAGGCTACACACACACACACACACACACACACACACACACACACACACACACACACACACACACACACACACACACACACACACACACACACACACACACACACACACACACACGTCCTTCCTCCCCATCTCCTTTTCCTTCTTGTTTCAAAACTTTTCCTAAATCGATAATGAGCAGTCGAGATGAAGGCCAGGAGTCAGCCACAGATTCCAGGAGGAGGAGGAGGAGGAGGAGGAGGAGGAGGAGGAGGAGTTAGAAGAGGAGGAGGAGGAGGAGGATCTTTTTGATTGCGTAGTTTCACATCTTCCTTCTCTTTTCCTCTTCCTCCTCTTCCTCCCTTACACACAGAAGACTCTTTAATCTATACTCTATAATATTCCTCACCCATCAGTTCCCATTCCTCCCTCCCTCCGCCCCTCTCCCTCTCTCCCATCCAGGTGTCCCGTCTCCCTTCGCTCCCTCGCCCAGGTAATTTGATAATAACACAGGACACCCAACACGCCGCCAGGTAATTACGCCGCCGGTCAGGTACGGCACACTCACCTCGTTTGTCGTGTGTGTGTGTGTGCGTGTGTGTGTGTGTGGTAGACAGGCGGAGAGAGAGAGAGAGAGAGAGAGGAGAGAGAGAGAGAGAGAGAGAGGAGAGAGAGAGAGAGAGAGAGAGAGAGAGAGAGAGAGAGAGAGGAGAGAGAGAGCCGTGCGTTATCGACAGTGAGAAAGCGACAGTAATCTAGTGTAAAAGACGCAATATTATGATACAAAAGAAGACGAAGAGGTGTGAGAGAGAAGTCTTTTTTTCTCTTTCTTTCTCTTTGTCTCTTTGGGTTCGTTGTCGCTTTTCGAAGCTGCGAGTTTTGAGATGCAATGAGGGATAAACGCGTATATATATCTCTCAACTTCAAATACCCGAGAATCCGACGCTGGAGAAATGCAGTGAGGCTTCTTTTCTCACAATAGTAGTACTCGGGTTGCAGCCAGAGGGGTCTGTGTCAGAGATACGGACTTCGGGTTTAGCTTCAGGAGATAGAAGAGAGAGAGAGAGTGAAGGGAATCCAACGGTAAAATCAGGAGAAAGGTAAGACGATCTGAGTGACGACGGGCGAGTGACAACGATGCTCTTTCATTCTTTGGGTTGGATTCTGGTGATGAAAGCATTTAACGTGCATCTTAAGAACTGATTATTGAGTTAGAGCTGCAAAGGACGGGAGTCATAGAGGAAGACAGAAGGAACAGAAACAACCGGAGGAGACTCCTGCGTGACGCTCACCCCATGACTGTAGGGAAACGGCGAAAGAAGTAAAAGCCTGATTATTGATGTTTTCATTATTTTCTACTGCTACTGCTACTTCTTGTTCTACTTCCATTGCTATGATACGTGTCTTGAAACATCCCTCTTCAAGCAGTACAAGTTAAAAACAAGAGGAAATAATGAAGCAGACAGGGAGTTCATGAGTTTTCCAGCGATAGGGATGATAGAGTGAGAATACTGGCTTACTCTTCCATTCTCTGATAACATGTAGCAGTAGTAATGGTAGTAAAAAACGGCAATAGTTAGCAAGAATGTATTATATTACAAGCACTAATATTGTTACAACTAATCCTGAAGCAGGAGTTTTGGTCCCCTGCTTTACTTGCCAGGCTGGAAATTGCAACACTCCCAGCCATGTTTTGCTTCCTTGTTTGCAGAGTTGTTACACGTAATCAGGTAGATTTTTTGAGCTTACCAGGGTAAAAGTTTTAATCTGCTTATATATAGTGATAGATTGACCGTCGTGTGTGTATGTGTGTGTGTGTTTGTGTGTGTGTCCGAAGAGCAGTATACAAGTACTTTTTTTTCCTCATAATTTTTATTCAGCGGATCACTTTAGCTAATGAATTATACATGGACTAATATCTATTCCTTTTGGTGCTAATGACTCCTGCTGCCGCTGCTCGACAAATATGCACAGGCTTTGTAAAATCCACGTGCAACTTTAAATTCCTGTTAGTGGCTGACGCGAGTGACGGCGGTCGGCAAATGTAAAGAGCAACGAGGACGAGGACGAGGGCGAGAACCGTGAAGGACTTTTTTGTGTAATAAGAGTCACAAGTTTGTTTTTGATGCGAGTATTCACTAATTTGCACAGTCGGCTTCTTGTTGTGACGGAGTGAGTACGTTAAATGTTTGCTGTGCTGTGCTGTGCTGTGCTGTGCTGTGCTGTGCTGTGCTGTGCTGTGTGTGTGTGTGTGTGTGTGTGTGTGTGTGTGTGTGTGTGTGTGTGTGTGTGTGTGTGTGCGTGTGCGAGTGCGAGCGTTGGTAATGGACTCGCCCAGACTGATGCGGTTTAGTAGTTAAAGCACACTGGATTTTCACACAATTACCTAAAAGCCCCAACTCTGTACTCAGTTTGTGGATGTGATTTTCCAGTCTAAATGCTCAGGTTAGGTTGCTTTTGTCCTTAACTCTTACTTGCATTCTTCATTATATTTCCGTGCATTGCTGCTTTCAGACTTGTAATGTGCAAACGTAACTCCAATGTATTCAGTATCACTCAAGTGCTTACAGTGAAATTAATAGACAATGACACTTAAATCAGCTTTCATATTCAGAAATTACATTTATTCACGCATATAATTACATACGCAAGTACTTTTTCCGGTCATTAAGTTTGAGGAGACTTGAATAAATAGCTAACAAAACACCAGTGACGTCAACTGTAAGAGCGAGGAGACGCGAGGGAGACTATGAGTATGGACAGGCAGGAGAGGCGGCTGAGTGACTGAGTGAGTGGCTGGAGGGAATAGCGGGAAATGGTCGGCGCTCCTCCCGCAGTACCTGGAGACGCAACTGAATGGCAAGTCAAATGGAGTTAGTATGTCAGGGTGGAGTGGACGGCGCGCCGCCTCTTCTTCTACGCCCATTATGGTGCCGTGAATACAAAGAAACTTCAAAAGTCCCACTATACACTTCATTTTCTTTCCAGACCCCGAAAAAGAGGAGGAGGAGGAGGAGAAGGAGGAAGAGTGTATAGTAGGAGAAAGTAGGAATTTCTGGGAATTTAAAGTGCTGAGTTTCTCGTGTTCCAATGTGAGTAATGAAAGTGGGAATGGCTTCGTGAACTACATAGGCCTTTGCTCTTGTCTCCCGCTCCTACACACACACACACACACACACACACACACACACACACACACACACACACACACACACACACACACACACACACACACACACACACACACACACACCACACACACACACACACACGGACTTAAGGTTAGTTAGAGATGCAGACTGGTGCTGATAACAGTGTAGGGAGAGGCGTGTTTGGCGAGGCTCCTCCAGCTGCTTCATATAACCGGTGCTGAGGTGAGTGTGAGGCTGTGTATGGGAAGAGGGAGAACTGGAAACTGGGGAGGTATAGACGGGAGTGGAGAGGAGAGGGAGAATTGGAGAGTAGGGACGTATAAAGGGAGCTGTAGGGAGGGGGAGAACTGGAGAGTGGGTAGGAATAGAGGGGAGGTGTGGGGGTGGTAGTGGTAGGTGGAGGGGGAGGAACTGCAGGGATATTGGGAATCTCCGTCTTGAGTCAACCCCCGAGGCGACGGACAGGAGGCCCGCTTGAGTGTTATAGAGGCCGGTTAATATGAGCGAGCCAGAACCAGTCCAGTGCAGGGTATTGAAGAGAGAGAGAGGAGAGGAGAGAGAGAGAGAGAGAGAGAGAGAGAGAGAGAGAGAGAGAGAGAGGAGAGAGAGAGTCGACTTTTTTTTCTTCTTCAGTGGTTTAATGATCTTATTTAAATAATCAGTAGTTTGCCAAGAATATTTTTTCCAATGTTACGATCTTGCATGCCAGTTTTCCTTATCGATCTGTGAGGAAAATATAAAGAAACTAAGTGTATCCCCCGGCTAAATGAGAGAGAGAGAGAGAGAGAGAGAGAGAGAGAGAGAGAGAGAGAGAGAGAGAGAGAGAGAGAGAGAGAGAGAGAGAGAGAGAGAGAGAGAGAGAGAGAGAAATGAAACGCGAGTACGAATTTCATTACACTTTCTAAATTAATAGTTACGAGTAGATGCAAGAGTAGGAATAAAAAAAGAAGCACCACAGATTATAATAATTATCCGAGGTAACAGTGAAACCAAACAGAGTTTACCTTTCGTGGGCCACTTCCTCACCTCTACCTGGCTTGCCATTGTCTGAGGCCACCTGTCGGAATGCACGACCTTCCTCACAACCTCTTTATTCCCTTTTCTATACTCTCTCCTTTCCCCTTTGTCTCCGTGTGGTTTTAACTCCTCCCTGTAGCTTCTTAAGAGCACATGTTTGACGGGTGACGTGGACATCCCTGGGGAGGGGATAGGAAGGCTGTGGTGGTGGTGGTAATGGTGGTGGTGGTGAAGTGCAAGGAATATTAAAAAGTAGCGAGGAGTAAAAGAAGGGTAAGAGCGGAGTGGGTGAGAGAGAGGGAAGGAGGGAGGTAGTAAAGAGCAGGTTTTACTGAAGAGCCTCTCAACATGTTCCCGGTAAACTCGTGGAAAAACGATTATGAAGTGGAGCACACATTTTTTCTTATATAAATATCTGGCGCTGGAGCTGAGTGTCAGGAGCGCTCCGACCCTTAATGACACGAAAACACGGAGAGAATCAGATTAAAAAAGAAGATGAAAAAAAAAAGCACCAGAGACCATCATTGCTTTCCTCTTGTTTGCGTTCTTTCCCAGCCCCTCTTGTGGACTTGCCGCCGGGGTGGTGGAGAGTGTCTCGAGTGTTGCCTCTTGAGAACTCACTTATGCTTGGCGGGGTAATCAGAGTCCCAGCCTGAGTGGCCGAGCTCAGAGATGCCACTCAGCCGTCAGTCACACCCGCCACTACCTTTCGTACCCTCAGCTAGGTGGGGAAAGGGAGAGCGTACAGGACACCGAGTAGAGAGATGATTAAGACTGGAGGAGAAGCTGCGGACGGTGGTTATTTATGTGATCCTCAGGAGAACAGGGACGCCACTGTCAGTTCCTCATGTCTAGCCGGGTTAGTGGACGACATACATATGAACTTTTACTGCACTCGTGAATGGAAGTGCTTCTAGTAGTATTAGTATCATCTCAAGATATTACACGTTCTTCTTGCAGGTCATTTCGAGTCATTACAAGTGGTTGAAGGATTGGAAGTGAGAAGCAGTCAACATTTAGTCTTTATATGTAAATGAAAGTACCAGTTTTCAACAGTTTTCATAACATTCTAATACAGTGTTTAGTATCCAAAACTGAAATAAGGTGTCGGGTTTTCGTACAAAGATTGTACTGCCAGTATGTACAAAGAGCAGCACCGCAAGGTAGAAGTAAATTTGTGCGTTCTCTTTAGCAGCAAACTGACGCTGTTTCGTGTGGAGTAATTGCAGAGGCGAGGGTTTTTGTCCGAGACTCGAGGCGATGGGGCGAAAGAGCCTAGATGAGGAGTCTAGTGGAGGAGGAAGAGAAGAAGTGTAATGGGGATGGAGGATGAGTAGGAGGAGGAAGAGAAGGAGGGAGAGAGGCACCCTAAATGAGTGCAGCGTTAATTGTCGTGTGTCACTGGAGTGGCTTGGAGGGCTTTGAAGAGACGGAGAGAGAGGACCAGGAGGAGCGAGGTGAGTCTATGAAGTACGAGTAAAGCACCAGGGAGTAAAAGGAAGGAAGAAAATTATCAGATGTTGCGAAGATCTTTTTTTTTTTCTTTTACATTTATGGACGAATCTTTTCCTCACTGGATTGTACCCTGCAATGTGCTTTTTTTTTTTTTTCTGTGACCTTCACGTAGTACTAGTTCAGCGTAATGTATAAAAAAGGTAAGATAAATTTGTCGTCTTCGCATTGCCTACAAAAAAAAAAAAAAAAAAAAAAAAAAAAAAAATATATATATATATATATATATATATATATATATAATATATATATATATATATATATATATATATATATATATATATATATATATATATATATATATATATATATATATATATATATATATATATATATAAACACGAGAAAAAACTCCAGTATTAACGATTTAGATTTAACTTTGACACGAAGATACTCATTACTCCCTTACACCTCATTCTGGTAACGTGAATAACGAAACCTACCTTACTCTGACTGCAGCATTTCAACCAACTATAAAACCATCGACACACAAGAAAAGAGAGAGAAGTGCAAGCCCATTTGTGCCCTTGAATATAATACCCAAGTACCTCCATCACAATTACTTTAGACATTATGCAAATAAGACCCTGTCCCCGTCCCTCCCGTGCCTTGCCTTGCCCTGCCTTGCCGCAGTTCCCTCAAGGTCACGGTTATAAGGACTCCTGAAGGCGACCCGGGAAGTAATGAAAGACCCGTGTGGAGTTATTCATATATTCAAAAGGCGCGGCGGCAGATGAAAAGTTTTAATGTGATTCCCTCTCTTGTCGCCCTCAAAGCACTATCTTGGCATCATTTCAAGTTAATTAATATGTAACAAGATCGTGAACATTACAGAGCGTTGTTAATGGGTTTGAAATATTTATGATGTGGATTAAAGAACTTAAGGATGGGCATGAATATACTGTAGAGGTAATTATTGTTCCCAGTGACAAGAGCGGAAAGGAAACAAAGGAAAGCCAACATGGGGCAGTTTAGCTTTTCTATAGACAGAGTTCATTGGTTCACCATTACAAAAAAAAAAAGAAAGCTTGAAAAAAAAATTAATAAATAAAGAAAACAATATATACATATATATATATATATATATATATATATATATATATATTATATATATATATATATATATATATATATATATATATATATATATATATATATATATATATATATATATATATGTATGAATAAAGAGCTGAAATAACACGGGGAAAATCAGTTTTTCTAGTGACAGCGTTCAGTGGGTCACCATTACAAAAAAAATAAAGTGAATGAGAGAAAAGAAAAATAAGATAAAAATTACTGAAATAAACATGCACACTAACATAAAGAAGCACAAAAGGAAGAACTGCCGAACGAAAGAAGTCCAGAGAGAGAGGCGCTGATTAACGGAAAGGTTAGTGAGGCACAGAGACCATTTCTGGGGGAGAGTGAGGGAGAGACATAGCTGTGTAATTACAAAGGAGGACATCTTGCGTGCCGGGAAGTGCCCAGGACACCTTCAAAGAGCGGGAAAATTGGACACTACCTTTCTTTTCTTTATTCTAACGTTATTTTACACGAGAGAGAGAGAGAGAGAGAGAGAGAGAGAGAGAGAGAGAGAGAGAGAGAGAGAGAGAGAGAGAGAGAGAGAGATCTGACATCGAAGGACATTAATTATCCCTAACGAAGCGTGTGAGGACGGGCCGCCACTGATGGATGCTGCACGTTGACCAAACACAAAACTAATTAGAGGCAGGAACACCGTGACGCCGTCCAGGTGGAGAGACGACCCGCCGGTGTGTGGTGTGTGTGTGTGTGTTGTGGGCGGCGGCGGTCGACACGCGATCCCCTGCCCTGCCCTGCCTTGCCCTGCCTTCCTCCACCCCCAACTGCTCGTCTCTCATTCCCTATTCCCTCCAACCTGCCTTCTCCTTCCCATTCTCCCTCTCCTCCTCCTTCCCTGCCTGCCGCCCTCCATCCGTTACGCAACCCGGCGGACGGAGAAGCTTTATGGTCGTGTCTGAGGTCGTCCTGTGTGGCCACTCCGCTCACGTGGTCATTTGCTCCCTCCTCTTGCATTGCTGCTCCGCTCAAGTGTTCTCGTTTTCTTTGCATATTTGGCAGAGTCCACCCTCAGTACTCAGCGCGCCGCCTCAAGGTACCCGTTTAGATTAGGGCTTTTGATATCCACGTGGTTTGCTATACTGTTGATAGTTTTCCCTTAGTTTCCGCGATGCATAGGTTTTGTTATATTTATGGGGACTAGACGTGTGTTGGATCAAAGGAACTGTCACCATTTTCGCCGACTTAGATTACAAGGGAGGACCGATTTTGGAGGTGAAATTACGCTTTCCTCGACACATTTTCTGGTGGATAATATGTTTGCTGGCGAGCGAGGCGACGGTAGCTGTCTTTTGATGATTAACGATAACTACGCTGTCCACTAACGAATGGTAAGTAAATAGATGATAAAAGTGAACCAATTAATGTATTTTGCAATCAAAACGTGGCTGTTGGTGACGAGAGAGAGAGAGAGAGAGAGAGAGAGAGAGAGAGAGAGAGAGAGAGAGAGAGAGAGAGAGAGAGAGAGAGTTTTGGTTTAAAATTTGGAATATTTAGGCATACTCCCTTTAACCTGCAAAAGACTCCCTGAATTTGTACATCTGTATCAGTAAAAGAGAGAGAGAGAGAGAGAGAGAGAGAGAGAGAGAGAGAGAGAGAGAGAGAGAGAGAGAGAGAGAGAGAGTCCTGTGTGGCCTCTGATGACCCTCTCCTCCGTGACCCGCGCACCGCCTCGGGCTCATTATTCTTGTAAACAATCTTGTCTGGAAAGTCGACTGATGAGCGGCTTCTTCTGCTCTTTTTTTCTTTCCTTTGTCCATCATTACTTCCCTCCCTCCTTCTCATCCTCCCTCCCTCCTTCCTCTTCCTCTTCCTACCTTCCTCTACTTATTTCCTCCAGTTTTTCTTCCTTTTCTTCTTTTACTGTCTCCTTTCATTATTTTGCTCGTTCAGTTTCGTTTCATTTCTTCTTTCCTTTATTTATGTTTGCCTTTTTTCTTTCTTCCTTCGTTTCCTTCCCTTATTTTTCTGTTTTTACCGAGCTAAACTTGTCCTTCCTTCCTTCCTTCCTACTTTCCTCTCTCTTGTATCCTTCCGTCCTTCCATCCTTCCTTCCTTTTTTTACCTTTACTTCATCTTACTATTTTTCCCTTCTTTCTTTCCTTACATTTTCATTTCCTTCCTTAATCCCTTCCTTTCCAATCCACGCCGCCCTTCCTTCCTTCCTTCCTTCCTTCCTTCCTTCCTTCCTTCCTTCCTTTCCTTCCTTCCGTAACCTCTCGCTCCGTTTCTTCCTCTCCGAACTCCTTTTTCATACCTCAGTTTCGTTCCTTTTTAATCACTTTCTTGTCTTCGCTGAGTTGTTTTCCCAACCAAGCCACGCCATTCCATCTCGCCTCGCTGTTGTTGTTTCCCCACACGAAGAGCAATGCCTGTGTTAAGCCCTGTGTCTCCTTCTCACTCCGTCCTGTATATGTAGCTTCACTCGTCCTTGCTCTCCTTCGGTACCGTATATTGAAGAGAGTCACAGCCATCCGCGTGTCCAGTTTACAATTTATTTTTCGTATGTTTTTTTATGGGCTTTTCAGGTGAAACTATTTTTTTTAAAGGCTTTTTTGTAACTCTCTCTCTCTCTCTCTCTCTCTCTCTCTCTCTCTCTCTCTCTCTCTCTCTCTCTCTCTCTCTCTCTCTCTCTCTCTCTCTCTCTCTCTCTCTCTCTTACGAAAGACTCAAATATGAAACATGGCGCGATACCACACACACACACACACACACACACACACACACACACACACACACACACACACACACACACACACACACACACACACACACACACACACACACACACACACACACAGAGAGAGAGAGAGAGAGAGAGAGAGAGAGAGAGAGAGAGAGAGAGAGAGAGAGAAGGTACAAATTAGCAAGTCCAAGCACCGCCGTGTTAGTGAAAAGCAAAAGACTGCGAGCGAGGAAGGAGGAAAGAAAAAGAAAAAAAAAGAAAAAACAGAGAAGAGAAACATTTAAAGCGAGTTAGAGATAATTTCATTAACCAATTACATCTGCAGTAATTATGTTTATTTCCGCCTGGAGGTTGCGTGTTGAAATTACCCACTTTTAAGTATAGATCAGAAGGGAATGAGACTTGAGCCGAGGAGGGGGGAACGCTAATTCTCTCTCTCTCTCTCTCTCTCTCTCTCTCTCTCTCTCTCTCTCTCTCTCTCTCTCTCTCTCTCTCTCTCTCTCTCTCTCTCTCTCTCTCTCTCTCTCTCTCTCTCTCTCTCTCTCTCCTCCCTTTCTTATAGAGGGTCATAAGGAAATGGTACTGAATAGAAAGGGTGAAATTAGACTTGCATTAACTCCCTTCTCTTTCGTTTCGTTTCGTCCTTCTTTTCTTTCCTTTCTTTCTGTGGCTTCTTTATAAAGCTGTTTCTGAGAGAGAGAGAGAGAGAGAGAGAGAGAGAGAGAGAGAGAGAGAGAGAGAGAGAGAGAGAGAGAGAGAGAGAGAGAGAGAGAGAGAGAGAGTCTGTGAAGATACGAGAACACAACCCTTTATAGAGACACGAAAATACGTCTGCTTCTTTTATATGAGCATCTGAGGGGAGGAAGGAAGGAAGGAAGAGTGGGGTAAGAGGAAGGAGGAGTGAGAGGGAGAGGGAAAGGGGGAGTGAGGGAAGAAAAAGGTGGAGGGGAGGAGGCGTATATCACAAGGGGTCGTGGTCTTTGAGCTCATAAAGAGAAAGACTTGCAATAATCGTCTTTAATAAACTCAAGCTCGCCGTCTCCTCTTCTTTCTTCTCTTGCTTTTTATCCTCTTCTTCCTCTCCTGTCTCTTTCTTCTTTTCTTCTTCTTTCTTCTCTTACTTCTCTTTTTTTCTTCCTTCGTCTCGCCTTTCTCATCCTTCTTTTCTTTTTTTTTTTTCTGTTATTGGAGTTGTCATTTTTTGTTCTTTTTTTTTGTCGTTGTCGTCTTCGTCGTCCTCCCTTCCTTCTCTGTTTTTTTTTTTTCTCACTTCATCCTTATTTCTTTTTCCTCCCTTACAGATGACATTCTCTCCCTCCCTCCTGTCTGTCGGTCTGTCTATTTGTCTGTTTGTCTGTCTCTCTCTCTCTCTCTCTCTCTCTCTCTCTCTCTCTCTCTCTCTCTCTCTCTCTCTCTCTCTCTCTTCTCTCTCTCTCTCTCTCTCTCTCTCTCTCTCTCTCTCTCTCTCTCTCTCTCTCTCTCTGACACAGACAAAGCAGTATCTTCAGGCAGTTTGATCTGTATTTATTTGTTTAGCTGCTTTTGTCTCTCCATTAAATATCTTCCTGTATTTTATTTATTTATTTTTTTCATTATATCCTCGTCCATGTTTTCTTTTACTGTCAGTTTCTGAGCTTAGGAAAAGTGACGGTGATCTGAATCATGATTAAGTATATAAAGTTTACTATGATATCGCTAGGAAGTGTTTTCTTTTTATATTTTTTTTTCTTTCCTGTTTCACATCACACTCTGCCAAAATGTAAAGAGAGAGAGTATAGAATAAAACAGCATCCTACCTTTTCTCTTTTCATTCTGGTCGTAAATAAAGAATATATCGTTCATTATAATATTCCTTGAAAGTTGCCTTTGTAATTCTTTTGCCTTTCTTAATCACATCATTCTCTGCTGAAAAAAATAAAACGGAAAAAATAAAAAACAGCGGCTTACCTGTTCGCTTTTCACCGTGGGCTAATGGGGAGTAGCGCTTAGGAGAAGTTAATGACCTTGAGGTGGCGATTACAAGCCG
>NC_087162.1:8940000-8977500 GCF_035594125.1 Scylla paramamosain | reverse complement strand
GGAGGTCGAAGAGGAAAAGAACAAGAAGTGAAGGAGGAGGAGGAGGAGTAGGAGGAGGAAGAGGAGAACAAGAAGACAACACTGGATATTAAAAACGGGACTTGCTTACATAGGTCTTGTGAAGCAGAGAGAGAGAGAGAGAGAGAGAGAGAGAGAGAGAGAGAGAGAGAGAGAGAGAGAGAGAGAGAGAGAGAGAGAGAGAGAGAGAGAGAGAGAGAGAGAGAGAGAGAGAGAGAGAGAGAGAGGCTAACATCTGGCGCCAATGGAGAAAGGGTAAATAAACAGCTTACAAGTGTTTTTGCATCAACGTTGTGAGTCAAATGCAGCAAAAACAAACAGGTTCAAGAAAACACGCACTGCACGTCTTAAGAAACCTAACAAATATTCACAAAAAATGCCTGGCGATGATAGTGGAGCCGAGGGGTGACTAACACAGACGATACTGAGAGAATATATGTTTAGGCTGTCAGCAGAGAGAGAGAAAAAAAAGGGGGAGAAAAATATAATATGTTGTTTATGAGAATATATGCCTTGTAGGTTTATTATGCTGCGGATTAGAGAAGAATTCATGAGAGAGAGAGAGAGAGAGAGAGAGAGAGAGAGAGAGAGAGAGAGAGAGAGAGAGAGAGAGAGAGAGATTAGATTAATACCAGGCTGTTTCTTTACACCTGACGGAGGAACCTCATAAATGGAGTCCCGTAATTAAAGGTGAGGAAGAACATGGAAAAAAAAAGATCATAAACACACAAGTAAATAAAATAAAAATTAAAGCCATTACACCTAATCCACCCGCTTAGTCACCTCGCATTTACTACATTAGCTCAGCGGATAAAGAAGCAAACAAAAAACTAGGAGCGAAAACACAATTAACAAGGCTTCTCCTGCGAAAGGATAGCAGGAATGCGGTGCCTGGAGGTCGGGCAGGGACGGAGTGAGTGAGTCGGCAGTGCGGACGGCTTGAGAAATTGAGTTGACTTAAAAATCCGTGTAAAAAAAATCTCTTAACACATATGTAAACAACAGAAGCGGCTTACAGACACCTCGTACATAAATAGCATGGAGTTGGTGACACGTAGTAATACTGAGGAGGAGGAGAAGGAGGAAGAAAAAGAGGAGGAGAAGTAAGAGCAGTTTAACAAGGCAAGCGGGTCACAGTAGCTTCAAAGAGACTAAGAAACGAAGGGAAGGGAAGAACAGACACAGGCATACAGTTACACAGATAAATTATGAAGAATGTAAAAGGGGTTGAGGAGGGAATGCAAGATGCCAACACGAAGAAGGAGGAGAAGTAAGAACAGTTAATCTAGTCACTATAACTTCAAAGAAAACTAACAACGGAAGAGAAGGGAAGAACAGACACAGGCAGACAGTTGGACAGAGAAATTATGAAGAATGAAAAAGTAGTTCAGGGAAGGTGAGGGCAGGCTGACAACACTAAGAAGGAGGAGCAGAAGGAAGACCACAGTAACTTCAAAGAAACCTAGCTAGGAAAGAGAAGAGATTACTGACACAACCAGACAGTTAAACAGAGAAATAATATCAGGAATGAATAAGAGGTTCAGGAGGAGGTAAGGCAAGTTTTTAGCACTGAGAAGAAGTAGAAACAGTTAGCCCAGCCACAGTAACTTCAAAGAAACCTAGCTAAGGAAGGGAAGGGAAGAACAGACACAAGCAGACAGTTCGACAGAGATTATGAGGAATGAAAAATAAGGTTCAAGTGGAGGGAAGACAAGTTTTCAGCACTGAGAAGAAGTAAGAGTAGTTAAACCAGTCACAGTAACTTCAAAGAGACCAAGAAACGAAGAGAAGGGAAGGGCATAGACAGGCAAGGCTGACAGTTGGACAGAGAAATAATATGAGGAATGAAAATGGTGTTCAGGAGGAAGGAAGGCAGGCTGTCAACACTGTCCTGCGCCTCGTCTGTCATGTCACCGCTGTCGCCGTCGTCTTCTTCTTGTCCGTCTCGCCCAATATATTTCTGTCTCCCTCTCAGCCGCTCTGTCTCCCGCTGATTAATTGTTCCTTATAAGACTCTTAGAGAGAGAGAGAGAGAGAGAGAGAGAGAGAGAGAGAGAGAGAGAGAGAGAGAGAGAGAGAGAGAGAGACCCTCCTTGTTTCTATTTCAAAATAACCAAAATAATTTAATAACTACCTAATGTTTTATTCCTGTCTGAATTTACATGGTCACCGCTCACCTCAGGCCGCCAATCAACAGGTGTGCGGTACAGGTCCACCTTTCCCCGCGTCACACAGGTGTTCATTTCGCAGCGCAGGTGTTGATAGAAAAGTACCCGAGGCCAGGTGATCTAGCGGACCCAGGCATATCATTAGCGTCTGACATCATCACAGTTCAAAGTAGCAGAGGACTTCAGAGAGAGAGAGAGAGAGAGAGAGAGAGAGAGAGAGAGAGAGAGAGAGAGAGAGAGAGAGAGAGAGAGAGAGAGAGAAACCTGTTATTGAGGCTGAGATGTGATGACAGAGAGAGGCGTCAGTGTATCTAATGCTGTCCAAAAACATCAAGGGAGAGAGAGAGAGAGAGAGAGAGAGAGAGAGAGAGAGAGAGAGAGAGAGAGAGAGAGAGAGAGAGAGAGAGAGAGAGAGAGGGGAATATACACCACCGGGCAGTTAGGTGGAAGAGTGAATAGTAACAAAATATATATTAAAACTGTAAACATTCTATCACTTGAAAATATATATGTTAAGAGATGTGCATATAAATAACAAACATCAGAACACAGAAAACAATAACTTTTCTTAGTAGTGGGTCAACATCCCTTCCTGCTCCCTCTTAACAAAACAGCGGGTGGGAAGGAGAGACAGGAGGAAGATAGAGAGACGGGGTTGTAGCTCGGAAGGAGAGAAGGAAAAGGAGGAAGAGAGAGATAAGAAAGGAGAGGAGTAACGCGGAAGAAGAGAGAAACAGTAATGAAGAAACGAGTTGTAAGAAGAACAACAGATTCAGAATTAAACAATACCAAAGAAAAAAAAAGAAAAAACGAAAAACATGAAGAACGAAAGTAATTGAAAAGGAATAAAATGTCAGGGAAGGAGATACAATGAAAGAGAAAGACAGGAGTGAGGGAGGGAAGGATAGACAGGAACAAGAGCAAATGGAGTAAAGAATGAAACAATACCAGCTTAGTAAAGAGAGTACATCAGTAGAATCGATAACCAACACTGCCTCTAGTAATAACATTTCGACAAGTATTGGCAGGCGAGAGTCAGTAACCCCGTGACAAGCATTAATACACCAGCGTGGGTGTGGGTTGGGAGGGTGCAGGTGGAGCGCTGAACATCCCCCTTCCCTCGCCCCCCTCCCCCCAAAAAAAATCTGTATAAAAACTATTCTGACATGACGAGATAGGAAAACATCATCCCATTCCTCGCCTCCTATCTTTCCCTAATCATTCTACTCTATTCTGGTTATGATTAAAGGAAAGATATGAGATCAGACTTAGTTATTCATTCATATATTCTCTCTCTCTCTCTCTCTCTCTCTCTCTCTCTCTCTCTCTCTCTCTCTCTCTGTTGTGTATACATGTATTTATATATGCTCATTTTGTTGTGTTACAGGTAAGTGGACGGTGTATTCCTGCCCAGGTGCTGTGCTGGGGATCTGTGGTGAGTAGAGGAGGGCTGGAGTGCGCCAGGCAAGCGTACCGTGCCCTTGAGCGAGGCAGCAGTGAGGCGAGCATAGGGCGGATGAAGGAGACTTGAGGGGATACAGAATGAAGGGGGAATTATACTGATATTCTGATATATGTAGATTTCTGTGTTAGGTGCTAAGAGAGAGAGAGAGAGAGAGAGAGAGAGAGAGAGAGAGAGAGAGAGAGAGAGAGAGAGAGAGAGAGAGAGAGAGATGTGCTACTCATTCCCACGTAACTACAGCCCGTAACGGAGATAGCACCAGCAATATGTAGCCTGCGTAGCTCCCGCGCTAAACTGTTCACCGTGACAGACATCAACCTTGTTTCGAACCGCCAATTGCTGTTCAATTGGCCGCCATGGCTTCATATCCAATACCGGGGCGAGCATGGAACACAGGAGAGGAGAGGTGAGGGCAAGGGGATAGGAAGGACAGAGGGACGCCGCTAGTGAGGGGAAGGCAGAGGGAGGGAGAGGTGAGGTAGGGATATTGGGTACAGAAAAAATTGCCCTACAGTTCCCTGTCTATTTCGGGAACAGGAATTATAGGCTGACTAGTGTGCGTGTGTGTGTGTGTGTGTGTGTTGGAGAGGAATGATGGTGATCGTGGTTGTGATGATGATGCTGAGTATGATGAAGGTAGAGAGAGAGAGAGAGAGAGAGAGAGAGAGAGAGAGAGAGAGAGAGAGAGAGAGAGAGAGAGAGAGAGAGAGAGAGAGCAGGCAGGAAGGCAGGCAGTGGTAAGTGAGGAGGACGCGAGGACTGAGTAAACTGAGCCTCATTGTGAGTGTCGGGGGAAGGAACACGGGGCTTAACGAGCTCGCCTGCTCATAAAGACGCGGCACTCGACACCACCCTCGCCGCCAGACACCTGACCCCCCGCCCGCCCACAGCCGTGCCCTCCTCACCCATGCCCGCGCCCCCTCCCACCCTGACCTCTCTCTCTCTCTCTCTCTCTCTCTCTCTCTCTCTCTCTCTCTCTCTCTCTCTCTCTCTCAAGATGGTGTTTTTTTACGAACAGAATATGTTTGACGAATTTTGTATGTTTTTTTGTTTTGTTTTTCATTTCTATTCCATCACTTCTTCTTCTTCTTCTTCTTCTTCTTCTTCTTCTTCTTCTTCTTCTTCTTCTTCTTCTTCTTCTCCTCCTCCTCCTCCTCCTTCTCCTCCTCCTCCTCCTCCTCCTCCTCCTCCTCCTCCTCCTCCTCCTCCTCCTCCTCCTCCTCCTCCTCCTCCTCCTCCTCCTCCTCACCAGCAATATTAATGTCCATAGTGTGTGTGTGTGTGTGTGTGTGTGTGTGTGTGTGTGTGTGTGTGTGTGTGTGTGTGTGTTGTTGTTATGTCCTAGTTCAGTGTTTACATTTTTATGTGTCAAAACTGATGCTTTATTTTAGTTAAGCTTTGACACCCAATCTCAACAACTTCGCCATTGTCAACACCCTCCTCCTCCTCCTCCTCCTCCTCCTCCTCCTCCTCCTCCTCCTCCTCCTCCTCCTCCTCCTCCTACTCCTCCTCCTCCTCCTCCTCCTTCGTCACTCTCTTCTTGCAGTCACCAGGTCGGAGGTAATTATTTGTGTGGTGTCATGGAGGGTTCTCGGGTCCCATTACGTCGTCCCTTCCTCCTCCTCCTCCTCCTCCTCCTCCTCCTCCTCCTCCTCCTCCTCCTCCTCCTCCTCCTCCTCCTCCTCCTCCTCCTCCTCCTCCTCTTCGTTTTCCTCATGTCCCTCCCCTCCTTCACTCCCCTGCCGCGTTGCCTCCTACCTCTCCTTTTTGTAGATTTTTTTTTCTTCCAGTTTTTCTTTGTATCTTTTCTCAGCTTTGTTTTTGCATCTCTTTGCACTCAGTTGACTTGTTTTTCAGTTTTTCCTGTATTCTTTGTATCAATTTCAGTGTTTTTCGTTCTTTTATTCCTTTATTTTATTCGGTAAAGTAAAGAAATTTTGAGTTTTTTTTTTCATTCGTATTTGCTTTTCTTATCTGGATTCCTCTCCCTCACTGCTCATCCACTTCTGTCCGTCCACTCACCCAAACCTTTCCCTTAACTCCCTTTTCCAATCCCCACTCATCCCCTCCCTCACTCTCCCACCTCTCTCCCTCCCATTCCACGATCCTGTCAGAGCCACCAGTCAACAGGGAGGAGAGAGAGAGGGAGAGATAACTTCCCTCTCCCCCTCTTTCTCCCCCTCGTTCCATATCTCCCTGTATATTGACCTGCAGCAGCATCACCAGGCCTGTTTACTTCATAATTTTTACCTCCCTCGCCCTTCCCCGTTTTTTTTTCTCCTGCCTCTGCCGTACACTAAGCCCTTCTCTAATATTTGACGCCAGATTAAGGCTTTGTAGGGCTTCCAGTTGAGCAGGATGGGCTGGAGGACACTGAGGGTAAGCAGGATTTGGGTGAGGATGTGCTGCGATGGTAAGCAATGACTAGGGCTTGATATTACTTGCGTGTTCTTAGTGAGCCGTGCACGGATAATAGGAGGTTTGTTCGTGTGTGTGTGTGGGTGTGTGGGTGGGTGGGTGGTAGGGGAGTTGCCTAAGCCGCAGGAGTTCAAAGGAAGGGTCGTGTAGTCGTCTAATCGTGAGGTCGTGAAAGTCGTAATGTTTTCTGACGAAGTGATGGTGGGAAGTGTATACGTACTAACGGTTTATAGTGGGCTGTGTAATACCAGTGATGGCTTGAACTCTTAAGACACACACACACACACACACACACACACACACACACACACACACCACACACACACACACACACACACACACACACACACACACACACACACACACACACACACACACACACACACACACACACACACACACACACACACACACACACGGCAGGAGTGTGGTCAGCTGGCTGCTATATACCTTCCTGAGAAACAGAAATACATCACAATTGATTTATATTAATGAAAAACATAGCTGGAGCATTAAATATAATAGGGAGCTTCCATCATCGTATTACTCCTGTCTGAAGGCCCGAGGTGTCTTTGAGTGGCAGGGAGAGGGAAGTGAATCCAACCCAGATAAGGAAGAAAGAGAAATCAGTACATAGAAAACACAGGAACCAATATAGAAAAGGGCATTGATTTATAGATACAGGATTCAGTAGCTCTTGGTCCCTGTGGCATATTCCCTTATGGGAGCGCTGTAGGAAGAGAGGGAAGGGAGAGAGTTTGGGGTTAGGGGGTGAGGGTAAGACGGAAGAGGAGGAGGGGATTGGCAAACACAGGACTTGGCTTAGGACCAAACACCTCCTTCCGCTGCAGGTGTTGTTTGTGAGTTCTATAGGACACACTAATAACAGCCGCCGGGAGTGAGGGAGGGAAGACGGGCCAAGGTCTGTTTGTATGAAGGAGTGTGAAGGATGGTAGTGTTACTTGAAGGTGTGTATATTTGTGGTGGGGAAAACAGCAGTAGTAGTAAAGGTAGTGGTGTTGGTGTTAGTAGTAGTAGTTATTGTTTTTTCTCTTTCTAATAGCACAAATATGAGTTACTTTACAAGACAAAATACATAACAAGTTACAGATATTATTTTTTTTCTTTTCCTTGTAAACACTTGCCATTCCTACCATCCAAACACTCCTTCCCCTTCTTACTCTTCCTCTGTCACATCCCCCCCTCTCCTTTCACCCGTCATTCCTCCATTTCTCAGCACACTTCGTTCACACATACGAGTACATCACTCCTCCACTAGCCAGTCCTCGTGTTATTAAGTCTACCTGTCTTTGCATTAAGCTCCAATCTATGCCGAACACACACACACACACAACACACACACACACACACACACACACACACACACACACACACACACACACACACACACACACACACACACACACACACACACACACACACACACACACACACACACACACACACACACACACTCTTGTTCCCGCTTCTCCCGGCGTCACCATAAGACGAGGCGACGCACGCGGCATCACATTACACGAGGGAGAGAATATTGCAGCCATAATCTTGCGCGTTATGGTGATGGGGGGCCGAGATGAAGAGGAAGAGCGAGAGAGGGGAAGGAGTTGATGTGAGGAATAGAGGTGGGGTATATAAAGAGGAGGAATGGTAAGAATGTTATTTACGTAGACCATAGGAAGGAAAGGAGGAGAAAAAAGGAGAGAGAGAGAGAGGCTGAGTGCGAAAAATATGATGTGAGATTAAGAGGATTACAAGATTAAGGGAGACCTCAAGAGAGAGAGAGAGAGAGAGAGAGAGAGAGAGAGAGAGAGAGAGAGAGAGAGAGAGAGAGAGAGAGAGAGAGAGGTAAAAATATACAAATAGACAACAGCTCCTGGTACAACAAAGACGATACTCTCGCTGGTTCTCGTTCTCGTCTGGTTAGTGAAGAGTAACACAGTACTGGAGGGAGGAAGTCAACTCTTTACACAATAACCTAAGTACTGAGTAAAGTAAAGACGCCGTAAATAGAGAGAAGACGCTGGATTTTTCTCTTAAGTCTCAGTCGGGAAACTTCTTGCTCGAGCCTCCAAAGTTTGTTCAAAGAGTTGTCTCGGGGAGGTCGCTAGATCCTGAGGGTAAATTATGCCGTGTGTGTGTGTGTGTGTGTGTGTGTGTGTGTGTGTGTGTGTGTGTGTGTGTGTGTGTGTGTGTGTGTGTGTGGAGGTTATATAAGTGCCTCTGGTGTAATAATTATAGTGATAGTGACTTATATTTTTCTTCACTATTTTTAAGAGTTTAAAGACAAATAATTGGAGCGTTTTGGGTGTAACTGTAATAGTAATATACAGTAATTTTCCTTTGTATTAATTGCAAAAGTGGCGGAAAGCACAGGAAGAAAGAATAACCTACTAACCTTCCTGTAACCTCGTGTCAGGAAGGTGTCGTGGCCTCAACACAGGATTTTAACTTTCCTGTTGACGGTTTTTGTGTGACTGAATGATTGCTACGTTTTTTTTAATCTACCAAACATTGAATCATTGAACGCTTTATTCTCTCTTCCGAACTATTTTTAAAGGCCTCAGAAGTGATTACCTTGTTCTTATGACTGTTTTTTTTTTTTTCTATTGTTGATGCGAAATCTTTGTTAAACTCTCTCTAGAATCTATTGAACATTGAATCATTGACTCTTAAAACACTTTGTTCTCTCATTAGGACTATTTTCAAAGGTCGCAAGGATGATTAATCGTCTTCTTATAAGTGTTTTTCCTTTTGACTTTGTTGAATCTTTGTTAAACTGTCATAAGGATCAGAAAAACACCTTTGAAAACTGTTCATCTGTCACAAGGGTCCTAAATACACCTACGGAAACTTTTCAATCTGTCACAAGAATCCTAAAAACATCCTTAGAAGTTTCTAATATATCGCTAGAATCCTAAAAACACATTTGAAAATTATAATATGTCACTAGAATCCTAAAAAAAAAAAAAAACACACACACCTTTGAAAACTTTTAATCTGTCACTAGTATCCTAAAAAAAATAACACCTTTGAAATCCCCAACAACTTCCACTAGGGTTTGTCAAGTTAAAAGTATTGGAGATAAGATGCGGACACCTTTCAGAATATGGGCCTCAGAAAAAAGTACATCCTTGGCTGGCCGCAGGGAATTACGTATTGCCGGGCCGGGATATCTCTGTATAAGGGTTTGGAGAGAAAAACCTTGGCAGACCCACTCATCTATACGCCCCAACTTTTTTCCTATCTGCCTTCCTATCTTTCTTACGTCGCCATTATTGCTTATCCCGTCCCTCATCTTTTTTTTTTTTTTGGATTACTGCTTTTTGTCTCTTTAGATGGCTGGCGTGGAACCTCACACACACACACACACACACACACACACACACACACACACACACACACACACACACACACACACACACACACACACACACACACACACACACACACACACACACACACACACACACACACACACACACACACACACACACACACACACACACACACACACACACACACACACACACACACAGAAGGAGGGGAGGGGAACTTGAGTAGCCAGAGACGATGTTAGATCCCTCAGGTGGCGAGGTCTGCGGTGGTGTGGTGACGCGATGCAGTTCATGTTACCCGCGTTGTAGGGAAGCTGAATGAAGAGTGTTACGTCCCCGAGTGCGCGGAATGAATGAAGCGTCGTTGGCAAAAGTGCAATGGTCAGGGAAGTGATGGTTAGGTAATAGGAAGTAGTGCATGTGAATGAGTGATGGAAATATTAGTAATTCGTGGAAAAAAAATAGTGAAAGGTGTGAGAAATTACTGTTTTTATGAGTTTTCTTGTGTTAGTTTTCCAAGATTGTTAAGTGTTGTTTCGTGTTTTTCTTGCATTTGTTTTGTTTTTTATTTTCCTGTTTTAGTTTTCACAGATTGCCAGTGTTGATTGTTTTCTTCGCCGTTTTTGTTTTATTAGTGACTCCAGGTGGCCGGCGTCCCTTTGTGCAGTGAGGAAATATAAATCAGCAGATCTTGTTCATGTATGAGATGTACCTTGAAGTCCCCTGGCATGTCTGGGTAACGCGATGCTGCCCACCACACACACACAAGTGGCTCCTGCTGTAGTACAAGACGAGGGAGGGAGGGAGGGAGGGAGAGGTGGAGGAGCGGCTTCAGTTTTATGTGAGATGAGGATTCTTGTTCACTTCTGTTCCATTAGTGGTGCGTGTTCCCGCGTCCCCACAACTTCGCCAAACATTCTCCTCCCCTCACTCATCCCCCCACCGAACCCTTCACTTTTACCTAAAACTCCCTTTGTCTCTCTGCCAGTGACACACACACACACAAACACACACACACACACACACACACACACACACACACACACACACACACACACACACACACACACACACACACACACACACACACACACACACACACACACAAAAACACACACACACACACGTTCTAATCCATCCCGTCAGGTTTTTTTGCTCAGTGTTTCTTCTCCTCCCGCTGACGGATCCTAATTGAGGCATAATTGAAGCAAAGTTTTCTTTACGTACTTTTTCCTCATCGCCACTTTATCTCTTTCATGAGTGGCGTGAGTCATTACCGCCAGGTCGCATATGGGGAGTTACCTGTTCACCCTTTAGTGGTATGGCACTTATTTAATTTAACTAGCCAAGATAATTTCAATGAGTAAAAATAAAAGTAAACTAAACCTTCACAATTTTAATAAGCAAAAATAAAACAATTCGCTCAGTGAGCAAAAAAAAAAAAAAAAAACCTTCACAGTTTTAGTAAGCAAAAATCAAACTATTCGCTTATTATAAAGGGTATGCAGTATTCGAGCATTCATTTTGTTGCTAGAGATATCTTTGGAAATTCTACGCTAATCTCGCACCAGACCGTTTTATCAGTTTTAGGAAGCCAGAGCAGTGAAGGAATTAAAGGAGGAACGCTGGAGTATGGCAGAGGGTGATGGGCACATAATAATTTAGTGTATAGGGAATCACAAAGCCCCGCGTCCAAGAGTGATTCACGGGGCAGAGCAGCCTGTGTTTGTGGTCCCTCCCGCTGAGCCACACTACCACACTACGGCACCGGGAGACAAATGGAGCGAAAAGCGTCACTTCCAGGGCTTTCCTTCATGTCCCGAACTTTTCCAGGAATCAGTATCCTCTATGACAGACAGGCAGAGCGAAGGAAGGTGACTCAGGGAGACTCAGAATTTATGGGGTAGAAGATTAGAGAGTTGAGAGCAGTACCTCCCCTCTGCGGCGACCCCTCCCACCCCTCAACCCGCAGACCCGATGGATAAAGATAAGAGGAAGAGGTCATCTCCAGTGTCAACCTCCAACATCCGTGTGTCAATTAGGTGGAGGGGGAGGAGGGAGAGGAGCAGGGGATGAGAGGCAGGAGGGGGATGAGGATGACGAGTAGGACGAGTAGGACGAGGATGAGCTTCAGGATTCTGGTCATAGGAGTCTTGAGTGGAATCCTGAAACACCGGAAAGCTGTAGTGGAGTGCTCGTCTGCCTCACGCGGACCTCACGACCCTGGTGGTGGCGGCGAGGCTTCCGCAGCGTCGGTCGTTCTGGGAGAGACTAAAGAAAGATTGAACATTGGTCGATGATGTGCCTCGCCAATATAAGACGTTGGAGAGGCAGTCTATTACGTTTAATTATAGGGCCCTGGCGCGGGGCTCAGGACTCGGCTCTCCGTGCACGCAGTTAATGGTCCGAGGAGATGTGGTGGTCAGCGTATCGCCTGGCTACGCTTCTTCCACATGGCTACCTAGGCTTAATGTGCTGAAGGGATTACTCTGTTTTGTTCCCTCTTTCCTTGCGTGCGGCGAATACACCAGGAAATGAAACGAGATTGCATGGAAAAAAAAAAAAAAAAAACATTAGAAACCACGTACATTTTATCCTTATTTCATCCCATGTTTATTGTTAATGTATTCTTGTCGCATCTAAGTTTATTTATAGATACTTCATTTCACTTACATCTCGTTTTTCTTTATACTCGAATGATTTTTTTTTTCAGTGTCATTTACATTCCCGATTACTAAGATTTACGTCACTTCCATGTGTCATATATACCTATTGCTGTCTTGGTTTGTCTTATGTCCCCCCATGACGAACTCCGTGACCGCTGTACACCCTTCATGGCCCATCCCTCACCCTCATGACACCCCCTACCCATCCATGACTCCTTGTGGTCCCCTGCCCAGCCTTCCCTCGCCCTCCATCACCCTCACATACTCACCCACGTGTCACTGTGTCTCCTCCATCACACACTCACTGCTGGGAACATATACCTGTGCATATTAGGGGTGTTTTACGTGCCAGGTAACTTAGATATATTCTCTCTCTCTCTCTCTCTCTCTCTCTCTCTCTCTCTCTCTCTCTCTCTCTCTCTCTCTCTCTCTCTCTCTCTCACTCTCTCTCTCTCTCTCTCTCTCTCTCTCTCTCTCTCTCTCTCTCTCTCTCTCTCTCTCTCTCTCTCTCTCTCTCTCTCTCTCTCTCTCTCTCTCTCAGATGGTTTTATGTGTCAGGAGAGCAATGGTTCTGTGTGTGTGTGTGTGTGTGTGTGTGTGTGTGTGTGTGTGTGTGTGTGTGTGTGTGTGTGTCGATCTATTATTTTTGCTTTTCTGTTTCTCTTTTTTCTTCTATTTCTTTGTGTCTGTCTATGCTGGTCTGTGTTTTGTATGCGTGTATATTTGTGTTTGTGTGTGTGTGTGTGTGTGTGTGTGTGTGTGTGTGTGTGTGTGTGTGTGTGTGTGTGTTGTGTGTGTGTGTGTGCGTGTGTGTGTGTGTTCAGGTACATTTTGTCCCGAGGCTGTAGCTCCCTCCTGAAGGCGGACGTAGTGTGTGTTCGCCAGTGTTGTGGTTTTGTGGCGTGTCGTGGTCTTGTTCCATTTTTATATATACAAGTTTTTCATCTTTTTCCTAACCGGTGCTCACTTTTCGTCTCATCTTCCTCTTCTCCTCCTTCTTCCTTGTCGTCCTCCTTCCCTCCGTCAGTTTTTTTTTTTTTTATAATTACTATTTGTATGTTGCTTAAATTTATAGTAACGAAAAATTAATAATGATCTTTCAGGCATTCTTCCTTTTAAACTCATTTTTCCTGCATTCTTTCCTCCTAGTTCTTCATCCCTTTCATTCAGTCATATGCTGGCCCATTCATTTCTCTCTCTCTCTCTCTCTCTCTCTCTCTCTCTCTCTCTCTCTCTCTCTCTCTCTCTCTCTCTCTCTCTCTCTCTCTCTCTCTCTCTCTCTCTCTCTCAGCTTTTTACACCGACTGAACCAAGAGGGGATTTGGAGGAGAGGAAGGAAGGGGAGAGGAGGCAAAGGAGTGAGTAAAAAGACTGAGAGAGGAGAGGAAAAATTAGTCTTTGCAAGAAGGATGTGGCCTCTTTCCTCTCCATTGTGCTCCTTCTTTTTGTTTCGGTTTCCCCTCGTTTGTGTGTTCTCTTGTTCCTCTTCATCAGCGCTTCTTGTTCCCACTTCCTCGTTGGCTCGATGTAAACACAAGACTCCGGATGCGCTTCAGACCTTCCTTCTTCCTGGGTTATTTTGTTGTGCTGTGCTTCTTTATGCTTCAGTTTTTCTTATTTTCTATCATTACCTTTATTATTATTAGTGTGTTGGTTAATAAGTTGGTTGTATTTGTAAAATGCGTACTTTCATTTACCTCAGTTTTGTTTTTTCCTCGTTTGACAGGATTCCTTTTCTTACCGCGACACTTCTTTTTCATCACACGTGACTCATTCTCTCCATTATTAAACCCTCGCCGTTACTCACACATGTTCGTCCTCTGCGCTAGAGAGACGGTCTGTCGTTCGTTCATTTACGCCTTCTTTCTTTCCCCCTCCCGCTGAGTCCACTCCGTCTCGTTTCGTCCTCCCGGTCGCGGAAGACAGAGAGAACGTCTGACATCCTTATCTCGTTCAGAAATTGGCCCGTGCAGCCAGGACACCGCTAAGAGTCTTTCGTAGAGGCAGACCTTTTGTACTCCAGTGTAGACTTTTACCTCACTCCCCCCAACAAGTAACTAGAAACTTTTTTTTTTTTTTCGCAGTCTTTTTTTCTTCCTTCCTTAGGGTCAGTGGGGGTTATCTTGAGGGCGTTGCTGCTCTTGTGGTCATGTGGGTCTTTTGTGGTCAGCGGCGAGGGTCTCGTGTCTCTGGGTCACTGAGTCCCCGCGGGCGTCTCGGGTTGGTAGTTCCTCTTCGTTGCGGGGAATGTTTTGCGTTGCGTTTCGGGGGTGAGTTTTTTTTCCCGTGTCTTGAAGGTGACGCGGCGGAGGCATGCGAGGGTACAGAGGAGGGAAGAAGAACAAGAGATGCGACACTGAATGATGATAACTAGAATTTAGGGACGACCTTCATTTTAGCTTCTGCGGAAAGAGTTGGGAGGCGTTAGTTGGAGTTAAGAGAAAGAGGGCTATTGTTAATAGGAAGGAGCTTGAAATTAGGATAAAAGGAGTTTGAAGGTAAGAAGAAGGAAATTGAAGGAATGAGCTTGAGGGAGGGAGCTGGGAATTGATAAATAGATAATAATATCGTAGCACAAACACTAACAGCACTTTAAGGACAAAAACATGACAAAGGCTACACGAATCGTTCTTAAGAACCTCTCTTTGAAAAAATCCTCATGACATCCTTAGGGAGTTATTTCTAAAAAAAAGAGAGAGGAAGAAAAGTAAAGTTGCAGATGAGGTAAATCTTAAAGGTGCCTTCCTTCCGCACTGGCATCTTGGTGATGGGGGGCAGGGAGACGGGGACAGCACCACAAGGTCGCGTCACCTTCCCTCGTGGCACCTTTCCTGGAATTTCTTGAATTTTGGAAAGGTTCTGGAGGAGGAGGAGACGTGTGTGTGGGAAGCGAGGGAAGAGAGAAGATCCTGATTTCTTTTCTGTAACATATTTTTTTTTATTATTATTAATTTTGAGATTGAATGAATGTTTTCTTTTCTTAATTTGCTTTTCATGTTCGTGTATGCGACTTTTTTTTCATCTTTATTTATCGTTTATCGCCATGAAATCAGTCAACTCTCTCTCTCTCTCTCTCTTCTCTCTCTCTCTCTCTCTCTCTCTCCTCTCTCTCTCTCTCTCTCCTCTCCTCTCTCTCTCTCTCTCTCTCTCTCATCTCTCTCTCTCTCTCTCTCTCTCTCTCTCTCTCTCTCTCTCTCTCTCTCTCTCTCTCTCTCTCTCTCTTATCGTCTCTCGTCGTCTACATTCCGGGCCATAGACCTCCAGCCTCCTGTCCAAGCTCTATTCATCTCCCTCGTCACTTGCCTGCCTGTCATGTGCCTCGTCTGTCAGGCCGGAGCAGGGCGATGAAGGTTCCATTTGTATACACACACACACACACACACACACACACACACACACACACACACACACACACACACACACACACACACACACACACACACACACACACACACACACACACACGAGTATTTTCTCACAGACACACATGATTGTAAGAGAGTTTTAAGATTTTTTCAGTGTCTATAGTACATGGTAACGCTCTTGATTGACGGAGATTGTGAATGTTACGGTTCTTCTCCTCCTCCTTCTTTTCCCCTTCTTCCTTCTCATCCTCCTCCTCCTCCTTCTCCTCCAGCTCTCCTTTTCCTTCGTCCCCTACTTTCTCTGCCTTTCCCTCTCCTCGTCCCCCTCTTCCTTCTCTTCTATCAGCACCACCTGGAGAGGATTAGGACGACGAAGAGGGAGGGAAGAGATGGTGGAGTCAGATATTCTAGGTAGGGGGAGAGAAACCACCCCCTTAAACCAACCCCCGGCCCCGTCCTTCCCTCCCGCGCCTCCCTCACACCAGAGATCACGGCCAGATTACACAGCTGACGAAGGGAGTCTCAGGTTGTGTCCCGCGGCTGCTCCTCCTGGTGACGGATGGAGGGCGTGATGAAGAGCAAGGCGCAGAGTTGGGAGAAGAAATGGGAAAAGAAGAAAAGAAAGGGGAAGAAAAGAGGAATTTCAAAGTTATGTTTGTAGGAAAAGGAGAAAAAAAAAGAGAAAAAAAGAGGAATTTCTAAGTTATATTAGTGTGAAACAGAAAATACAGCAAGAAAAAATTTTTTAAAGTTTTGTAAAAATCTTAGATGTGAGTATGACTTTTTTTTATTTATTTTAATTATATATTTATTTATTCTTACTCCAGGCTCTATTGAATGTGCACAGTAGTGATAGGATTGTGTCTGACACTCGTTCACACACACACACACACACACACACACACACACACACACACACACACACACACACACATACACACACACACACACAGACACACACACACACACACACACACACACACACACACACACACACACACACACACACACACACACACACACACACACACACACACACACACACACACACACACACACCTTGCAACCCTCAGGTATCAGATTATCGCAACTCAACACCCTCATTACCTCGAGGCATTGCTTGTTTTAAGAACTTGTAATTAAAAAACGTGAAGGTGCAGGAGCGAGGTGTTGCTTCCCTGACACTCGATCCTGGGAGAATACACTGACACATAAGTTGAGAACATGATGGGTACAAAATATCTACAGAATTTAATTCTAAACCGAGACTCAGATATCTACACGGATACATGACCTTTTTTGGCTCGTATATTTAAGTTATGACGCGTCCTTTCCTTTCAGAAGCTGTGAATATTCGTCAGTTTATCATGAACACCAACAAGACGCGAAAAATCTAAACAAAACGTAAGACAAGAAATGGATGAAAGTAAAACCAAAGGATTAATAATGATGATAAATACGCCTTTTCAGGAATCCAAATTTGTGGAATAAATGCTCTCTCTCACATACACCATCAGCATTCACTTATGGAATATATTATTGCTATTGCTTCCCGATGTCCCTCCTTCCATGCCCCTCCACTGAACATTACCACTCACTGCCTTCACATCCTTCCTGCACTCCTCGCCTTCACTCCTCGCCCTCAGTCCTCGCCGCCCCGCAAACAGGATCCATTTGAATATTTACTTAACATTCCTCAGCTCAGCCAGGGGAGGGCTTGCGTCCCCGCCAGTTTTTATAAGCATCACCGCCCCTTGCCGACCTCCTATTACTCCGTTTGCTGTCACATAAATACTATCATAAGTTCCCGCTTTTTTTCTCATCACCACCACCGCCACCACCACTACGCTATTACCACCACTATCATTACCATCACTATCATCATCATCATCACCGTCGTATCCCGCCTGCCAGCTTTAGTCCTCATATTTTCCTGTCCGTAGAAGGAAAAATATAGAAAATCCGTGGTTCCTGGTCGTTCTAGGCGCGTAATGGTATAGATGCATGATAATGTGGACAGTGGGAGCCTCGTACCGGTGTGGGATGGGAACTTGGGCGTCACTGGGGCGGTATTGGGGTGGTAATGGAGAGGGAGGTTCAGGGATGAGGGAGGGTGAGAGTCCAATGGTGGGGGGTCCAGTCTTTTCTTCTTTGCCCCCATCAACGCGGAGCCAAAGTGCTGACTGACAGAGGGAGGCGGCGCTGAGGGAGACAGGAATTTGCACATCAAAGGCAGAACAAAACTTTGATGTGTGTGGACAGACGAGCCGGAAAAGAAGACTACTCATATATTTTTAAGAAAGCTAGGCGGAATATTTTACATATATCCTTAGCAGTACCGGGAGGAAAAGAAAAGTAGAGAAAAAAATAGGTTAATGTTGTAGAGAAAAACCTCCTTCACAACATCTTTTTTCAGGAAATTTCTTTACCATCTATCTGGACGAATATGGAGCCGCCTATGATAACGATGCTGAAATCCCCAAATCCCCCCACGAGCAAGTACAAGAGGTGTGTGAGTACTTGCCGCCACAAGGTCGTTGCAAGGCACACGCGACACACCCTCATGGAGTTTATAACATGCTCGGTGGCTGCCAGGGAGCAGAACAAACCTCGTCAGTCCAGTGGCGAGGCACGTGTCTCTTGCTACTGCCTGAGTGCTTGTGGACAGATCATGAGGAGCACGTACTAAGTGAGAGAGAGAGAGAGAGAGAGAGAGAGAGACGAGAGAGAGAGAGAGAGAGAGAGAGAGAGAGAGAGAAAGTTAACCAGGAACTAAATGCATGTCACTATAAAAATCAACCGTTCCCTAGAGAGAGAGAGAGAGAGAGAGAGAGAGGAGAGAGAGAGAGAGTTAACAAGGAACTAAATACGCGTCAATATAAACTCAGCCTTTTCGCAACCATACCAAACAACATCGTCAGGGAGTCATTGAGTAGAACCATCACTCACCGCCCAGCCTTCAGCCATCAGCAGGTGTTCTCCTCACCCTGACGCCGGAACATCCCCTGAACACCCCTCGGACCTGCGGCCAGACGTAGGGACGCGGTCGGCGATCTTCCCTCCACGGCTGGGCTCGCTGCGGGAGTTGTCACACGCCTGTCACACGTCCTCCTTCCTTCCTCCATCCGTAACTCTCCGACGCGCTCCTTTCTTGTGTTCGGCGGAGTGTTGTGGTCTCCTCCCGCCCTTATCCCCTTCCTCTGAGGCTCTGAGCTCCCCCTATCAGGTCGCGTTTACGTCACATGGAATGGTTGGCGTGGCGAAATGACGAGGCCTGCTGTGTGTTCCTTCAGAGCTTCCTTAGGCATCGCTTCCATATTTGCACCTCGCTGGAATGTCATGTGGGATGTTGCCTTAGATTGTGTGTTTTTGTAAGGTTGTTCCAAGTAGTGATGCCGCTGTGATTTTACTATATGAGGTAATGAATGGTTTATTTCGAGAGATCTGCAAAGATTAAGAATTAGTGTGTCATGCGGAATATTGCCTTGTAGATTTTTTTTTTTTTTGTATTGTTATTCCAAACAATGATGCCGCAATATCCCGTGAACTTATGTGTAAATCGAAAATAGTTTACTAGATGAGTCAATCTGCTTTATATTAAAAGATCTTTATATTAAAAGATCTAATATTGCGCTTGAAACGTTTTTTCTAAATACTGTGTACAACTGTGGACGGAAGACTGTACCACTAATAAAGGTCTGTCACTAGAAATACCCTCAGTGACAGGATTATCTGTTGACTAAAGAGTATTTGCGTCAAGGAAAGTCAGCGTGGGAAAGGCGAGGCCCGGCAAAAAAGAATAAAGAAGAGAGATAAGGAGGAAAAAAAAAAAAACGCGTAGCAGCGCCGCCATTCCCAAGTAGAAATTGTAAAACATCCAGATTCAGTTTCCGGAACTTGGGAAATGTCATGATACCTCGCTTTTGAAGAAGTTTTAGTCGTGCCGAGCGGGAAAAGTTTGTAAACTGATAATGAAGTTTTGTCTTTTACTCGTAAGTATGCAGTTTCTGTTGTCTGTTGTGTTAAAAATGCATGAAATTGAACAAAGAGGAAGAGGAGAAAGAGCATGGAAGAAAGTAGTAACAATAATAGCAGTATGTAGAGAGCAAAGGAGGAAGAGGAGAGGAAAAGAAGAAGGCAGAGATGAAGAAGGTGAAGGAGGCACAGGAGGAGGAGGGTTAGAGTGACCGAGACAGCGGGTGACAGCTGAAACCCGATCTGATGTTTATCGCGAGTTTTTAAATCCTACAAATTCTGTAATCACCTTGGAATTGGCGGCGGCGGGTCTTCCTTATCCTCACCCTGGACTACTCTCTATCTGATTGCTGCTGCTTCTACCATACTCTCTCCCCGTGTCCTCCTCTCTCTCTCCATGTCCCCATCATCCTCTCCATATCCTCCTCCTCCTCTCCTTATCATCCTCTCTCTCCAACCCTTCTCTCCCTCTCCAACCCTTCTCTCCCTCTCCAACCTTTCTCTCCCTCCCTCGCAAATTCATAAATCATACCCTTTTTAATACTCCCTCAACATCCTAGCCTCGCATTGCATTGGGCATCAGGTACAAGTGACTTAAGCTCACCCCTGTAAGAGATGAATGCTAAATAAGTATTCCGGACACTCACCAGCATTCTTAACAGTTGTTTTGGCGGTATTAAAAGTGGTGGTAGTGGTGGTGGTGGTGGTGGTGGTGGTGGCTGGAAGAGTTTCACCGTTCGTGTACTTGTGTGCATAAGTGATAGAATTTGCTGCCGTCTTTTCACCAACTCAAGTACTCCGTCTGACTCTGTCAGACAGTCTCCTCTTGTGGACTCTCTCTCTCTCTCTCTCTCTCTCTCTCTCTCTCTCTCTCTCTCTCTCTCTCTCTCTCTCTCTCTCTCTCTCTCTCTCTCTCTCTCTCTTCAACGTGCTGTTGAGGGGTGCGTCTGTAGTGTGCGTGCAACAGCAGCAGGAACAGCAGCTGGCACTTAAGCGGCATCGTGGCACTGAGGAACGAGCGCTTGATGGCACATGTTGGCCGTCAAGTGATTTAAGATGAGGGAGAGAACTTCGTATCGCCTCGTGTAGCGTGAACTCCACTTGATATTAGTATACTGAATTGCTCTCCCTCTCCCTCTCTTTCTCTCTCTCTCTCTCTCTCTCTCTCTCTCTCTCTCTCTCTCTCTCTCTCTCTCTCTCTCTCTCTCGTTGGTGTAAAATTAATCCTTTACATTCAGCCTTATTATCTTCAGCATTTTTGTTCTACTTTTTGCTTTTCTTTTCCTTTCCTTCGTTTTATTGTGTATTAATAGTTTAATATGTTGTATTATTGATCACTTGTAGAAAAATGTAGCAATGTACTCCAACACCTCACATCCATTACCATCATTACCGTTACCTTTTCTCTCCTTCCTCTTTGATTTCGTTTTGTTCTTCTATCCTCCTCTTCCCTCCTTTTCCATCGCCCAGTTCTGCATACCACCACCGTCCTGTTTTCCTTCACCCAGTCCCTATCACCCACCTCCTCCACCCTCCTTTCCTTCACCCAGTCCTCTCCGCGCCCCCACCTCCCCAGCTCTCCACGTCCTGCTTGGCTCATCAGAGGCACTCGCGCCCTCTAGTGGACGACCTATTCACTTTGTCACACGGAGGACGGCAGCGTGTTATCCTCGTGGCCGCCAGATGCCGCTTCCGTATTGGCTCTCCTGCTGCCGCCACGACGACCACTGCGAACCGCCTCACGCCGCCACCCGCTGTCCTGCCACGGGATATCACGCGTTTGTGGCTCACGTCGAAGGTTCTTGTGTGATCAAGTGAATTGCCAATAGGAGCACTGCTGTCAGACTCCCGTACCAGCAGGAGGCTATAACAGCTTCCCAGGTCTGTTTGGGATCCTTACACTCCTCTTCCGCGCATTCTCCGGGTAGTTTCGGAAGGTGGTGCAACGTGGGATGTTTTGCGTGGCTGTGAGTGTCAGGACTTAAGGCAACGTGCGGCTGTTACACTGGAGGGCTGATATAGGAATGAGTTTGTGTATTTTGTGAAACGTGTGCGTGAAAGTAGGAGTTGCAACGCGGTATCTATAAAGAGAAGCTCTGGTACGCTTGCTTATGTACCCGTGGACAACGTGCAAATGTTACTGGAGAGTTGATATAGGGACGAGTTTGTGTATTTTGCGAGGCGTGTGCGTGTAAGTAGGAGCTGTAATGCCTAGAAGGGGAAGCTCTGATACGTTTGCTTATGTACCCGTGGAAAGTTCCGTCTAATATTTTTTTTCCACCCGAGGATTCTTTGGTAAAAATATTCCGCACATCTCGCCTCGGAGTAAACAGGTTCCTTGAGGCTTCGATGTGGCGCGGCTCTTAGCGTTGCGAAGCCTTATAACGAGGCGGCTAATCAGGTGGGGAAAGATTTTGAGGGTAATTCTATACCTGAGACTCACATACTCGTACACGCACACCTAGACGCTCTCTCTCTCTCTCTCTCTCTCTCTCTCTCTCTCTCTCTCTCTCTCTCTCTCTCTCTCTCTCTCTCTCTCTCTCTCTCTCTCTCTCTCTCTCTCTCTCTCTCTCTCTCTCTCTCTCTCTCTCTCTCTCTCTCTCTCTCTCTCTCTCTCTCTCTCTCTCTCTCTCTCTCTCTCTCTCTCATTTCTCCCGCTGAGTGAGAGCTAAGGAGGGGGAGGAGTGAAAGGAAGAGAAGGAGGGAAAAGAGGGACGAAAAGGAATGGGCTTGTTTAGTTTATATGTGTACAGCTCACTACTAATCTGGATCAGAATTTTCAAGCCTTCGCTCATTCGCTTTTACTTATTCATTGAAAAAGCACACACACACACACACACACACACACACACACACACACACACACACACACACACACACACACACACACACACACACACACACGTCGTCCCTCCCTCTCTCCCATACTCCCTCTCTCCCTCCCTTCACTCTGTTGACATTAGAATATATTGTTATTTACTTCTCCCCTTTTTTGTTCCTTTCCTTGAAAATATGTGACACTATTGTTTGCCCTTCCACATATCAAAACGGAAAATACATTCTTGCTTCCGCGTATTTCACCCGCGCCAAAAATTTCCACCCAATACCGTTCGTTGGACTCTAAATTTGGGCATGCATATGTTTAGTGTTATTTATGTAAGTGCTGTATAAGAGAAAAGTCATTCATAGTGAAGTTTAATAATGGTTTCGCTTTACTTACGTATCTCAAGTACGAGTATATGGAGACTTATATTGTGCCTCTTTGTTACCTTTTCTCTTTATTTATCTTGTAGTTCCTTTCCTTTCTTTTTTCTGTCTTGAGTATCTTCCTTATTCTGTAATTTCTGTAGCTCCTGTTTTTTGCGCTCCTTCTCTGCCTCCTTTCCTTTACCTCCTCTCACATTTCTCATCTGTGTTTTCTCTCTCTCATAGTCTTGTCTTTCTCCACCATTTCTCACGTTCCCTCTTCCCTCATCTCTCTCTCTCGTTTTCTTTCCTCCATCCTTTACAACCCCTTCCTCTTCCCTCTTCCCTCACTTGTATCCTATCCGTCTTCCATTTCTCGTGTTTCTTTCCTCTCATCTCTCTTTCGTATTCTTTCTTACCTCCATCCTTCACCTCCTCTTTCTTCTCTCCTCCTCTCACATTTCTCCTTTGTACCCCCTTAGTCTTATCTTTTCTCCTCCATCCCTCGTGTTCTCTTTTTCCCTCTTCCATCTTTCGCAGCCTTTCCATCCTTTACCCCTGTCCTCCCCATCCTCCCTCCCTTCCTCCCATCCCTCCTCCTCCCCGTCTTGCTCCGTTATTACTCCTATTTGTTGCCTTTCTACCCTCCCCCCTCTCGCATCCCCTCCCCCTTCTGCAGGGCACCTGTGAGATATACCTGTGATTCAATATTGTATTAAGGCATATTTTACGCGCAGCGAGTGTAAAGCGGGGTGTAGAGAGGACGAGGAGAACGAGGAGGAAGAGGAGGAGGAGGAGGAAGAAGAGTACTAGGTAGAGTTAGGGGAGGAGAAAACGTAGGAGGTAACACAAGCTCCAAGGGGACAGAAGGGAGGGACTAGATTCTCCCCTCTCCTCCCTGAGATTATCATAAAAATGTGGCGGAGGGGAGCTGAGCAGGGGAGGAAGAAACTTGTTGATTGAGGGAAATAGTAAAGGACGGCAGGAGGGACGAGGACGAGTAGCAGGAGGTGAAAAATGTGAAGTAATGTAAGCAAGAACGTAGTTTGAAATGTTATATGTGATGAACTATGCTGAAAATAAAGCGTATTGTAAGGCACGAGTAGAGAAAAAAAAAGAACTCTACAAATTTGCCGGGGAAAACCAATTATATTACTCAGTAACATTAATATATTTTTCTACGAGCGAACTTAATCTGCAAAAATGAAATAACATCCGAGAAAAATAATTAAAATACTTGTCAGATTGAAGAAATAAATAAAATCCTCTTTCATAACCTAAACTTCCAAAGAGGGTTAGTTCAGAGTCGTCCTCTGTCAACCTTCCAGTCACCTTTCGCTCACGGAAAGAAACCCAGAGACATGTTTTGAAAATCCACAAACAAAAAATAAAAGAAGAAAACATGAAGAAAAGAAAAATTAAATCTATGGACATCCCAAGAATCTTTCCTAATTTTCTCCTTCCTCACTTTTTTTTTTTTCCATCCATTTCTTTTTCCTTCCTATACGTAAACTCCTCTTCCTTCCCTCCCCTCTCTGGCACTTTCCTTCAACCATTTCTTTTTCTTTCCTGCACGTAAACTCTTCCTTTCTTTCTTCACCCGTCTCTGTATTCCTTTCCATTTCCCTATACGTAAACTCTTCCTTGCTTCCCCCTCTTCATGCCCCTTTCCTTCAACCATTCCCTTTTTTCCTACATGTAAACTCTTCTTTCCTTCCCCCCTTCATGCCCCTTTCCTTAAATCATTCCTTTTTCTTACACATAGACTCTTCCTTCCTTCCCCTCTCTCCGTGCCCCTTTCCTTCAACCATTCCTTATTCCTACACGTAAATTTTTCCTTCCTTTCTTCCCTCCTTTCAGTGTTCCTTTCCTTCAACCATTTCTTTTAACCTGCACGTAATATCTTCCTTCCCTCCTTTCCGTGTTCCTTTTCTTCCCCCTCCACCTCCCGCTATCCACTCCCACGCAGTCAGCCAGCCGTAAATTGGTCCTATCACAAGGATCGTCCCTTAGCGAGTCCTCCTCCTCCCCTCCTGCCTTCGGGGCCTCGGTACCTTAATCCTCAGGCACAGAGGCCAAACAAAGTATAAATTTGGCCTTAACCATTAGAACTTGGGTGGCGAAAGGTCAGTCCCTCTTTATTTTCTTATAAATGTTCGTGTTTTGCTGGAAAAGAGAGATGAAATGGAGAGTGTAATGGACTTCCTGTGAGGATTAAGAGTAGCTGTGCAAGTTAGAGAAAATGTCTTATTTTATTTATTTATTAGTTGTAATGTTTTTTTCAATGTTGGAATGTAATCATCAGGTGTATCCAAGCGATCAACTATCCAAGTACTAACCAGATCTAATGTTGCTTAACCTCGCTGGTCGGACGAGAAACTGTGTTCTTATGTGACGTAAGGTCAGTCCCTCTATACTTCCCTCAACGCTTGTGTCCTGCATGAAAAAGGAAGGAAAATAGGTTATCATGGATTTTCTGTGGGGATTAAGAGTAGCTACACAAGTAAGCAAAATACGAGAATGTCTTTTTATTTCGTTCTTGTTGCTGCGTTGTGTGGTGTGAGAGTTCCAAGGCGACTTAGGGAAGTCTTCAAGCGCACGACTCGGGGAAGATTGTCTCTTGCCGGTGTCTCATTATCCGCTGTGGTATTTCCGATGAGTGACGTGGATCTGGCGAGGGTGGTGCTGAGGACCCGGCGTTAAATACATGACTGTCAGGGATCATTACTGTGGGTACGGGAGAGGAGTGTGGCTTTGAATACTCCTTGTCATGTGTGGACTTGAATTAGATGCATTGGTGTGTGTTGTCTGGGTGTTGTATGATTACACACACACACACACACACACACACACACACACACACACACACACACACACACACACACACACACACACACACACACACACACTCACAGGTAATTGTAAAGGTTAGGCGGTTAACTGATTCTTGTACAGATTGAAACTGATGGAGTGTGAGAAAGAGGGAGAGGAAAGAGGAGTTAAGAAGCTTCATTACGCACGTGATAACGCATCTTTGTCTCTCCCTCTCGCCACACAGATTAAGTCCATCAAGCATGTCTTTATCCTTCCCCTGATGAGCTGTTGAGTTGTCGTTACCCTTATACACATGTCACGGTTTGTATCATATGTGTTATGGTGTGTGTGTGTGTGTGTGTGTGTGTGTGTGTGTGTGTGTGTGTGTGTGTGTGTGTGTGTGTGTGTGTGTGTGTGTGTGTGTGTGTGTGTGTGTGTGTGTGTGTGTGTGTGAGTCATGCTGTCTCACACTCGCCTCCATCCGCTTCCCGTCGGGTCACAGGTGATGAGGAAGGTCAGGTCACGCTCTCTACCTCGCCACTTCCTCGCCTACCTCCTCCTCCTCCTCCTCCTCCTCCTCCTCCTCCTCCTCCTCCTCCTCCTCCTCCTCCTCCTCCTCCTCCTCTAGAGTCTTCTTCACGACCTGCAGTGTGGGGTCACGACTCCTCGCACGGTCCAACCTGCTGTTTAGGACCGGTTCGGGTGAGGTCACTGGCAGGTTTTTTTTTTTTCATGTACTTCACCTTCCAGAGAGTGACCTTGCAAGTCCGTAGGTGGTGATGGTGGTGGTAGTGCTGGCGGTGGTGGTGGTGGTGGTGGTGGTGGTAGTGGTGGTGGTGGTGGGGAGTTTGTACTCTCATATAACCAAGAAGTCATAAAACCTGGCCAGCTTTTAGTAATCTCTTTATAAATCTAAGGATAACACTATGCTCCACACGTACATTTTGGGAGGTGCTATGGTTTTACTCAACTCGAGTTTACAAGAGTGTAGCAGCGGTGCGTACGGGAAAGTTGGTTCAGTTAACATTCCCCAGTAGTCTATGTTTCTAAAAGTTTATATATTTATACGTCCGTGACAAAACTTTCAAGCTCGCTGGACTCAAACTTTGTATCTTCCTGACTGAGTATATTTCAGACAGTACGTACACTCATGCTAGTCTCACAGGGTTTTTTTTTATTTATTTTAGTGATTTGGCTGTACGCTTTTCTAATACATGATATGACAGTACTCAAGGCGCATAAAATTAATTAGCTCAAAGATGTAAAAAAAATAAATAAAACGTTAAATCGTGCTTCAGAAGGCACAGAAAAAACGAAAAAGACGAAATAAACAATGAAAAATAAAAGAAAATACATAGGAATTAAAGGTTTGCATGTTCGTTAAGCGGAACTCTCACCTCATGGTAAGGACAGGAGAGGCTGTGCTGTGCCGCGCTACACGAATTGCGACAAGCTGTGCTAAAGCGATGCGGTGAACAAAGCCTTGGTGGCGCTCCCCATTTACCCTCAGCATTTCTAGGCCAATGAAAACAAGATAAACTGAAGCTGAGGTATAGGAAGACAAGAACTTGCTTGTGTGGTAGATATGAGGTGTGGTGGTGGTGGTGGTGGTGTTAGTGGTAAGGGTAAAACAAACAAGCCTAAAATATCAGAACATCACGTGAATAAATTACTCTTATTTTTAAACATAGGAAGACAAAAACCTCATTGTATGGTTGATATGGGGAGTGGTGGTGGTGATAGCAGCAGTAATAGTGATGCTGGTAACACCAAGTCTAAGATACCTGAAGAATGCGTGAATAAATGTTCTTCCTGAAGTATAGGAAGACAGAAATCTGATTGTGTGGTAGACATGAGAAGGGGTAATAGTGGTGGTGGTGGTAAAATAAACAAGCCTAAAATACCAGAACACCGCGTGAACAAATGACCTTCTTTCTTGTACGTTATTCATGTGTCCGTGTCACCATGTGTCTTGGTGTCACCGTGTGTCTAAGTGAGCCATGTGTTCGGCCGCCGACTTACATTATTTACAGCGTGCCGCCATGAATATATGTTACCTGAGGGAGCGGTGGCATTTTCTATTCACCGAGTGTCTAAGGAAGAGTCTCGCTTGTCATCCTAGCGGGAAGCTCCTGCGGCCAAAGGACACAGGACTCCCCACCCGCAGGAGCGAAACAGCCTCACAACAAATTGCCTCCATCGCGCTAAGCTTGGAACCTGAGTTGGCAGTCTTGATGGTGCCAGTGCAGGATTTATGGCATGATAAAGACCTGGATATTGAGCACATAAAGTTGAGGAATTTTTAATACTGAAGAAGTGTGTAGCAGGACGGAGGGAGGGAGGAGAGGGTGAGGATGAGGGAGTGCGGAAAGCAGTGGATGGGGCAGGGCAAGGCGGGCGGGGAGGGCCTGGCTGGTTTATGAAGGAGCCATTCGGGCACCAGAACAATAAAACACAAGCGAACTTGCGTAAATGAATCCACACACTTGTCGATAAAGCGTCTGGAAGTCATGCCGCGATTCGGTGTTTTAAAGTAAAGGAGAATGAGATGTAGCACTTGCCTTATCAGAGGCAAAAACTGCTGTTCCTGAATGGCAGACGTCAGGACGAGGCAAAAAGTCAGCATACATAACCTGATGGTTCCTCGCCGCCCCTACACGCATCCTCCAACACGCTCGTAAAACCTCTATTAACAAGAGTGTAAATAACCTTTTAAGGACCCGCAGAGAGCTATCAGGTGTTCCCATCAGCCAGCAGTGCAAGTTGGTCCGTGGATGAACCTCCTCACCAAACACTTCAGTAAACCTTCCTTGTCTTCCACGTCCACCGCACCACTGCCCTTCTCTCCCTCATTCCCCAAGGTCACGCTCCTCTTCCCCCCAATACATCACTGCCCCATCCACCTCCCCAAGCAGGACATCTCCATACAATAGATCCTTCCCGACCTCTCCTGCCCGCCCACCTCCCGGCCCCTGCCCACCATTATGGCCACGGTCTGGAGGCGGCTGGGGAGCAGGGGGTGGAGTGGCGGGGGTTTAATGTTCAGCCCAGTGGCAAAAGGCTTCGTGGCGCGATACATATCAGAGTGACTTTATTTGTCCAGCAGTGAATGGGTGTCAGTGATTGGGAACATTTTTATTGTTACTTAACTCTACCGCTGGATGAATTACGTCCTGGATCGATGTGTTTTTAATCCATAACAGTGTCACTCTCAGGGCAATTACTCCACGTTCTGTAACACGCGGGCTTTCCAAGGGAGGTTAATGAGATTGCATAAGCTTCCATGGCCCCTTATCTTGATTTGCGAGGAAGTGGTAAGGTCAAGAGGCTCCTCCTTCTGCAGTGCCTCCCGCTGTTGGTTGTCCTTATCTCCCTCGCCCTGTCCCCCTGGATGCCTCGCTCCCCGCCAGCCTGTCAGAAAGAAAGACCACGGAAAAATTATACGCATCCAGTTTAGTAATTCAGCCTTGGCCATTTCATCACCTACTTCAAGTTACTCTTATTTCCCTTTACTCTTCTCCCTTTCACTCCTTCCTCACTGCCTCCTCCTCCCGCCACCTGTGTCCCTTCAAGCCATTACTGTATATTCTAAGCACCATATACCATGCCGTATATTACCGTTACTGCCATCATAGATCAACAGGTAGTATTGTTAAGCACACCTCAACCACCACCACCACCACCACTACCACCACCACCACCACCACCACCACCACCACCACCACTACCACCACCAGCACATCAGACTCGGGTTAGCTCTGAAGGCGTCTTTTTTTAGCGGGGTCCCTCAAAGCACCTGTCCGCCATACCTTTTATCTGACGCCTCCCATCAGAACCCAGGGGCGTGGCGGGCGTCGGGGGCTTTGTCGGTCTTGGTTCCAGGAGCTCCACATTTAGGATTGAGGCAGCGGCAGGAGGAGGAGGGGGAGAAGAAGGAGGAGGAGGAGGAGGCGGAGGTGGAGAGGGAGGGTTGAGGGAGGGGATGAATGACGGATTGGATACGGCTGCGTGAACGTGAGTGACGGGAATTTGCTGAGAGAGAGAGAGAGAGAGAGAGAGAGAGAGAGAGAGAGAGAGAGAGAGAGAGAGAGAGAGAGAGAGAGAGAGAGAGAGAGAATAAAAAAAAATTCGAGTTTGTCAAAATTGAATTGATACATAAATACTTCTACATTTTTTTATCAAGTTATATTCTCTGGTGTCTAATAATTTGAGCTTTCTTATTGATATGATTATTCGTAAAGGTAGTTATTATCGTCATATTATTATTATTACTATTTGAAGTAGTAGAAATAGTAGCAACAACACTAGTACATTTCTTATTCATCAATAAATCCAGCTGTTCAGTTTCTTCCTTACTTCACCCCGCCCTCCCTTCCCCCTTCCTCTTTCTTCACGCCCCCTGTCACTCCTCCACCCCTCCACCGTCCCTCCTTCATCCCACCAGCCTTCCCTATCCCTTTCCTTTATCCCCCACCCACCCTCTCCGCCCCCGACACTGCCCCCCGAGTTCATGAATGAATTTACTTTAATGTGTGCGCGTCGGAGCGGGAGAGAAAGGGAGAGAGAGGGAAGGGAGAGGTGTTCGAGGAATTTTAATATCGGCATCTACCTCCTCCTCCTCCTCCTCCTCCTCCTCCTCCTCCTCCTCCTCCTCCTCCTCCTCCTCCTTTCTCTGGTTTTGCGTACTTCTGTCTCCGTTTTCTCTTCTTCCTACGCCTTCTCCATCTACATCACTTCCTCTTCTTCCTCTTCCTCCTCTTCTTCCTCTTCTTTGTTCTCCTCCTCCTCCTCCTCCTCCTCCTCCTCCTCCTCCTCCTCCTCCTCCTCCTCCTCCTCCTCCTCCTCCTCTATCTGCATAATGCCCACACGAATAATCCTAATAATCTTACCACCTAGTTTGCTCTCTCTCTCTCTCTCTCTCTCTCTCTCTCTCTCTCTCTCTCTCTCTCTCTCTCTCTCTCTCTCTCTCTCTCTCTCTCTCTCTCTCTCTCTCTCTCTCTGGAAAGATAATCAACACATAGAAAAGTTTGGCAATGATTCTAATGATAAACTCCCTTTCCACCAGAAACTTCCTCGCTGAGTTCATCTTCATATTTTTTCTGTCATCATCATATATTTTTTTTTTTTTTACGAGTACCTTTCCCTTCCCACCCACCCTGACTACGGGAGGAGGAGAAGGAGGAGGAGGAAGAGGAGGAGGAGGAGGAGGAGGAGGAGGAGGAGGAGGAGGAGGAAGAGGAGGAGGAGGAGGAGTGACAGCCTAAGGGATGGAGGGAGGAAGGGAGAGAGAGAGATAGAAAGAAAAGGGGAGGGGATGGAGAGAGAGAGGGAAACGATAAAATAATTTCACTCCCCTACACATATTTGCAGAGAGAGAGAGAGAGAGAGAGAGAGAGAGAGAGAGAGAGAGAGAGGAATAGCGGTGCTTGTTGTGGCTTCGTGTGAATAGGAGGTAATGACTGGGCTCTCTTGAATGTCCGTGATTGGGTCAACACGCGTCCTGCCACCGTGTGCCGCTCATGGGGAGAACCAAGGCCAGGGGAGTGGTGGTGGAGGGTGCCAGGAGACGTCAGGGAAGGTAAGGGCGAAGGAGTAAAAAGGGAAGGAAACTTAACCCAGAGAAATGTCGTAAAGTGTTTCCCTGGTTATGTAAAATTTGGTGTGAATTGTGATTTGTGTGAATATGTTAATGTGGCGAACAGTGCAGAGGTAAAATGAAAGTTGAGAGTTGGATTGTAAAGAAGGAAAGAGTTGACGTTATATATAAAGTCAAGGGAGCGCGTGATTTGTTTAAGTGTATTAGTGTGTGGGGAGGAAAAAAAGAGTGTGGGAGAGTAAATGAAAGCCAAGAAGGAAACTGTTAAGAATTAATGCGCATTTCCACTTCATATGAGATTAGTGTGCGAGGTAATTCTTTTGATTAATGCATTAAGTTTTTCTTTCCTCGGAGTGGAAAGTGGGTTACCCTGAATAATGCAGTGTTTGCTGAATGAACTGAAGAAAATAATGTATGATTTTATTAATTTTTACTTCAGCAATTTATGTATTATTAGGGCAATTATACTTAGCAGCGGGAAGCTGATGTAATAGAGAGAGAGAGAGAGAGAGAGAGAGAGAGAGAGAGAGAGAGAGAGAGAGAGAGAGAGAGAGAGAGAGAGAGAGAGTTAAAACTACATATTTCGCGGTGCATATGAACATCATTTCTCTCTTGAGTGAGGGGATAACTCAGGTGAACTCGTTTTGGCCTCTTCATCCCTCCCACACCCCCTCCTTACCTCCTTGCCTCCTTGCCTTCCTCTCTCCTTGCCCTCTCACCTCGCCGCGCCAGACGTGCTCTGCCCATTCTTTGTGTGCTGCTGGAGAGACATTTGCGAAGAATTATTGGTCTTGGAAAGATTTTGCACTATTTGCTCATGTTCACGCAGGAGTCATTAATTCTTCAGCTTTATATTTCTTGACCAGAGGGATTTTTTGAAATTTTTATTGTTGCTCTTTACGTGAAAACTTCCACAAATAAAAGAAGAGAAGAAAGGATAGGGTGGTATTGATAAGATGACAGTGTGTGTGTGTGTGTGTGTGTGTGTGTGTGTGTGTGTGTGTGTGTGTGTGTGTGAGGTGGGACATTATTAACCAACTCGCGGGTCGGAACGGCGTGTGGACCAGGTTATGAGGGGCGACACCTGGGCCTCTTAATTAGTCTTGCACCAGGTAGACAGGTAGCTGAGTTCCCTTCATTTCAGGTAACGGGGAGGCAGAAGCGTACCGATGAGAGAGAGAGAGAGAGAGAGAGAGAGAGAGAGAGAGAGAGAGAGAGAGAGAGAGAGAGAGAGAGAGAGAGAATAGCTTCCTAGGATATCACACTACACCCTCGCTTCACTTAATCTTGTCATTGCCTCACTCTGGCGAAGAACCCGCTAATTATCTCTTGCTCACCGTACGTCCTTTATCCCGTGCCCTTCCTCTGTTCTTTCCTTCCTCCCTCATATTTATTCCTTTACATCCCTGGCGGTGGAGGCCGAACGCATTTCTTAATTACGTTTCATACTACTTAGAGATTCAAGTCACCAGTCACCCCCTCGCCTTGCATCGTCTCTCTCTCTCTCTCTCTCTCTCTCTCTCTCTCTCTCTCTCTCTCTCTCTCTCTCTCTCTCTCTCTCTCTCTCCCCCCTGCCTCGTCTAAGTCGCTGGACGGAGATGTGAGCGTCTGACTGGGTGAAAAATCGCTCCCTTAATACACTCTCGCTCTCGCGTCGCCATAGTTGGACGCTGAGTGTATATTTGGGCGGTCGTTGATACATACACCCATTTCTCAAGCCGCCAACCCCGCCTATGAGGACTTAACATTGTCCTGTCGCCCCCATACCAGTACCACCACCACCACCACCACCACCATCACCACTGCCGCCGCCGCCGCCGCCGCCACTCCACCAGGCGACCAGACAAATACTCGGAAAGTTTCCATCTTCCCTTTTTCTCCTCATCCTCCTCCTTCCTCAGTCGTCTTACTGTTTTGTTTTTTTCGTTTTTTTTTTCTTGTTCCAGTCTAGTCTTCTCTCCTATTCCACTCAACTCCGCTAGTTTAGGACGAATACGGATGAATTCCTTCCTTATATTTCCTTGTTCTTTTCTAATAAGTGTACCAGAAGGAATGGTTTTGCTTTCCATTTTATCTCCCCCCACTATCTCTACTTGTTTCTCTCTCTCTCTCTCTCTCTCTCTCTCTCTCTCTCTCTCTCTCTCTCTCTCTCTCTCTCTCTCTCTCTCTCTCTCTCTCTCTCTCTCTCTCTCTCGCAAGCTAGCTTATAAAAATACCAGAAACAAAACAGGAAAACATTAGCAGAGAGAGAGAGAGAGAGAGAGAGAGAGAGAGAGAGATCAGAGAAAAGCAAACAGAATTGCTCTAAAATGATCAAGACAAACAGAATCAAGTATACATGAGCCCAAAAACAGACCCTTCGCCGAAATTACAGCTCAACCCGCGGCCTCTGAGAGAAAGAAAACGAAAAAAAAAGTAAAAAAAAAAAAAGAATATAAAAAACTTAACACTGCGCGATAATGGAAGAAAATAAAAAAAAGTAGGAAGGAAAAGACCCAAAAATATAAACGGTAGCAACACAAATAACACTCTCACCTGCCGGAATCACCTTATAGAAAACGGGATCCGGGAATTACTGTAGGGGAAACTCTTCTCTTTTTACCGCCTCGATCAGACGCGAGCGGGAAAAAAATAGAAAAAGGAAAGAAGCAGTGTTGTGAAGATGGTCATTGTGTGCTGTGTCCCTGTCTCCCTTCTACACCTTCCCTTCCCTCCCTCTCCTCTTCCCAGCCCTCCAGCACTCCTCAGTAAAGGGTAATTGGAAGGTAACGGAAGAGAGGAGAGAGAAAGGGAAGGAAAAAAATAAAAGAAGGAAAAGGAAAGTTGTTAGAGGACGGGAAGAAATTTGCTCCAAGGAATTACTTGTTTTTGTCTTTGAATGTTTTTTTTTTTCTTACACATTCTCCTCTTTTCCTCCTCGTAAAATGTCTCAGATTTTCTCTCTTTCTCTCCCTCCCTCTCTTTCCCTCTTACCCGTTTCCCCGACTCCTAATCGTCCCGAAATTGTAACTTGGTAGCGATAAAGGAACTCGTAACCTCCCAGTAAAAGAAAACAGACTAAAAGAATAAAAGAGGAAAAGAAAAATACAGTCGTTCCTTCCTCTAAAGACTGGAAGAAAACCCAAGATTATCAGCTTTAACTATTTACTTGACGTACGCTGTTTGGTCAAGTGCTGTTCCCTTGTTTACATCTCGCAGCTGAGAACTCTGAGTAAAGGCGGTGATTCTGTGACAGGTATTGTGAAACGCTTTGCTCTCTCTCTCTCTCTCTCTCTCTCTCTCTCTCTCTCTCTCTCTCTCTCTCTCTCTCTCTCTCTCTCTCTCTCTCTCTCTCTCTCTCTCTCTCTCTCTCTCTCTCATCATGATTATTTTCAAAGGCCACAAAGATAATTAGCTGTATTCTCAAAAATATTTATCCTGCTAATCCTGTCCAAATCTTGCTAATCTGTTACTGAAACCATAAAAAAAAATCTTTAAAAAACCATGTAACTCCACCAAGACTTATTTCTTCAAGACCACAGAGATGATTATCCGGGTTCTCAAGGCTATTTCTCCAGTTAATAATGTAAAAATCTTGTTAATATATCACTAGAACCATAAAAACACCTTTAAAAACCTGTGTAACTTCGTAATTTCCTGTTTTTCAAGGCTACAAAGATGATTAGTCGGATTCTCAAAACTATTCCTCCTATAGATAATGTAGGAATCTTGCTAATCTATCACTGAAACTGTACTAACAGCCTTAAAAGCCTTTTGAAAGAAGTCTGAGTGCGGCGCAGAAGCGTTTTAGAATATAGTCCTGTGTGAGGGGCAAGCACACTTGTGGCCCTAAGTGCGTGTGTGAGTGGTCGTGAGGGCCACTAACACCCCCGTCATGCGGCCATCCCTCAGCGCCTGACGAGAGAGAGAGAGAGAGAGAGAGAGAGAGAGAGAGAGAGAGAGAGAGAGAGAGAGAGAGAGACGGGAGGGGGTAGACACAAACGTGAGAGTATGTGACCGCCCTCTTCCATCTCTCTCTCTCTCTCTCTCTCTCTCTCTCTCTCTCTCTCTCTCTCTCTCTCTCTCTCTCTCTCTCTCTCTCAAGTCCACCCATACCTGTTCGGCAGATACTGATAACAACCCCATTCCGCCCTGCCCGCACCCTGCCACCCTTCCTCTCAGCCTCCCTCTCACCATGCCTTGCCTTCGAAGCCTTTACTCCGAAGCCTTTTGTCGCCTGGTCTCAGTTTGAAGCTGGTCCAAAACAGGTGGCGGCCTAGAGGTGTTGGTGACCCTCTGAGTTCAATTTCACGCCGACCTGTAAGTGCGAGGTGCGGGTCAAGAGGGGAAGGCGAGGGGCGAATATACGAGTAAGCTTCCCTCCTGCTTCAGAATGACGAGACTCGGCGCGCTCCTCCTGTGCTGGTAATGGATGGAGAAGGACGGGTGTTGCTGTACAGGGAAGCTGTAAGGGTACATTTGATCATCGAGTCGTGTGTTCTCCAAGTTAAGGGTTTGCAGAGTTACTTGAAATGCATGGACTATATAAGGAAAGTGTAGGAAAGTGTTGCAGTAGATGTATTCAGGGCAATAAGTGTTCCGTCACGAGAGAAGGCAGGCACGAGACCTAAATAAAGGACACTTGTTTGCTTTCTTATTGCTGTAAGGCCACGAAAATACAAAGAAAAGACTATATACTTCATGTTCAGTACGTTTCCAGGTATGTATAGCGATCAGTGTATCGTTATAAAGTTAGAGTAAATATTTGATGGAAACGAAAGCAAGGGAATGTCAGTCAGAGAAACAATAAGTCGTAGCCGGAGTCTTTCTGCCTCAGTGACTGAATGAGTTATTGATATTTGATGAGGGAAAATGTTGGAAGCCTTGATTGGTGGTCGTTCAAGATTGAGGAAGCAATCTTTCTGCCTTGAAGGAGGAGGAAGAGGAGGAGGAGGAGGCGAACGAGAAAAGAACGAATGCAAATTTAATAATTAAATTATAGTTGATTTTTTTTAAAGAGACAGCTAACGAAAATATTACTTCATATCACAAAATATGGATAAAAAAAATCTTTCATTAAATACTCCAGCAACTGAATACATAACTCTTTCTTAAAACACAGAAAACAAAACCGAGCCCCACACAGAATACTTTCCACACTAACACCCAAATACCATGAATATCAAGACTGTGAACTTAGAGGCACCAAAAAATCCAGTCGTAGAGATGCCAGCGAGAAGATTGCTGCGGGCGTTTGAAAGTGAATTATGATTTCGCAATACCATTAAATACAAGTAGAGATGTTGAGTTTTTACCATGCATGCTTAAAACTGTAAGCATAGAGGCACAAAAAATCTAGTCACAGGAATGCTGCTGAGGAGGTTGTGGGTGTTTGGAAGTAAACAGTGGCACTTAAATACAAATAAAGGTTATTTTTATACCATGAATGATAAAAAATATAAAAACCTACCGGAAGGAAAAAAATTTCTAGCAACAATGATGCTGGGGAAGTTGTTACGGTATGTTACGGGCGTTTGAAAGTGAATGAGCAGAGTTTTCTTTCTTTCTCTTTTTTTTTTCCCCTTGGCGGAGCACCAGTGTGGCGCTCCCCAGTCGTTAGCGTGAACACCTTATAGGGGCAGACGCCGTAATGACGCGCCGTGATCCAGGCCCGACGGGTAATTGGCGAAAGTTATTGTAAATTGGCCGCAGGAAGGGGAGTCATTTATTACTTCTCGTCGCCCGCCCTTGAGTAAGACGAGCAAATAGGAGAAGGGCGAGGGTGAGAAAGGGATCAAATTTAAAACAGTATCCGAAATTATAGGATTAAATACATGAAAGGAAAGGGGGAAGTACACTAAAGAAAAAGCGCACAGCTCGTCGGGCAAGAAAAACAAGGAAACCTGTATGAAAACTGCAAATAGAGAGAAAAGAAATAAAGAAAAAGAAACACAAAGCGACAAAAAGAAAAAAAAACACCCACGTTACATGCAAGTTATGAAAGTACATGATATTAATAACCACCAATTAAACAAAGAAAAAGAAGGAAAACCACACGACCAAAAAGACTTTCAACAAATTGCAGGTTCCATGATTATCTTAGACTCCAAATCACACACCATCTTCGTTCCTCTTACGAGAATTGAGGCAAAAAGTGTGTAATGACTTAATAAGCGAGGATTCTGCCCATCGTAGTCAGCATTAGCAGCTCAGCATCTCACGTGCAGCACAGCAGATGAGCAGACGATGAGAGCAGGTGGTCAGTGTAGGGAAGGTAATAACATTTCAGGAGGTTCAACATTTGCTGGCTGTTTAAAGTAATTGTTGGTGGTTGGAACGAGAAATAAACGAACAAAGAGAGAGAAGTAGGATAACTGGAGGTAAACTAAATGAGAGAGAGAGAGAGAGAGAGAGAGAGAGAGAGAGAGAGAGAGAGAGAGAGAGAGAGAGAGAGAGAGAGAGAGAGAGAGAGAGAGAGAGAGAGAGAGAGACCCCAC
>NC_087162.1:8895000-8935000 GCF_035594125.1 Scylla paramamosain | reverse complement strand
AGTATTCACCTAATTATCATGTCAAAGTGCCATGCTAATTTGTTCCTCTTCTCTCTTTCCACCAGGTGAGTACCAACAGATGGAGGGAAAGCAAGACAACCTTCCAGGTGATGAGTCCTGGTGACGAGGAGGTGAGGTGAGGTGAAGGGGAGACAAGGGAAGGGATGACGGTGTTCCCTGTCTAGTGTGTCATCTGTACCGTCCCAGAGGAGTTTGGTTTGTGTAACCTACCTCCCTGGAGAGTGACGGAGGCGTGAGACGAGGGAGGGAAACAAAGAAGTGAAGGAAGAGGAGGTGAGGGAGCAGCAGAGGTGATGTTAAGATTGTGTACCGAACGCTGTGACAGGTTCCGATGTTATGGACGCGAGATCCGAACTCCAGCCTTATGTAGAGTTAAGTTTAGGTCACAGATAGCGTCGCTGGAAGGTCACTGAAGGTTATGTTAGGTGCCTTGCCTCTCCATCGATGTGCTGGGAGATGAGGAAAAAAGAAAAGAGCAGAAGGGAGACGGAGGGATCGAGAGACAGGGAAGACAAGTACGTTTTCTATAATTTGTCTTTTGATAACGCTTGGGGGGACTGAGGAGGACATTATCTGATTGGTTTACTGCTGATCTATAAATGAGTTCCCGCCGGCGAAACCTTATGGTACGTTTCTCATTTATTCATCACGATCCAATAGGGAGATAGGCGGCCAGCAGGTAACGAAGAGTAATGGTTGGGGTGAGTTAACGTGATATGGTATTAGTTTTTACATTAGTGAGGTGGGAGAAGAGTATTGAAAGGTGACGAAGAAAACCAGATGGGAAGTAGAGAAAGGAAAAGAATGGGAATAGATTATTAGGTGACAGAGAGAAGACGCGAAGGAAGAAAATAAAAATGGAAATGGATTTTAAGGTGACAAGGAGAACGAGGTGAAGGTGGGAAGTAGGAGAAAGAAAATTGAAGTCGTAATGGAACAAAAAAAAAAAAAAGAGATAGCTCTAACGGAAACACGAACATGGAGAAAACGGAACAAAGAAAACGAGAGTTGTAGGAAAAAGAGAAAGAAAAGAGAACAAGAGGAGAAAGAGAACGAAAACCATGACAGTATAAAAAAAATCGAAGGAGTAAGAAAATAGAAGTTGCAATACTGGGAATACAAAGTTGAGAAGCGACGAATAGAGACTAGGAAGGGAGGAGGACGTGTGAGAGAAGGAAAGGGTACGGGGCGAGCATGAGGACGAGAAGCGTGTCAGTATACTTGCAATGGCCAATCTTGTTTACCGTCTGTCAGGTGATCGGTGGAGCGTGTCAGCTGATTGTCAGGCGTCGATACGTGCAGTAGTATGACAGGCAAGCCGGCAGCTACGTCCTCACTTCTCTCTCTCTCTCTCTCTCTCTCTCTCTCTCTCTCTCTCTCTCTCTCTCTCTCTCTCTCTCTCTCTCTCTCTCTCTCTCTCTCTCTCTCGAACTATGCTTGCAATGCCACTTCTGATGGCGATGCTTATACCGAAAACACACGCGAGGCCCTTTGTGTGTGTGTGTGTGTGTGTGTGTGTGTGTGTGTGTGTGTGTGTGTGTGTGTGTGTGTGTGTGTGTGTGTGTGTGTGTGTGTGTGTGTAGCTGTTAGACTCACGTTCACTGCCAGTAATAGGACATGGGAATATGAAACCCTTCTTACACGCTTTCATAACTGGGAAGAATATGAAGTTAGTGGATTAGAATTTACGAGAATATACAACTTTGACACTTTTGTACTACTACTACTACTACTACTACTACTACTACTACTACTACTACTACTACTACTACTACTACTACTACTACTACTACCATTACTACTATTCTTTTTTTGTTTATTTATGGCCCTGTCACTTAGCCTTTCCAGCCCGCGTGTGTTTTGGCGGAGTTTATGCGGCTGGACATAAGCTTTTGTCAGCCCAACTTTGTATTAAATGTCTTACCGATGGAATTTACCTGAATATTCATTTGGAAGTTGGAAGCCTCGCCGCCATAGTTTAAATTCACTTTGACAGAAGAGCGGCGGAAGGAAGGAAGGGAAGGAAAGGACCAGTGGAAGGGAGGGATGGAGGGGCGAAGAGGTGGAGAGGGGGAATAGGGAGAAAGAGAGGAAGGCGCTCACTTTACCGTCCCGTCTGGCGTCTTAAATAACATTAACATTGATCCTCTTTAGCGCTAGGATGGGAGGACCTGAGGGAGGAATGTTATGGCTGAGGGGGCGACATGACGCAGAGTCTGGCGGAGAGAACGTCTGACGGGGAACAAAGTGAAGCAAGGGTTGGGTGTCGGGAGGACCTGCCTGACGGAGAGACAGCCTTTTGGAGGGACGAGTGAACGATCTGGGGTGAAAAATATTGTTATCGTGGAAGTAAGTCATTTTTAAAAAGTCTTGTGGGATTTATTTAGTTTCGTTTCTTTCTCTCTATCCAGGAGCCAATTCTTATAAGGAAAATTATCTAGAAACCGTTGTATATTCCTTGTTCCCTTTGTGTTTAAAGTACTAAGACTGATAATTATAACAACTCTTACGAACTTGTGTATTTGATGAGTAATGGATGTAGAGGGAGAAATGCTCAAATGTGTTAAGAAGGGAGAAAACTCAGCAGTAGTTTACCCCATTATGTGCTCCGCTTGGAAAATCCTTGACAGTCTGCCTCCCATTGTTCCTATTCCGTGTTGTCCATTAAGATTTTTCAAGATGAGACTTTTAGAATTGCTGCATTCTTCAAGTGTCCGCCGGGTGGTCTCCCCTCAGCAATATCGAAAATACAATCATATATTTTTGCCTTTTAATCACCAGTTTTGTTACTACCACGCCATGTCCTTTCGGCTAAACACTTGATGAAACCTGTTGTGCAAGTGTTCTCTCACGAAATAGTCCTCAGGCATCTCAGGCAACGCAAAGCAGAATGATAACAGGGACACTGACTCCACACACACACACACACACACACACACACACACACACACACACACACACACACACACACACACACACACACACACACACACACACACACACACACACACACACACACACACACACACACACACACACACACACACAGAGCAAACAAAGAGCCTCGAGTACTGAACAACAAATAACCAGAACACAAGCAAGAAACTAAACAAGAAGCGAACAGTGCAACAAAACCTCACTGATTCCCTTGATTGGTTGACGATCATTACCGCAACACGAGCAGCGCGGCGGTGATTGGCCACGCGCTGTAACTCACCGATAATTATCACTGGCCTGAAGAGAAAAATCCAAATTATAAAGTCACGAGCTGGTTGGTTAACTGCGACCTATAATGGGTTCATATATTTCATTCACCACCTTGCATTTTCGCCACAACTTCCTCGGACTATCACACTGTATATAACCTTCATTTGTGTTCGTAAAGTACCGCTCCAGAAGATTATTTCCCCGCCTCTCTTGCTTACTTGCCTTCCGTGCTTGTTGGTAACCTTGAACTCTCGAACCCGGATCATCAAACTCTCCTAAACTTGCTCAAACTGACGACTCGGTGGGGTGGCGGAGGCTGCTCGGATGTCTGGCCTCGTAGGGACGCTGTTCGCTGGTATCTTGGGGGCTTCCACAAGTTAGGTTCTTCCTCACTTCCTCCTTGTCTTCCTCTGCTTCCTTATTGTTATCCTCATCCTCCTCTTTTGTCTTCTAGCTCTTCTCGTCTTCTCTTTCCTCATCTTCCTTCCCCAAGTTTTGTGAGTTCTTCCCGACTTCCGCCTTGTTTTCCTCTCCCTTCTTAGGTGTTATCCTCATCCTCTTCTTCTGTTTTCTAATTCTTCTCGTCTTCTTTCTTATCTTTTATCTTCCCCACTTTCTCCTTGTCTCTACTTCTGTACTTTCTCGTCTTCTCCTTTCTCATCTTCTTTCTTCCCCACTTCCTCCTTTTCTTCCTCTGCCTCCTTATGGTTATCCTCATCCTCCTCTTCTGTCTCCAAGTTATTCTCGTCTTCTCCTTTATCATCCTCCTTCTCCTCTTCCTGCTTCCAAAAGACTAAGATGAGGATGCCGGAAGGGTGAAGTAAAGAGATAAGCTGAAGGAAGCTCTCTTTTGTACAGTGGCGAGGCCTGTAAAGCATTTCCTTCCTTTTCTCGTCTGTATGAGAGAGAGAGAGAGAGAGAGAGAGAGAGAGAGAGAGAGAGAGAGAGAGAGAGAGAGAGAGAGAGAGAGAAAGGGGGGGTAAAGAAAGCAACAGGAGTTTTCAGATTAACTTTGCTGGCGTTCAGACAACTTATAAAAAAGCAACAGGAAGCTTTCAATTACCTCGGGCCAAAGATTTTATTCAATATCAGCTTTCACGAAGGAGGCATGGGGAGGAAAGAAAGAAGAATGAGGAGGAGGAGGAGGAGGAAGAGGGGGAGCTAGAATATTGTAAGAGAGAGGAATTGCACCAGGATAGATAGGTAGAATCTGAATGCTCTTTTTTTTTTTTTTACTTTTTTTTTATTTTGCCTATCTTCCGCCTAATGCCTGGAAGCATGTAGGATCCAGGGAGCTTCCAGAAGGCGAACAATGAGCTGATATAAACACGTGGGCTTAACTCTGGCCAAACCAGGAGCGCCTCGCCTCGTTAGTATCACGTTGGGTCTTCCCGGGCGCATGAAACAATTCCCCTCCTCCTCCTCCTCCTCCTCCTCCTCCTCCTCCTCCTCCTCCTCCTCCTCCTCCTCCTCCTCCTCCTCACTCAGACCATCAGACCCTCAGACTCTCAGACCGCAAGACAGACCGCCCATCCTGCCCGCTGTGTTAAATAGACTGGTAGGAATCTAAAACTCGCCTTTCTGTTAAGGTGAAGTGTTGTCTTTAAAGCAGAGAGAGAGAGAGAGAGAGAGAGAGAGAGAGAGAGAGAGAGAGAGAGAGAGAGAGAGAGAGAGAGAGAGAGATTAAATAAAACTTAGCCAGTTATTTTTTCTCTAATAATACATCGTACGTACAAATGTTTAGCTTCCCTTCAGAGCTTTGTAGTAGTTGTAGTAGTAGTAGTAGTAGTAGTAGTAGTAGTAGTAGTAGTAGTAGTAGTAGTAGCAGAAGTAAGGAAGCACGATTCTCTCTCTCTCTCTCTCTCTCTCTCTCTCTCTCTCTCTCTCTCTCTCTCTCTCTCTCTCTCTCTCTCTCTCTCTCTCTCTCTCTCTCTCTCTCTCTCTCTCTCTCTCTCTCTCTCTCTCTCTTCCAGAAAAAAAATTCACCATTAGTAAGAGAAGGAAACTCACGTATCGGCTTTCATGAGAGCAGCACACCACATACAATACGATGGAGGGCAGGGAAGTTAAGCAGACCCGCAGACAAGGCAATTGCAAGATAGATGAACAGAGAGACTTTGGGATTAACTTAGCAGGGGGAAGAGAGAGAAGGAAGGAAGGCAATAGGGAAGTATTATTAGCCGATGAAGCAAGTGGCGAGGCGGACACTCCCTGAAATATTAGGTTGAGGATGGAGACAGCCACCCCTCGACCAATTATTAACCACTGCTGACCCTTATTGTGTGTGTGTGTGTGTGTGTGTGTGTGTGTGTGTGTGTGTGTGTGTGTGTGTGTGTGTGTGTGTATGTGTGTGTGTGGAGGAGTGTTGATCAGTCTCCTTTTATCTATCTTCCCTTCCTCCTCCTTTTCCTCGTTTTCCTCATCCACCTCATCATCAATTAGCTTTCGGCCTTTTCTTCCACCACCACCACCACCACCACCACCACCACTACCAACAACAACAACAACAACAACAACAACAACGACAACAACTCCTCCTCCTCCTCCTCCTCCTCCTCCTCCTCCTCCTCCTCCTCCTCCTCCTCCTCCTCCTCCTCCTCCTCCTCCTCCTCCTCCTCCTCTTCCTCCTCCTGATTTTATTATTGTGAACAAATCTCATTAATCCCTTTTAAAACCATTATTTTATTATGTTATTTATTTTCAGAATACATAATGGTTCTTTTCCTCTTCCTTCACTTATATGTGTTATTTTTTATTTAATTTCATTTTTTTTATCCAATTTTTAAGGTGTGTTTTTATGATCTTATTTCTTCTTTTTCTTGTTTGTTCTCTCTTTTTCTTTCTTTTTGTTGTGTGCTTTCCCTTTTTTTTTCATTTCTTGTGTCTTGTATAATCTATTTCTTACGCTTGTTTTTTTTTTTTTTTCCAACCTTCGCTTCCTGACTCAATGGAATCTGTGTATAATTAAGGTCTGCTAGTCGCTAATTAAGTTTCCGGGTCATTCTTGCTTAGTCCCGTATTTTTACTTTATTGTCTTTCAGTTCCTTCGTTCATTTTTTTTTTAAGGAATCGTTAATTAAGACGTGTTCGTAACGTAAAAGTTATTGGTATTTTCTTGTCTCTTCCTGTCCTTTCATTTGTTTTTCTTTTTTCTTTTTTTGTTTCTTCGATTTTATATTTGATTTTCTCATTAGAGTAAAGTTTTGAGTTCTATGATTTTCTTCTTCTTCTTTTTTTTTCTCCTTTTATTTTGTGTACGTATTCTATTACCTGTCATCTCCTTTGTTCCTCTTTATCCAACTTCTTTCCTTAGCATCTCTGTCCTTGACAAATATAGCGAAGGATGTTAGAAAAGAGAGAAGGAAGAAAACGTTAGAGAGAAGAAAGAATAGACGAACAGGTGAGGGAGAAAGAATGAAAAAAAGGTAGAAGGAAATAAAGAATAGAGTTGAGAGACAAGAAAAAAATAAAAGAAAAAATGAACAGATGAAGAGATGTGAGCAAAGAAAAAAAAAGTTAGGAGGTAAAAGAAAGAATAGACAAAGAGGTGAGAGAGGCAAGAAAGAAACAGGAGGAAAAAATAGACGAAGGAACGGAAGAAAATTAATTACTGGCCACTCTTCCCTGTGATACGAGAGAGAGAGAGAGAGAGAGAGAGAGAGAGAGAGAGAGAGAGAGAGAGAGAGAGAGAGAGAGAGAGCTCCAACAAGAGAACTCACTTAGCTGGGAGAACAGAACCCAGGAATATTTGAATGCACGGATAGAGAGATGCATAAAGGAGATGAAACAGAAGAGTAACGAAAGGGGGAATATCAGTAAAGGGTCAAATTAATAGTAAGGAAGGAGAGGGGAAGCTGACTATAGAAACCGCGTAATGACCAGCGGGAGGAACGCGAGAGGGAGAGAGAGAAAATCCATGTAAGAGAGATAACTAAAGGTAAAAACATGAATAGGGGATAATTGGAGAAGCGGCAATGATTGGGGATTGAATGGTGTTGGGAAAGGTTACAAGGGAAGAAAGGAATGTAATGTTCGTGAGATTTACAAATGAGATAAAGAAAATCCAGTGAACGTGTTCTAACTGATGCAGAATGAAAAGCTAGCGAGAAATTTTAGGGAAAGAAAGAAGTGAAGGAAAGGGAGAAGTTAAATGAATGCAAGATAGATAGATGAATACATAGGTTGGTAGGAAGAGAGAGAGAGAGAGAGAGAGAGAGAGAGAGAGAGAGAGAGAGAGAGAGAGAGAGAGAGAGAGAGAGAGAGAGAGAGAGAGAGAGAGAGAAGAAGCATGGACACCAGCAGATAGACAGAAACAGAGACACAAGACAAGAAAGCTAACAGGCAGAAGACAGATAAACAAACTTCTCAACCTTTAGACAGACAGACTAACACGTCCCTTCATGTCTTCTCACTCAAGGAATGAATGGCGTCCCTCCTTCAGCTGTAATCCTCGTAAGGAACACACGCCCTGAACGGACACTTGCAGGGAAGGGAAAAAGGGAAAGAAAACACGAATACATAAAATTTCTGGCTGTGGACGAAGAGAGGGAAAAAATGTTGTTTAATGGCGCCATATCCCTTGGGGGCCATACAAATATAGCCTCTTGCAATATATAATAATTTTATTGCCTCTCTCTCTCTCTCTCTCTCTCTCTCTCTCTCTCTCTCTCTCTCTCTCTCTCTCTCTCTCTCTCTCTCTCTCTCTGGCTATTTGTCCACGGATTAGCCAATAGACAGGTTGCCTTCCTCAAACTCTTATTGGTTCCGTATCTTGGGGAGGCATTCACTCTCTCCCTCCCTCGCTGTCCCCTCACTCCCTCCCTTTCTTTCCTTCCCTCACCTCCCCTCTGTTTCCATTCCTATCTTTCGCATTCCTCAGTTTCCTTCTCTCCCATTCCTCGTTCTCATTTCATCTTATCTTTTCTCTCCCTACCCTCCTCCTCCTCCTCCTCCTCCTCCTCCTCCTCCTCCTCCTCCTCCTCCTCCTCCTCCTCCTCCTCCTCCTCCTCAAAGTCCATCTCCCTTTTCTTGTTTTTCTTGTGTACTTCATCTCCCTTTTGTACACACACACACACACACACACACACACACACACACACACACACACACACACACACACACACACACACACACACACACACACACACACACACACACACACACACACACACACAGCAGTATATTAAGAAGCATTCATTTTTCGTTCACTCAAACTGAAAGTGTCGGAAAAATGTCCATTATTGGTGGCCATTTATTAACGGGTGCCGATTATGAATGTATTTGCCTTGGCTAATTACCCAGGATCCAGTAATTACCGCATTATTTCGCCGCAATTAGTCTTCTGATGGTAATGACGCTGAGTGATGCGCAGGAAAAACCTCAGATATAAATCAGTGTTATTGCTGGCCGAGGAAGAGGAGGAGGAGGAAGTAGGAGGGTAGATTATTGATAACGAGAGGATGATGAAAATAAAGGAAAATTTCTACAGAAGAATATGAATAATAATAGTAAGAGTAACATTATGACAAGAGGATATTTTTCTGGTGTGTACGAAATGCTATGAAGGAACAGGAAAAGAAAAGCACATAGGGAAAGTATTAGAAGCGTAAAAATAATGAAAGTAGGTGAGGAGGAAGAAAATATATAATGTAGATGCCGGGAAAAGTAAAATATATGTATATGAATAATTGTAAACGAAGAATAGAAAAGAGTATGAACAAAAAAAAAAAAAATAGTACTACCGAACATAATCATTAGAAAACTACTCATTTAAAAAAAAAATCAAAAGAAAAAAACTTAAAACCAGTAGGATTAGAACAAAAAGCATTACAGAAAAGAAGAAAAAAAAGGAAAACTGCTCATATAAATCTAAAGTAAGAATACTGAAAAAAGCCAAGACAACAAACCACATCCCTTTCCTCCTATGTTCCCTTGATCCTCTTGTCCCGGGCGTGAGGTGTGTGATCAAAGGTGAGTGGAAGCTGCTGACACCACCTCACCACCGCCACCTGCACAGGAAGAGGTGTATCGATCACTCAGTCCATCTTCCTTCCCTCTCTCCTCTCAACGTCAGCCAGTTTTGTCTCTTCCTCCCTCATTGCTCTTATTTCTTCCTCTTACCTCCTTGATTTCTTCCATTTCGTTTTCTTTCACCTTCGTTTCTCCCATGTCTCTTTTTCTTCGTATATTTTCCTCTTATTATTATTTGTCTTCGTTCTAGCTCGTTTTTTTCTCCTCATATGTTTTTCATTTATCTTTTTTTTTCTATTTCTTCGATACTAGTCCATTATGTCTCTCATGTCTCTCATTCCTTCTATTTCTTTCTATTCCTCATAATTTTAAATTCTTGTCAGTGATGTTCCACCATGTTTATTCTCTGCATTATTTTAAGTTTTCTGACGCTCTTTAAACTATATATGTACCAATTGTATTATGCAAAGTGATAAATTCAATTATTACCTACCTGTCACCAGTAACAGTTAATTAATCAGTCAGTAGACTACCAGAGTGACAAAGTGAAGGCTAAATGGCAAAGCTCCAGCCTCCGTTCTTTGGAAACTTGAGACGAACCCCGTGACCCGTGAAACCATACACACCTATTACTCAAAACAGAAGGAAACTTGAAATGAATCCCTACACATCTTCATACCGTATTTATCAAACTTGAGAAGATATATAACAGTAATTAAGAGCCATAGGAACATAAGTTATTTATTTTGTTTTAGGAGGTGAGCTCAGACATCAATGTTACTATATACCTGTTACATTAAACAGTAGAAAAAAGGATAGATCAATGAAACACGTCACTGAGAGCCTGGAATATCAAAGACGAACTGTATCACTGCGTCACTTCTCTTTTGTTTTGATGGGAAGCGTGATGCCAGTAATTTACACCTCTTGTGGAAACTCCGATCATAATACACCATCACATCACATCCTGGTAGCACACGAGGCTCTGGTGTACAAAGGCGGTAATAAAAGTGCACATTATATATTTTCATTATATAAAGCGCAGCATCCCACAAAGACTCGTGCAAGTAATAAAAGGAAGACGACAAGAAGCATGTCGACCGAAGAGGAGAGGAGAGGAAAGAGGATTAGGCGTGGGGTTCCTCTTACGGGAGAGAGGGAGAGAAGAGAGGATGCTGAGGATTCTTCCCCTCTCTCATTATCTTCCTTCCTCTTCCTCCTAACACCCACCAGTAATTTTCCTCTTCCGCGCTGCACTCTGAGGTCACGTAGATGAGAATATAAAGATGCGTAGACATTAACGAAGTGCAAAGTGTCATACAGAATAAACAGGAAACGTACATCAACTTCCTGTTACTGGAAGGAAAATGATGAGGTTGATTTATAAATTGTTAATATCGCGGAGTAAGAGAAAGAAGTGAGGAGGAGACGAGAAAGAAAATAGTGAAGGAGAGTGGAAGAGGAAGAAAAGAATAAAAGTACATCAGCTGAATGCCATTTGCGAGAAAATTAGGATGATTCATAAATGTTTAATGTCCTATAGTAGTAACAAATAATGAGAAGAAAGTAAACACATCTAGAAAATGAAAAGAAAAGGAAGAAAAGAAAGTACATCAACGTAAAATTACAAGAAAAAACAAGGATGAATCATAAATTATTGATGTCACAAAGTAATAAAAACAGACAGAGATGATAAACAAAAACAAAATAAAGAAACACAGAAAAGAAAGAGGAAAAGTAAATCAGCATAGTATTATAAAAAAATAACGAGGATGACTCATAAATTACAACTGCCATAAAGTAAGAATAAGTAACAAGAAGAGGAAAGAAGTAGTCAAGGAAATGGAGAGAGGAAGAGATAAAGAAATAGGGAGAGGAAAGAGAAAACTGCGAGGCTGTACAGATATTAATGACTGTTCCCCTCAAGAGTGACGTCATCAGCGGGGTGAGGAAGTGACGTCATCACCACTGCGTCTTGTGATCGCTCGAGTGGAAACACTAAGAAGAGGGGAGAGAGAGAGAGAGAGAGAGAGAGAGAGAGAGAGAGAGAGAGAGAGAGAGAGAGAGAGAGAGAGAGAGAGAGAGAGAGAGAGAGAGAGAGAGAGAGAGAGAGAGAGTTATGAAGTACTATGTCGAACTATGATATAAGTTTAGAATTTGGTTTGCAGAAAGAGAGAGAGAGAGAGAGAGAGAGAGAGAGAGAGAGAGAGAGAGAGAGAGAGAGAGAGAGAGAGAGTTCTAAGGACGGCACAAAACAAGTGATTCTGGCAGCTTATTTACACGCGTCTTGCTCCTCTTCCTTCCCTTCCCTCTCTGCTACGCCTCTCTTCGCCTCTGTCAGGGAGCGGAAGAGGGGAAGGAAGACAAAAGCAGCGAAGGGATGAAAGAAAGGAAGAGGGAAAAAGAAACTGTTCGAGAATTATACGAAAAAAATAACATAATAACACGATGATAAATAAGAAATGATAAATAAATATCAAAATTTTTATGTACGAGGGGAAAAAAATTGGAATAGATGTGGAATGAAAACAAAAAGGAAAAAAAAGTGGAAAAAATTCAAACGCAGAGAAATGGAACGTAAAAATTGTGGCGATAGTAATTGAAAAATAAATGAAGTTCTGGAGTTTTTTTTTTCAGAAAGAGAGACTATGGAAGATAAATATTATGAAAGAATAAAAAAGAAAGACTCGAACTGGTAAAATATACATAACCGTAAAACGTAACAAACTAATAGTAAAAAAAAGTACTCCAAACTATTGCCTGCAGAAAATGGAGAAGAGAGAGAGAGAGAGAGAGAGAGAGAGAGAGAGAGAGAGAGAGAGAGAGAGAGAGAGAGAGAGAGAGAGAGAATATCCGTCATATTTAAATAAGATGAGACGTGACTTGAGTTGAACGGTGTGAGGATGATGGGAGGGGGAGGGGGAGGAGGAGGTTAAGGATGAGGGCACGAGAGGGCACTGGGGTTGACAGAAGAGAGAAAGAGAGAGAGAGAGAGAGAGAGAGAGAGAGAGAGAGAGAGAGAGAGAGAGAGAGAGAGAGAGAGAGAGAGAGAGAGAGAGGAGGGGGTGGGGGTGGCTGCTAAGCATTAAATTAGAGGCAGAAACTCACACCTCCATCCTTCATCGCCCTCTGTGAAGCACCTCTCTCCTCCCTCCTCCCTCCCTCCCGCCCACCCTCACACACCCCAGCCCTCGCTAATCACTTCCCTTTCCTCACACACACACATACCACCCTCACCAGACGCCCTTCAACAGCAGGCGTCTTCGCATTACCAAACGCACCGCCTCTCAACACTCCCTACTCAAGTACTCGCCATGTACTCTCTCCCTGGTAAAGCTTTCCTATCCAGACGCCTGTCATTATTCACGCATTTTTTTTTTTTTTAGTCACCAAGCGTCCCTGGTCACTTTTACCTTAAGTCACCAGCCATCTTTGTGCTCGTGAAGTCTATCATACCAGAAAGCGTTCATTATTCACACTGTTGTAAACCACCAAGCCCTGTCTGTCTTTCACTTCACCCCTAAGAAGTTACCGCTCACTTTCTCACCAGATAGATTTCAATAGTCACACTTTAATGTTTCTGAGTCACAGCGCGTTGGGTCTCTCTTCATCCCAAGTAACCACCTTCTCTTACACTAACAAAACGTTCCTCACCAGGTTTGTTTACTTAATGACACATTTTCCAATCACCAGACACTCCAATATTCAAGCTTGTCTTAACAGGCACTTTGTCTTACTCGCACGTCTCTCAATCACCATGCAGCGTCATTATCACTCTCCAAACAGTCACCAAGCATCCCTCTAAAGCCACATTTCCTCACACGTTCATCTCACTAGGTGCTTCTCTCAACAGCTCAGACAACCACCCAGTCTCCCTTACCACGCTCGTTTCTTTACACATTCTCCTCACCAAGTCCCTACAGCATCCACAACCTCGTCATGACGCACCTCCCCTCACCACACACCTCCCATCACCTCACCTAGTCACCAGCCAGCCTTCCCCTCACGTATTCCCCTCGCCAGGCGCTTCCCCTCACCAGCCTCACCATCCATCAGGGTTCCCGCGGCGCCAGTGAATTATGCACGGCTTTAAGCGAACACGGGCGGTAGTTGCATTTATACCCGTCCGTCTGTCTATCCGCCCATCTGCCTATATATCTCTCTCTTTCCCCGAAATAGATTTACTTGGATTAAAGCATTTTTGGCGTGTATCTTTTTTTTTCTATCGCTCTCTTTTTCATATAAAAAGTGATGCACTGAAATAGTTTTATCTACTATGTATATCGGAGTCTATCCTGTGAAATATCTCCTCTCTGTCTGGATGGGAAAATGGTTATTTGCAGGCAGAAATACAAGGGAAAATCATAAAAATCGTAGATTTACCAGTAGTAATACTACTAGTAGTAGTAATAGTAGTAGTAGTAGTAGTAGTAGTAGTAGTAGTAGTAGTAGCAGTAGTAGTAGTAGTAGTAGTAGTAGTAGTAGTAGTAGCAGTAGTAGTAGAAAGTAGTAGTAGTGGAGAAAGCATTAATGGTAGCAGTAATATTGGCAGTAAAAGTAGTAGTAACAGTAAAAGTACGTAATAGTAAGAGGAGGAGGAGGAGGAGGAACCAGAAGTAGGGGAAGTTTATGTACTAGCAGTACCAGAAGCAGTAATGGTAACGGTAATAGTGGCAGTGAAAACAGTAATAGTAACAGTACGTAAGAGAAGGAAAAGAAAGAAACGAATATTTACGTCAATAATAACGCTAAAACCAGTAACAGTGGGAGTAACAGCAGTAGCACTAATAGTAGCAGTAACACGAAAGAGATAATAACAAACAAATAACGAAAACAGCAAAAACGACAGAACATTACTAATATTTGATCGGCTGAACTAAGAGCAATAAGTATGATAGTAATAACAGTACCAGTATTAACAATAGTAAAACAACAACAACAATAACAGTAACAACAACAACAGCAACAGCAACATAACACTACTACTATTTAATTGGCTGAGCGGCTCGCATCCCCTGGCATTTCCTTCCTGGCGTTGTCCACTCAGCCCGGGGGTTCCAGTGGTGCCCGATACATCCTTCAGCAATCGATCCGCGCTTACCTCACGCGTGGGGAGTGGTGGGTGAGCCGCGGGTGTGTGATGGATGATGGACCACGCTGGCGGGTGATGGATGAAGGAGCACGCGGAGGAGGAGGAAGCGGAGGCAGAAGGAGGATAAGAAGGAGGAAGGAAGATGGAAATGGCACTCAATCAATAAATCAGTGTTGCGATTAGTGAGAAGCCTGCGAGAAACAAACAACGAGAGAGAGAGAGAGAGAGAGAGAGAGAGAGAGAGAGAGAGAGAGAGAGAGAGAGAGAGAGAGAGAGAGAGAGAGAGAGAGAGAGAGAGATGACTCATGTTACTTGATTTCACCTCTCTCTCTTGCAAGTTGTGAGTAATAATCATCAGTGTACTCAGGGTTTACGTAATGTTATGTTGTGCCTTGAGTATATACACAAATTATTTTTAATAGTAACATTAGTAGTAGTAGTAGTTCTCATTATCTTTAATCCTGTTTATCTTTTACCCTTCATATTTTTGTAAGAATCTCAAGATACTTATATATATATATATATATATATATATATATATATATATATATATATATATATATATATATATATATATATATATATATATATATATATATAATTTTTTATTATATATATATATATTTTTTTATTTATTTATCTATTTATTTATTTTTATGTATAGGATTATAATAAATTTGACTTTCTATTTCAGTGTAAAAGTTTGAATCAACATTTCTTTTTTCTCATTTTATTTTACATCGCGTCTCCTCCACCAAAGTATAACCGTAATAACAATTCCAGTGGCGTTTCTCGAATCATTTTTAGGATTTCCTCTACGTCTCATCCATTTATCTTCAACTTTCTTTTCCCCTCGGCTCTTTCCTTCTCTCTCTTTCTTTTCGCTCTTTTTCCCTCCATCTCATATGTCTTCTCTGCATTAATTTATTCTATCCCTACCATAACTCAGCATATTCCTGTCTGACTTATCCCTCTCTTCCTCTTTCCTCCTCCTCCTTCTTTCATTTTCCCTCGCTTCCTGCTCTTCTCTCCTCCTACCACCTTCCTCTCCTTCCACTTCCTTCTCACTCCTGCTCTTCGTGCTTCATAAAAGATCACCAGGATTGCCTAATGTTGCAGAATTAAATGAGTCAGGGCCTTTATATCTGCCTGTCAGCATCATCATCGCATCATTCAATTTGTAGCCGAGGCGTTACCGACGAGCCGACACGAGGAGGACGAGGAGAAGTAGCAAAGAGACGACGAGGAGGAGGAAAAGGAGGAGGAGTCATAGGAGAAGAATAGAGTAAAGGGAAAAGTGTAGACGATGGCAAAGACGAAGATGACGAGGAGAATGAGAAAAAAAAGGAAGTCATAGACGGATAATAGAGGATAAAAGGAAGAAGTGTAGAGTGCAAACGACAGTAAAGACGAAGAGGAGAAGGAGGAAGATTCATAGAGGAAGTGCAGAGTAAAAGAGATAGAGACGATGAAGAAGGAGGAACAAGATACAAAAAAAGTGGCGATGGTGATGAATGATGGAGATGAGTGGCGAGATGTATGGTTGTAGCGGAAAGGAGAAGATGTAGAGGGAGAATAATGATGATGACGGAGAGAGAGAGAGAGAGAGAGAGAGAGAGAGAGAGAGAGAGAGAGAGAGAGAGAGAGAGAGAGCGTGATAAAGGAATAAATGTCCTGAGAGATGATGAGAGAAAGAATGAACGTCTACTAAGAGAAGGAGGAGGAGGAGGTGACAGAGGAGGGAGAGAAAGAAAGAAAGAGGCTGTAATGGAAGAAAAAGAGGAAGATCCGAAGTGAGGGAATGGAAAGCCCAAGACAGATGACGAAGGGAGGGAGAGAAAAAGAAAAAAAAACTCTGGGAGATAATGGCGACAGGACGAGGGAGAGAAGAAGAGGAAGGAAGTGGAGGAAGGAGGGAATAATTCGAAATATCACTTTGAGATCCACGAAGAAAGATAAAAAAATTACATCCGAAGAAAATATATTGAAAAAAACGAATGATGAAGGGAATATCAGAGAGAGAGAGAGAGAGAGAGAGAGAGAGAGAGAGAGAGAGAGAGAGAGAGAGAGAGAGAGAGAGAGAGAGAGAGAGAGAGAGTTTTGACCATTGAATTAACGTTGTCATGAGGGAGAGATGAGTAAGAGGGACATCAACAATAAAAGGAGAGAGAGAGAGAGAGAGAGAGAGAGAGAGAGAGAGAGAGAGAGAGAGAGAGAGAGAGAGAGAGAGAGAGAGAGAGAGAGAGGCAGGCGAAGGGACGGACGGAGGAGAGGGGAGAGGGAGGGATAAGGGGAGGAAAAGGAAGGGAAGGGAGCCGTGCCTAGCGGAATGTTTCGGCAGGGGGGGGGAGATCTGAGGGAGAGGGGAGGGGAGAGGCGAGAGGGAGAGAGGAGAGGGGTGACTATGGGACTTCCGGATAGGGGCTGACTTTTGTTGCTGATGTATGAACAGTCAGGGAGAGAGAGAGAGAGAGAGAGAGAGAGAGAGAGAGAGAGAGAGAGAGAGAGAGAGAGAGAGAGAGAGAGAGAGAGAGAGAGAGAGAGGCCATAACGCGTTTATTGTTCCATGTTTGTACTTCATGCATCGTTCTTTTCGCTTCACTTAAAACAAAAGGAAATGATAGAAATTCTGTAGCGTCATTGATTTGTTTTCGTTGTGAGTGTGTGTGAGTGAATGAGTTTGCCAAACAAAAGCAATAAACATTTTGAAATTCCTGTAGTCATCAAGTCATATATATATATATATATATATATATATATATATATATATATATATATATATATATATATATATATATATATATATATATATATATATATATATATATATATATATATATATATATATATATATATATATACTGTATATATAATATTCTATTAGATATTACTTTCATCATTTGTGAGCGATCAGAAGCAAAGTAATTTTGGTATATAAAACAAGTTTATTAGGTGTCAAACTTTATTTTTTCATTTTTTTTTTTTTTATTTATTATGACTTGTTTCCTATTTCGGTCTCGATCAAAAAGTTACCCTTTAACAAAAAACAACAATTTATTCGACTATCAAAAAACAAGTCTTTTCTGCTTTTTGTATCGTGAATCTTTGCCGTTCTATTTTTACTTGCAAGATTTTGTTCAAGACGACACGACGACTAGAGAACCCTTAAAAAAAAAAAAAAAGTTCCATATTGCAAACTGAAGACGCTAACAAGTTCAAGTAATTTTTTATAGAATTTCCAGGTTGCACTTCTCACTCACTCAAACTTGCTGACTGTTTTTGTCATCGATACCACGACAGAGGATTCAACAAAGCTTTTGCGAGTAGCACAGTTTGGTGAGCGAGGGGCCGTGGATTGGGTCGGGAACGAGGGCCAGGAATGGAGAGATAGAGATAGAGAGAGAGGAGAGAAGAGAGAGTAATAGTCATGAACGTAGGAGGAGGAGGAGGAGGAGGGGTCGAGAGAGAGCGAAGGAGAGGAGGGAGAGGGGAGAGAGAAGACAGTATGGATATAGGGAGGCTGTAAAGATGAAGTGAAGCTGTGGGGATGGAAGGAAAGTGATGGAGGGAGGGAGAGATCGAGGGAAGGGAGGGAAGGGAGGGGAGGAGGAGATGTCTCTGTGGCTGTAATAAAAGTTTCGAGTGACTCTGTGCGGGGAGCAGGGGAGGGAGGGGGAGAGTTGATGGAGCTGGAAGGGAGGAGGGAAGGAGGGAGACAGACATGGAAGGGAGGTTTTAAGGAGAAAGGGAGGTTAGTTGTGTAGGGAAAGGGCATTAAAAGATGGCAGGGTGGAGGGGAATCCTGCTGTGAAAGGAGGGGGAGGAACTGTAGCGGGAAGGGGAAGAGGAAGAGGAGGCAAGAGAGAGAGATAGAGTTTGAGGTAGAAGAAGAGGGGAGATGGAGAAAATAAATGAAAGGAATAGAAATGGGAGTAGTAGCAGGAAGGGGAGAAGAAGAGGAGATTAAATAAAGAAGGTGAAGGATAAACGGAGATAGGTTTTAAAGGGCAGGGGGGAAAGGGGAGTGTAAGGGAAGAGGAAAGAAAAAAGTGGAATTTCAAGGGAAGAGGAGGTGGAAATAGAGTTCTAGAGAAAAGGGAAGGGGAAAGAAGAAGGAGAGACCAAAGGGAGTTTTAAGAAAGAAAGAAAAAGGAGAGGAAGGAGAGAAGAAGGGGTTTTAAGGAGGAGGGAAAGAGGGGAGGAAGAGGAAGGAGAGAAGAAGAGGAGTTTTAAGGGAGGAAGAAACAGGGAGTGGTAGGGGTAGGGGAGGAGGGGCTGGCCTGGGCGTGGCAGAGGACAGGGGTTTAGGGGCTCGGGCGGCAAAAGTTTCCTGTTTGTTTTTCCTCTTAGTCCTCCCGCTCAACTGACGCAATAGTTTTATTAACGGCCATAAACGTTGATTGGTCCCCAGTGTCTCTCTCTCTCTCTCTCTCTCTCTCTCTCTCTCTCTCTCTCTCTCTCTCTCTCTCTCTCTCTCTCTCTGTTTATGTCAACATTTCTATTTGACTTGCTTCCCGTCGATAGATATTTTCACACTTTCTCTTTTATTGTCCTTTCTCTGCGACACATTTTACGAGTGTGTACGCAGCTCGTGCTTGCTTTTCTTTGCTAAAAGTTTACATTTATACTGCAATCGATTTAATGGTTTACACAAACACGCACACACACATGGACAAACACACACACACACACACACACACACACACACACACACACACACACACACACACACACACACACACACACACACACACACACACACACACACACACACACACACACACACACACACACACACACACACACACACCAATGCACTTCCAGTTATTTCTTCATCCATTTCTCATTCTTATCCATCCATCTCCCTTCTGTGTCTCCAAATCCATCTTCACTTAGCTTTCTCATAACCTCACCTAACCTAACCAAAACCCGACTCCCCAATCCATTGCCTCAGTCAGCCGTCCTTTTTATCCATCCATTACTCTTTATCCATTTATCTCCCCTTCTATAACCCACATCCACCTTTCTCTCTCAATCTTCCCATAACCTCATGTAAACAAACCAAAACCCAGCCCAGTCTCCCACCCAGTACCTCAATCGTCATTCAGCCGCTAAGAACTGCAGCTTGGCCCCCGTGAGTGCTTGAATCGACCTGAGTGTCCGTTTTCAGCCCGCCACCCCGTCGAGCCTTGTCTCCCACCGGCACCAACACGGCCTGGTTTCAGCTGCGTCCCGAGAGACTGAGTTCCAAGTTTTTATTTACAAGAACCGCGATGTCCCTTGAGAGATGCGCCCTCTTGTGACCTGCTAAAGGAGAGAGAGAGAGAGAGAGAGAGAGAGAGAGAGAGAGAGAGAGAGAGAGAGAGAGAGAGAGAGAGAGAGAGAGAGAGAGAGAGAGAGAGAAATTGCTGGGTTAAGAAAGTAGGAGAGGAAGGAAATATTTAGTTGGATAGGAAGTGAAAATTACAAAGGAATGAAAATGGAAAGGAAGAAAGTAGAGAGAGAGAGAGAGAGAGAGAGAGAGAGAGAGAGAGAGAGAGAGAGAGAGAGAGAGAGAGAGAGAGAGAGAGAGAGACTTGTTCAGTTAAGAAAGTAGGAGAGGAAGAAAATATTTAGGTGGAAAGGAAGTGAGAATTGCAAAGGAATTAAAATGTGAAGGAAGAAAGTAGAGAGAGAGAGAGAGAGAGAGAGAGAGAGAGAGAGAGAGAGAGAGAGAGAGAGAGAGAGAGAGAGAGAGAGAGAGAGAGAGAGAGAAATGAAGGAAAGTTTATTAGGAAAAAGAAAATTCCAAGGAATGAAAATAAGACAGAAGTATACAGACAAACAGACAGACAGACAGACAGAAAGATACTTGCTATATCGGAGGGCAAAAGAAAGAATAGGAAAAGAAAAGACTGAGGAATGGAGGGAGGGACGGAGGGAGGAAGGGAGGGGAAGGATCTCTGCAAGTGACAAGGCGCTGATAGGATTATGAAAAGATGATCCTTAATTGGCTTCCGTGGGTGATAAGTGATTGGTGGAATTTAAGCAATAATTATGTGTAGGATCTTCAGTTCTATGGAGAAGTGGAAGTGGAAGAGAAGGTGGAGTTCTTATAGAAAAATTAGCTCTATTTTAAATTGTCTCGTAATTATGTTGCTTTCTCTCTCTCTCTCTCTCTCTCTCTCTCTCTCTCTCTCTCTCTCTCTCTCTCTCTCTCTCTCTCTCTCTCTCTCTCTCTCTCTCTCTCTCTCTCTCTCTCTCTCTCTCTCTCTCTCTCATTAGTTGCCATTATCTTCCTCTTCTTCCCATCAATTTTGCATCTCCTCCCCTTCTAACCGTTGATCTCTCTCTCTCTCTCTCTCTCTCTCTCTCTCTCTCTCTCTCTCTCTCTCTCTCTCTCTCTCTCTCTCTCTCTCTCTCTCTCTCTCTCTCTCTCTGAATCGCCTCTACTTAATGGAAGACTTCAACATAATCATTAGTGTCTTTGTTTCATGCAAGAAGAGCATTGTTTACTCGTGGCAAATGCAATTACTTTATTTTCTTTTCATTTGTTGTATTTAATTGCTTTTATTGCAGTTGTGCCTTATCTTTTTTTTCTCCCTCTCTTTCTCATCGACGTGCACTTTTTCTTCTTTTATTCCTCTTGTTATTGTTGAGTTATTTTTTGTTCCCATTTCTCTCTCTCTCTCTCTTTCTCTGTCTTTCTTTCGCTCTCTTTTTCTCATTCGGTGCGTTGTCTCCCGTGTATTGTTCATTGTATTGAGGCTTGAAGAGAGAGAGAGAGAGAGAGAGAGAGAGAGAGAGAGAGAGAGAGAGAGAGAGAGAGAGAGAGAGAGAGAGAGAGAGAGAGAGAGAGAGTTTGGAGATAGTCTTGTGTACTCCCTCCGTTTATCTTCCGTACGTCAATTACTTCTACCATTCCATCACCCTTAATTCTCACACTCTTTAATCCATCGTCCCTTACTCCCTGCCTACCCTCATCCTCCCTTAACCTCCCTTACACCCTCCCTCTTCCCTTATAACCTCCCTGCTTTCCTTTGCATTCCCTTATCCTTCATCCTCCCTCAGCCTTTCTTATAATCTCCCTTCCTTCTTTTCCATTTCTTTATCCTTCCTTAGCCTCCTTCCTTCACATCCTCCCTTACTCTGTCTTCCCTTCTTCCTTTCCTTATCTTTAGTCTCTCTTACTCCTGCCTTCCTTCTTCCTTCTCTACAGTCTCCTCTTAATATCTCCCTTACGCCCTTTTGTCTTCACCGTCTCATCTCATCCTCTCCCTTCTCACTGCTTCTCTGTCTTTCGTCTCCCTCTCTCCCTCTCTTCCTCTCCCTCCCTACCAAGGTGATCAGCTTGAGTCTGTTGATCTCTTCCTCCATTTGTTTTGGTGAACCGAGTGATCAAGGAAACAGGTATAGGAGAGAGAGAGAGAGAGAGAGAGAGAGAGAGAGAGAGAGAGAGAGAGAGAGAGAGAGAGAGAGAGAGAGAGAGAGAGAGACTGTTGTTGAGAGTGAATAGAGGAATAATTTTATTTAGACTCAGGCATTGATTATAAAATGACATATAATGTTGAAAGTAGTAAAATAATGAAGCCAATTTAACATACAGTTTACCGAAGAGAACGAGGCATTCAGAGAACAAAATAATGAAAAAAATAAATAAATAAATAATGTAGGAAATATACGAAGCAATAACCGATCATAAAAAAAAGAAAAAAAACGAAATAAAACAAGGTGGAACAGCGTACTTAAACACAAGCACAAGTAGCAGCACGAGAAATTAAAGGGAGAAAGGTTGAAAATAAATAGACGATTATGACGAAAAGATAAATGACACACGGACGGAGAGAGGAAGGTAAAAATCGCATGATGAAGGGAAGAGAGGGAAGGAAGGAGAGAGAGAGGAAGGGGACGAGCAGGAAAAGGGGAAAGTTGATGTGCCATTCAGTTATCACTTTTTTTCTTTCCATTTTTTAAACCTTGAAATAGAAACATTCTCCACTTCCTGTTTGTACAAGTGTGTGCGTGAGAGAGAGAGAGAGAGAGAGAGAGAGAGAGAGAGAGAGAGAGAGAGAGAGAGAGAGAGAGAGAGAGAGAGAGAGAGAGAAAGGATTACACCAAACATAAAACAGGCCTTCGTCAACCTCATGTATTTAAAACTCTTTTATTTTTATTTTCACCCTTGCCATTACCTCCCACAAGAATTATTACTGTGAAGAGAGAGAGAGAGAGAGAGAGAGAGAGAGAGAGAGAGAGAGAGAGAGAGAGAGAGAGAGAGAGAGAGCGGAATTGATTACATGATTGTCTGATTGTTTGTTTGTGTGCCTAATTAACCTATTGTTCTGCTTCCTGTTTACCTATACTCTCTTCAAAATTCTCCCTTTTTTTTTTTTTTTGGCACATCCTTTATTTGGTTTTCCGGTTATTAGTTTTTTTTTTTTTTTTCCTGTAATGTATGCTTTTTGAGGCGGGCTCTCCTAATGGAATGGTTTCATTTGAGGAAATATGACGCTAATAACTTGTGTATGTGTATGTGGGTGTCTGTCTGTGTGTGTGTGTGTGTGTGTGTGTGTGTGTGTGTGTGTGTGTGTGTGTGTGTGTGTGTGTGTGTGTGTGTGTGTGTGTGTGTGTGTGTGTGTGTGTGTGTGTGTGTGTGTGTGTATGTGTGTGTGTCTGTGTGAGAGAGAGAGAGAGAGAGAGAGAGAGAGAGAGAGAGAGAGAGAGAGAGAGGGGTTGTATTACTCCCTGAATCTCTCTCTCTCTCTCTCTCTCTCTCTCTCTCTCTCTCTCTCTCTCTCTCTCTCTCTCTCTCTCTCTCTCTCTCTCTCTTTCTTATTATTATTATTATTATTATTATTATTATTATTATTATTATTATTATTATTATTATTATTATTATTATTATTATTACTACTACTACTACTATTACTATTATTTTTATTATTAGTGTTATTCCTTTTTCTTCCTCAACACATTTTCTTTCTATTTTATATATTCTCTTTTCAGTCAGCATATCCTGTCTCCTATTCTGTCTTCCTCTTCTTCCTTGTACGTCTCTTTATTTTCTCATTATTCCCCCCTCTTCTTCCGGCTCCTCTTGTTTATCCATCCACGTTACTTCTTTGTTTGCTCCTTTTAATTCCTTTTTTATCACTTCCCTTAGCTACTCAGTCTTTCTGCTCGTTACTTCTTATATTCTTCTTGTTCTCCTTTGCGCTTTCCGTTCCTCTTTTCTTTGTTTCTCCGCGTCACTTTGGCATCTCATCTCCTCTCCTTGTTATCTTGTCAGTTTCTTCTTTCAAAACCTTCTCCTCTTCATCATTCACACTTCTTCTGCATTTTTTCTTTCTTATTTCAGCTCTTATTTGCTACAACAGTTTTCTCTCTCTCTCTCTCTCTCTCTCTCTCTCTCTCTCTCTCTCTCTCTCTCTCTCTCTCTCTCTCTCTCTCTCTCTCTCTCTCTCTCTCTCTCTCTTTCCTATTTTTGTTTTGGCTTTATACATTTTTGTCTCTTCTTTCATTCCTTTTCTTGCACCAACAAAATTTTTCATTCCTTTATTTTTTTCTGGTGTTTTTTTTTTTGTCATATTTGTTTCTCTGCTGTGCAAATTTCGTATTTTCTTTTATTTTTCCTCTTTCGACTCTTGCTTTTATGCCTTCTCTTTTCCTCGTCCTGCTCCTGCTCCTTTTCTTCCTCCTCCTCCTTCTCCTCATGGTCCTCCTCCTCCTCCTCCTCCTCCTCATGGTCCTCCTCCTCCTCCTCCTCCTCCTCCTCCTCCTCCTCCTCCTCCTCCTCCTACTCCTCCTCCTCGTGGGTCGATAAGTGCGGCGTGGCGGTCGTTTCCTAGAGGCACACTGAGCTGTTTACATCATTAAGACGTTATGTGAATCTTGGAATGTTCCTTTTCATCCTCCCTCTTCTCCCTTTCCAACTTGCCCTACCCTCGTCTCCCTCCTCCCTCACCCTCCTGCCTCGTTCTCTCCTCTCGTGCACCTTTCTTATGCTTCTCTTACTCCCGCGGCTCCCTTCCACTACCTGTACCAGATTCTTGTAACTATTTATCGTACAGGTTCATGTCCTTCCCCCGGCAGGCGCCTCGGGTCGGGATTGCGCATCAGGAAACTTCTTCATGAAATGCGATGGTCGTGTGAGCAATTATCGAGGAAGGGATGAGGACAGCCGCCGCAACCTGATGTGTGTTTTGGGGTGCTGGGAAACACGAGGAACAGTGTAAAGAAGCGATGAGAGCCTTGTAATTTTAGTAGGAATGTATCCATTTTGTTTTCTAAATGGTTTTCCTAGGACGTAGCCGTTTGGGGAGAGAAGAGAAGGGTGGGAAAAGTAAGGCTTAAGGGGCAAGGATTGGTGGGGTTAGTGGGGGAGGGTATGCTGGGTTTGGGGATGTATTTAGTTGTTCGGGGCGGGAGGGGAGGTGCAAGAGGTCCCGCCGTTGTGTTAAGGGGCCGCCGAGCACCCTGTTGAGTGTGGCAATTTTCTCTTGCCTACCCTAACTAGATCGTAAAGTGAGGCCAAATGAAGCTTTAAAGTTTGTGGTGAATGTGCGTGGCGGGGCGGCCCAGTTTATTTTGCTTGGTGAGCCAACTTGGGCGGTAATATTCTTTGCGGTCTTTTCCTCTGAGTTGTTAAAACGTAATAGCTGTATAACTGTTGTGTGCATAAATCTGTTTCTCGCGGGAAACACTGGAGGCATGAGTCTTTACGAGGACACTTCAAGTCTTGTGAGATGATGACAGAAGAGGGCTCGTGAAGGCAGGCGTGACAGAAGAAGGCTGGTGAAGGGAGGCGTGACAGAAGAAGGCTGGTGAAGGGAGGCGTGACAGAAGAAGGCTGGTGAAGGGAGGCGTGACAGAAGGCTGGTGAAGGGAGGCGTGACAGAAGGCTGGTGAAGGGAGGCGTGAAGCGGCGACGGCACCATGGGATGGAAGACAAGGCGAAGATACTGAATTTCATGTGACATTTCATTTCATGCCTCACGTCAGATGGTTTCCTCCTCGCGGCAGCGGGGGAGTGGCGGCGCGTCGTCCAGCACGTCTCATGGGCCCGAATTCTGAAACGCTTTGCTCCCTCTCATCATGACTATTTTCAAAGGCTACGGGGATGGTTAGCCGGCTTCTCAAGAGTGTTTCTCCTCTTAGTAATGTATAAATCATGTTAATCTATCACTAGAACTATAAAAAACGCCATTAAAAACAAGTGTGACTTCAAGTAGAGCCTTTTGAAAGTAATGGCGGTACGGCCAGAAGTGTTTCAGAATATTACGGTCCCTGGTGCTGAGAGGCGAGGCGCGTGAGGAGCAGCACTTCAGGGAAAACAGGAAATACACTCACGCTCATGAACACAAGTAATACTCCGTCCGTGTTCCCTGCTGCACTTCCTCTCATTTTGTGTAGTTTTCTTCTTAATTCCACGGGAAGCGTCATCTACCTCGACTAGTAAGAAATATTTACTACTTGGAAGAAGGTTTATTTTCCTCTCTGACGCCTGTGATTTCCTGACGTCAGACACGCAGCCCTGTCCAGATGTATTCCATGTCTGGAGAGAGAGGAAGCCTGTGAGATCAAGACTGCTAGCAGGATAGAAACCACTCTGCCGGGGTGGTCTCATAAATATCAGGCGCCAGTATCTTGTTTTTGCGCGGAAACTTAAAGTAGAATATAATGTTAACGAAACCAGGCGGTGAGACAAGGAAAATGGTTCTATAATATATACCGTACCTGTGTGTGTGTGTGTGTGTGTGTGTGTGTGTGTGTGTGTGTGTGTGTGTGTGTGTGTGTGTGTTTACTCGTATTGTTGATAGTTGTTCATAATTTTTTTCATCCGATTGGATCGCTTGTTTTTCGCACAACTATCCCGAAAACAGCCCAATATTTGTGTGCAATGGAAAACAAGCTCAGATTTCAGATAAAACTCCATATGTCGAGAGAATTTATGATGTGAGTCTATACCACCACCACCACCACCACCACCACCACAACCGCCACCTCCACTCCTCCATTTTTCCTTCAACGAAAGGCGCCAAAAGAATTCCATGCCATCAATTTATGAGATATCCAGTTTTGAGGTGAATTGGCAGGCCGGGGCAGGAGGCAGAGGTGATAGAGACGGACGGCCGGAGATGCACGAGGCGGTGGAAGGATGAAATATATTTTTCTGGATGAAGGAAGGCTATTGAGGCGGCCAGCTTCTTACGGAGGGCGGCCCATCAGCCTGGCGTGCGGGGGAGCAGTGGGGCCGTCCATCTTGCCCGAGAGGTGATCACGAAACGCACACTCGCGCCCGTGCTCACGCCCACAATCTGATACAAAGTCGCAGTCACGCTTCTATCAGCACCTGTATCTACTCCACTCCTACTCACACACTCCCACTCACTCCCACACACACCCATCCTTCTCCTGCACACCTTTTGTATCTCAGTGTCTTTCATCTTCTTTCACACACTCCCACTTACTTCCACATACAACACACCCATCCTTCTGCCACACACCTTTTGTATCTGAGCATCTTTCATCTTCATTCAAACACACACACACACACACACACACACACACACACACACACACACACACACACACACACACACACACACACACACACACACACACACACACACACACACACACACACACACACACACACACACACACACAGTCCATTTCCTGACAGTCATAAGCAGCATCCTCAGTGTCCTTAGCATCCCTCTCACAGCACCATTACCGTCAGCACCATCCCATCACCCCTACCTCCATTCGTCTCATCCACGTCACGGTTCCTCCCTTACACGTCTTGCTCACCGTCGTCACGTCTCAGCCAGAAACCATTGGATAGTTCTTGTCAACAGCGTATTGGAAACCTATGGAGGACATCCCAATCCCTTGTCTCGTGACGGACTGTGCGAGGGGAAGCTCCGGGGCGCGCCGGAGGTACCCTTCAGGAGTTTACGGGGAAGGAAGAGGGAGAGGATGGAGGCAAGATCGATGTGTGACACGAACGCTGAGACACAAGACACGGCCACCTCCACCCATGTAAGGCTCACGGAATAGCAAATCAAATTGTTCGTGTGTGTTGTTCCCCTTAAGGAGACTCTTGTTTTTAAGCTCTGCATTTCAATGAGTTTTCGTCGAGGGTTATGACTCAGAGGTCAGGAACTCCCGCAGTACTTTGACGGGGCTCATAGCGAGAGAGAGAGAGAGAGAGAGAGAGAGAGAGAGAGAGAGAGAGAGAGAGAGAGAGAGAGAGAGAGAGAGAGAGAGAGAGAGAGAGAGAGAGAGATTTATGCTGTTAACTCGTACCAATTTTTTCGAAGCTGCTGTTTACTTGAAGTCACTTGATATTTCTTCGTAAAAAGCTTGATAACCGAACACTTGTACACTTTAAAAACGAACATCTGCGGTCGTCGACTAGTCGTCGCCGTTACTTACGGGATTTTTACCTTTTTTGTAAGGCTTTGAGAAAAAATCTGGTCCACCTCTTGTGAGCGAGAAGGAGCGCTGAGACCAGGCAGGTGGAGGCCGGTGACCACACCCTGCAGGTCACGAGGTCACCTGTGCGATATGTTGCGCCAGGACTGCAAAGCTTCTCACTCAAGGTTGCTGTCGTGTCCTCCTCCTCCACCTCCTGCTCCTCCTCCTCCTCCTCCTCCTCCTCCTCCTCCTCCTCCTCCTCCTCCTCCTCCTCCTCCTCCTCCTCCTCCTCGCCCAGGTTTCCAGGCCACATTCCAGGTCGCTGCTGACGGCCACAGGGCGCCTCCCTCGGGTCAGGCTTGTCGGGAGCAGCGAGCGACAAGCGTATCATTATAGTGTGAAAAATGAATGCAAATTATGAGCTCCCTGGGGAAAGGAATTAGAGCGAGACAGAGAGAGAGAGAGAGAGAGAGAGAGAGAGAGAGAGAGAGAGAGAGAGAGAGAGAGAGAGAGAGAGAGAGAGAGATGCTCATATCATTAGTTTATCTTTAAATTCATAGTCGTTCGGTAAAAAAAAAATAGTAATAATTGCTTACATATACAATAACAGTACAAAAAAAAAAAATCAACAGATAACCTCAGAGTATTTACGATATTACTCTTTCTGCCTTATCAACATTAAGCAAAACCCACATCGTAAAAGGTAAATAACACACGAACGGATCACACACTGTAGAAATATAGCAGTAAAGATAATAACACGTAATGATCACAAAAAAGGGTTCTGTGCCTTCGTCAGGAGTCCCGCTGCTCTGTAATAATTGGCGCTCTGCTGGATGCAACTGATGGGCGTCTATTAAAAAGAGCCCATTAATTACTTGTCGAATGGCCGCTACTGTTCCATGACGGCGGGAGGCGAATGAGCTGTTGAGGGTTAGAGTGTGGGAGGGTGGGGAAGGAACCATAGGCTGATAGGGGTGATGGGGCTGTAAAGTGGTAAAGATGATAGGTTAGGTAAGGGGGAGAGTAAAGTTTATGTGATTTGTCATGATTATATTCAATAGTCTCTAGTGGAAGTTATTTGGATCTACAGGATTTTTATTTATTTATTTATTTATATTTATTTATTTATTTATCTTTTATTCTAGTGATACTTTAACAAGGATTCTGCATTATCAAAAGTTAACGTTATTTTCAAGAGTGTTTTCGTGACTCAGATTCTATATCATTAGTAGAGAAAACATCATGAGAACATTACCAATCCTCTCCGTGGCATTTGGAAATAATCCGTATGAGATTCCAAGGTGTTTAAGAATACGAGGCGAAAGGGACTGAAATCTGTGAAGGGTAAGAATGGTAGGTATGTGAGGAAAGATGTAAGGAGGTCATGAGGAGGTGGAGAAATACTGAGCAGATATAACGTATGAGATGGTTGGCAAACACTTACACACACACACACACACACACACACACACACACACACACACACACACACACACAAACTGCAGCAGGGTATAATATGTAAGTCTTTCCCCAGAGCCGTCGAATTCATGTCAGTTTTCCGAGTCTGACCTTTATTCTCTCCCTCAGCGCTTTCCCATTCTCCTTTCATCCCCTTCCACCCTTCTTCACTCACCCCTCCTCTTTTCACCTGTCATTCTTCTTTCTTTCCACTGCCTTCCCTTCACCTTTAACTTCTCCTCCTCCTCCTCCTCCTCCTCCTCCTCCTCCTCCTCCTCCTCCTCCTCCTCCTCCTCCTCCTCCTTCTCCTCCTCCTCCTCCTCCTCCTCCTCCTCCTCCTCCTTGCCGCTATTCCTTTCCTCCCTTTTTCCTGCCTCCTTGTCGTCTCCTCCACCCTCTCCCAGTCTCCTTCCAAGAGATCATCGTTGCGAAGTAGGATTAACCTTGAGAAGATCGAGGAAAGACGTGAGCTCCTCCCTTCCTGCCCTTCCCTACCCGCCCTTCTCCTCCTGAAGCTCCTCCAGTCCTCGCCCACCTGCCAAAGATGTGTCGAGACAAGTAGAGCGACGAGTATTTTGTGGAGGAGAATGGATGGATAGATACAGATGCCTGTGCCAGAAAAGAGAGGCAACGGAGACAGACATTGCAGGTACGATAGGTGGGCAATAGGTAATAGTTCACTCGTGTAAGCAAATAAGCATGTAAATGTGCCAAATGATAGGGTGGGGAATAGAAACGAAAGACTGTCAGTGCCTTATTAGAGAGAGTAAGCAAGAGAGAGAGAGAGAGAGAGAGAGAGAGAGAGAGAGAGAGAGAGAGAGAGAGAGAGAGAGAGAGAGAGAGAGACTGTAAACACGCAAACATGAACACACCTCTCCATCGTGCAGGGCGGGACACTCACAACCTCATAAACACTTCCCGCCAGCCTCGCCGCGGACGTAAAGTACTCGGGGGGAAGAAAAACAAGTATCCATAAACAGATATCAAGCAAGTTTATCCCAAAAGCCTGTGGCAACGATTATGAAAAGACACCCCACCAAAAAAAATAAATAAATAAAAATAGAATTACAAGAGCTTCACTACCCATGCACCTATCTCTACCAAACTACCTCCCTTCTCGTTCCATAAGTGCTCGTGTGTTATAAGTCCCAACCATTACAGTCTCGGGAACAAGAGCAGCTTCCTGGCTCCCCTTTACACCACTGATAACTTCAAAGGAATCGGGGCCTTAAGACCTGAAGGGGAGAGTTGCTCTTCCACCCTCCTCCTCCTCCTCCTCCTCCTTTTCGTCCTCCTCCTTCTCGGTGTGTCGGTGACCTTGAAAATACGGCGCTGTTTACCGACGGGAGCCTCCACCAACTACACCCGGAGATTGGTTTATCTTGCGCATTATTGAGGATTAGTGGAGAGCCTTCGGGGAGGCTTCAGGGAGGGCGAGGAATGCTGCTACTGGTGGTGCTGGAGGGGCGTGTTCCGAGCGAAGGTTGGGCGAAGGGCGAGGGAGGGAGGGAGGATGGTCGGATGGTAGAGAATAGGGAGGGGTTCGCGAGAGTGCCAAGGGTTTGTGAGGGTTGCCAGGCGGGCCCTCGGGTGTTTTCCAGCTGGGCGAGTGCCAGAGAGCCAGGCCCAGGACCATTCATTTCAATTATCACGTGTGGCCGAGTGGAGGGAAGGAGGAGGAGGAGGAGGAGGAGGAGGAGGAGGAGGAGGAGGAGGAGGAGGAGGTGGGCGAGAAGGAGAAACAGGAAAAGGAAGACGAGGACGAAAAGGAAATAGAAGAGGGAATAGAAATAGAGAAGCAGAAGGAAGGAGAGAAAAAAGGAGCAGAGGAGAGGAAAGAGAGAAGAAGAGAAGAAACAGAAACAGGAAAAACAGGGAAAGGAACACGACGACAAGAAGGAAATAAGAAAAGTAGAGAAAAGAAGGAGGAGATCGAACAGAAGGGAAAAAAAAACAGGAACAAGCGAAACGGAAAGGGAAGACGACGAGGAGGAGGAAATGGGAAAGGAAATAGAAATAAAGAGGAGTAGAAGGAGGAAGGAGAGAAGGAGAAGGAACAGATGGTAGAAGGATGGAGTGGGACTTGATATAGGAAGGATTTACGGGAAGGAGCTGTCTGAGGGAGAGACGGAGGAGGATTACTTGTAAGACTCGATGGAGGTGGATTGTCGGGTTACTCAAGGAGAGAAACTGGTGGAGGTGGATAAGAACATGGAGGAGGAAGACTGGAAAAAGAAAGAGAGAAGAAAAAAGGAGATCTATTGGATACAGTCCCAGCTCAGCAAGAGAAACAGTTTCCTGGTAAATTTACTAACTGAAAAATAGATCGAAATAGTTAATCTCGTAATTCAATAAAGGATGGTATACGAAAAAATAAAACCGAATAAAAATCACAAGAAAAGCTTATAATACAGGGAAAGAATCACAAGAAAAAATAAATGCGAAAGGAAGGAAAGAGAAAGAAAGAGACAGACAGACGAGAGCTAAAAAAAAAAAAAAATTAAGAACAATAAAAAAAGTCTCTTCTAGTTTAATAAAGGATACCATACGAGAGAAAACAAAAATCACAATAAAACCTACTAAATTACATGAAAACTGAAGAAAACTGAACTTCAAAAGGACGAAAGAAGGAAAAAGCAAAAGAAAAACGAAAAAGCGAGGAAATGAGGGGGAAAAAAAAAAGAGGCTGCGAGTAATTTTGTGTCTAAGGGAATTAATGATTGAGTATCCGGCGGGAGGAAGATGGATCGGTGTCAAGACAGAGGCGGGAGGAAGGAAGGGGGAGAGTGATAGGCAGGAATCAGGGGCAGGAGATAAGGAGAGAGAGAGAGAGAGAGAGAGAGAGAGAGAGAGAGAGAGAGAGAGAGAGAGAGAGAGAGAGAGAGAGAGAGAGAGATGAAACATGTAAGGAAGGTAACACCAAAGTTTCCACATTTCTTAGTAGCACGTGAATTATTTGAGAGAGAGAGAGAGAGAGAGAGAGAGAGAGAGAGAGAGAGAGAGAGAGAGAGAGAGAGAGAGAGAGAGAGAGAGAGAGAGAGAGAGAGAGAGAGAGAGAATTGTACGAGTATTTGTACGTAAACTCTTTTCACACAACCAGGATACACACACACACACACACACACACACACACACACACACACACACACACACACACACACACACACACACACACACACACACACACGGCACAGACACAGTACTGCTACATCCGTGCTAATTGTAACTCATCCATTAACAAAAACGAAATATATTATAGTTTTGTTCACTCTTGTTTACACTAAAGAGACTGACACAGACGAGCAGCAACAAATCTCTCTCTCTCTCTCTCTCTCTCTCTCTCTCTCTCTCTCTCTCTCTCTCTCTCTCTCTCTCTCTCTCTCTCTCTCTCTCTCTCTCTCTCTCTCTCTCTCTCTCTCTCTCTCTCTCTCTCTCGTAAAAGATGGAGAGAGGAAAAGAAGATACACTGAAGAGGCTGAGGAGACAGATTCATTGCGACAGACCAGAATAACAACAGTGGGGGAAGAGCTTAGGGAGAACGGAAATTAGGAGTCGTGGAATTGAGGTTGTCAGAGCAACGAAGTCATTATACTGAGGACAATACACGCATGGCAGGACAAGGAGGGAAAAGAAGAAAGAGGAGGAGGAGGAGGAAGAAGAGAAGAAGGATGGCGGCATTGAATGAAATGGAGAAGATAGATGAGAAAGAAAGAGAGAAGGATAAATATTGTAGTTCTGAGCTTTGAAGTTTAGGTTGTTTCTTCAAATTTCGACGATGAGTGATAGATACAGATGATGGACTGCGGGAAGAGTTCCAGAGAGAGCGAGAAGCGGGGACATAGTAGAGGCGAGACAGTGAAGGTTCCATAGCGTAGGGAATGATGTTTTAAAGTTGTAGGGTGTGTCTATCTCAGTGAGGCAAGAACATGTGGCCAGACGGTGTGACGCTGCCAGGACAAAGGGAAAAAAATTAAACTTGAAGAATGACTAGCTAAATCAAATGTCTGTTACGACAATAAGATGTGTAATGTGTTGAGCAGATCACCGTTAATACATACGGAAAACAACAATAGGAAGATAGTTAATAAAAGTAACTTGAAAAATCACGAGCTAAATCATTTTTAAATAATGGCAATAATTGTAATGTATTAGGTGTTCAGTGTTAATAAATGCGGAAGGTAACGTTTGAAAAATGTTAAACAGGAGTATATCTAAGGTGAAATAAAGTTAATAGACGAATGAAACCACATATTCCTCGTTCTTAGAGATCAGAGTGCATAATATATTCAGTAAAATTGCGTTGATAAATAAAAATAGATGACATGAAGTGTTATGAAGTGACACAGAGGAACAAAACACACAACATAATTATTCAGTTTTTCAGAAATTTAAATGTATAATGTATTCAGTATAATGGTGTCGATAAAATAAGAATAGATGACATGAAGGAAAAAAAAAAATAAAACAACACATGAAATGACAGAGGAACGAAAGCACACAACAGAATCCTCAATCCTAGAAACTGCAAACCTGACATCACACATCACAACACAACATTTAGTCCTGATCCCGAATAACAAAAGCACCATATTGTCACTCCAGTACTAAACCACACACACACACACACACACACACACACACACACACACACACACACACACACACACACACACACACACACACACACACACACACACACACACACACACACACACACACACACACACACACACACACACACACACACACACACACACACTACTCATCCTTACATATACCTTTGCCTTGTACTTCCTCGCTAATAACATGTCGGGCTGTTGTTCGCTGTAAGTGGCGCCCAGTATGTCCCGCTGTTGTTCCGCCTTCCTTCCTGCATCCCGCCGCGTCTCGTCCCCCTCACTGCGACGAGAGTTGTAATTTAGCGTCGCTTCTTTACGATCTCCTACATCCTACTTACGCTCCCAGCATCATTTAGCTCCCCCCGCACCGCCTTTGTTGCTGCTATTGTTATAAAGAGGCATGAAAGCGGGTGTGAGAGAGAGAGAGAGAGAGAGAGAGAGAGAGAGAGAGAGAGAGAGAGAGAGAGAGAGAGAGAGAGAGAGAGAGAGAGAGAGAGAGAGAGAGAGAGAGAGAGAGAGAGAGAAAATTTCTTTCCCCTTCATATCTCACAAATTTTCCTTTTCCTGTTTTCTTTCAGCATCGCAATCATCAACAGAGATTTATAGCCACCCTTAACATCACTTCTCCTCCTCCCCCTCCTCCTCCTCCTCCTCCTCCTCCTCCTCTTCCTCCTCCTTCTCTTCGTGGTCGTCGGCAGGCCACACAAGCACCTGAACACCGACTCCTGTTATTTTTTTCTCCTCACTTATTTTATCAGATCGCTCATTTTGCTCGGATGGTTTCGGGAGGCTGGGTGAGGGAGGGGGTGAGGGGGCAACGTCTCCCTCATCCTCTGGTTTATTAATATCCGGAGGGGACGCGCTCTTCCCCCGGTCACTTTATTATGATATTAGGTAGCTAGGTAGGGGCACATTCTCTGCCTAGTCACACTATATTTGCTGGAAAAATTCCCCCTTAATTGGAATTTCATAAGGTCGCTATGAAAAGTTGCCTAATTACTGGATATTAGTGGCACTTGGGGTGTCTCGCAGTGAAGGGCAAGGGGAGGGAAGGGGAAGGGAAAGGGTAATGTAAGGATCGGTAGGCATGGTGATCTCTCCACAAGCAGGCAGCATCAAGCTATTAGGACCATGTTCATAAACGCTTTCCTTTCCCACCACGACTATTTTCAAAGGCCACAGAGATAATCAGCGAGGTTCTCATGACTGCTTCTCCTTTAAATAATACAGAAATCTTGTTAATGCGTCACTTGAATCATTAAAACACCCTTAAAAACCCGTGTAGCTTCAACTAGAGCCTTTTCAAAATAGCGGAGGTAATGCCAAGTGTTTCAGAATATGGTCATTAGACTCATCAGAACACAGCACAGGTGAGGTGGAGATTAAATTCTATCTTTCTCTCTATTCACTCGATTTGTTTTTCTCTCGTTCTTACCTCCACCTCATCGTCTCCTTTATCTCTCCTGTCCGCGGGAAGAATAGACTCGACAGGTACACGAAGACAGCGGAGGAGGAGAGAACGAGTGGAGAATTACCAGGTGGTGTATCGTAGAGAGATGAAGAGGCCCTGAGGCGTGTGTGTGTGTGTCTGTGTTTGTGTGTGTGTGTGTGTGTGTGTGTGTGTGTGTGTGTGTGTGTGTGTGTGTGTGTGTGTTCTGGGAGGAGCTACAGGACGGGCCACGTGATAGATGGGACAGAGGTGCGTCTGGTGTTCGTCGCGTCCCGTCACTATCTGCAGGGCACAGCAGCGTGACTGTTGCCCATCGAGATCCAGCCAGGCCGTAGCGCCGCGCCTCTCCTCCAGGAAGGAATGTGTCCTATTTACTTATTTGTTTATTGCTTGGCTACGTGGCTGGCTGGTTTGGTTAAGCTTCGGTATTAAGAAAACAATATCAGAATTTGTGTTTAGTCCTAACGTTTCTTACTGGTAGTCATTAGTTATTGGTCTTCTATGTTTGTTTGTTGTGGATTTGTTTATTGTGTGTGTGTGTGTGTGTGTGTGTGTGTGTGTGTGTGTGTGTGTGTGTGTGTGTGTGTGTGTGTGTGTGTGTGTGTTTGGGCGCGTGTCTCGCCGCCACCCTCAGCGTCTAGACGACCAGCAAAGCCACCACGGTAAATGCCCCAAGGGTGGCCGCTCAGCAACACTCCGCCGCGCCCCACCCCCGGGCCACAACCTCCGTGCGGCCATTTGCATTTTACCGCCGAGTTGGATAATACAAGCTACCATCAGGCCACTCTTTACCCCATTACTTTTAGCGCAGGAAGTGCAGTTAGCGCTAAAACAAAACATTTTTTTCGGTCCCGCCCACCTCGTTCACCATTTCCTGAAAAATTTTACCGAGGCAGGAGAAAGGTGGAGTTTCAGATTTTAGTGAAAGAAAAAGCAATATTAAGAAGAGTATCTGGAACATGCTGTACATTAAAGTCTAATTATGGTAACGAGGACAAGCGACGGGAAGGGAGAGACAGAGAGAGGGAGCACATGGAGGGAGACTCGGGGCAGAGGCGCAGCGCGGGGACGCAGAGGCTGCTCGTCTGACAGGTGGAGGTCGTTGGGAATCGGAGGAGAATATGGTGTTTTTGGTCCAATTCCGAGCTGGCGACGAAAATTACGATTGGGAGAATTCTATTGCAGCGCGTCCCTGGGCGGTTCCCGCGGCGCGATAAGAAGGAATTTACGCATGTTTGCTTGTGTCACAGAGCTTGTAGGAAGGGAGGAGGGAGAGAAAAGGGGGTGGGGGGGACAGGGAGCTCTGACAGGAAGGACTCCACTGGCATACAAATGGCGATAAAACGGCTTTTTACATCCCCTCCGGAGCAAGTCTCGGCGAAGATAAATATTTGCGTTTCTTTCTTTCCCCCATTAAGGGTGCCGCGTCAGAAATTAGGCGGATGATGGGTGGCCGCGCGCCCTTCCCCACTGCTAGGCCCGTGACTCCCCGCCGACTGCTGCTGCGGTTGCTCATGATTCACGGCGGTCCAGTTCTCATGCCTCTCTTTCAGTTCTGATTAAATTTCTTCACGTAAGACACATTTATGAGCTCTGTGAGATGCATGGCGAGTTTTTTCCCCCGTCCCCCTCTCCTCTCCTCCCTCCCTCATGTTTGCAGCAGTTTTATCATGTACAAGTTTTTATCTCGTGGCTTATTTATGAGGAAATATTTCATTTTCTGTGGCTATACTACTAGCCACAAGAAGCAGAACAGGGAGTCGGGGAGAAAAAAAGGGAAATAGGGATGGGGATGAGGGAAACAGGGGGACAGGAAGGTAAGGGATGAACTATCAGTGTGTGCGTTGGTGGGGAGAAAATTTACACCACGAGATAACTTTAGACTCAGAGGATTTAGGGCAATCAGCCGCCAGTTGTCGTCCTGCCTCAAGCGGGGTGTGGCAGTGAGCGTCCTTGCGGCATAGTGAATCAGGCGCCTCCTGATGCATGGCCTTCGTTGGTAGTCGTCAGCGCAGAGACCCGCGCGCTCCACTCGAATATTGAGTCCGTGAGGAAGTGGCTGCCGGTGGTGTCGGCTGCTGCGGGATGTACGAGTGCACCGCGGGAATATCTATCGCACGGAATTTGTACTTTCTTTTCGAAGGGCGGTAGAGTTTCACTATGTTCAGGCGCCGGCCAGACACGTGCTGCATGAGGGATAGGATTCACTCACAGTGCGGTAGTAGAAAGCGTGAAAAGGCGACATTCGTGAGGAGATTTTTCCAGTGCGGCTTAAAAACCTGTACCCCTGACTCAGCGATTAAAAGTTCATATTTGGTTCCCCAACATGTGCACACTGTTAACCAATTACTTCACACGTGACCTTGTTACAAATTGCAAGTCATGTAAAGCACTAAGTAAAGAAAGTTACGCGATGGTATGTACTCGTGAATAGTATGTAGCCACCCACAGAAAACATCTCCTAATATGGACTATAATCCGAACTGAGGGGAAACTAATGTAACGATCAGTCACGGCTTATAGCGGAGGTTGTAAAGCCGGGTGTTTTCTCCCTGCATCCTTTGCCTAAAAAAGAAAACATGAAAAAGAAGAAACAATGATGACAGCCGACAAGCTTCCCAGCTGGCTGCCTCCTCCTCCTCCTCCTCCTCCTCCTCCTCCTCCTCCTCCTCCTCCTCCTCCTCCTCCTCCTCCTCCTCCTCCTCCTCCTCCATCCCCAGCCTCCGTCCTGACACTCATTAGGTGAGAACTAAGAAAGGATCTCCTTAGCGTGGAGGAGAATAACACACCTTTCCCTCCGTCCCGGCCCTTTACCTCGCCCGGGCCGGGACGAGGGTAAAAAAAAGTCTTTGAAAAAACAGGAAGGAAGATAAGGGCGCCTCCCCTCGCCTGCCTTGGAGTGGTAGTCGTCACGAGGGTAAATACAGACTGTTTGGGGGATGGTGAGCTGCCTCCCCTCCTGATGGTATCGCGGCCCCTCCACCTGCTCACATCCCTTCCCTCCCATCACCCCTCCACCCCTACTCTCCCTCCCTCGATGCCTTTTTCATTCTCGTTTCCCTCCACATTTGACTTCCTTGCCCTTTCCGTTTCCGTGGAGGTCATATTCAATTCAGGTTCTAAATTTGTAGTATTAATGTATGCATTCCTCAGAGGCCTTGAATGCGTGCTTGGGATGCCGTTCAACTTGAGGGGACGCTCGGAGTTAAACGCTACAGCACTTTGCCACGGCTCTCTGTCTCATTTGCTTTTGAACGTCCTGTGCTTCCTAGAGTCCGTGTAATGGATGAAGACTCGCTACTCCTGCGGCACAGTGAAGATTCTAATATGCAGTCTAGTACAGTACGCCATCTCAGGTTTCCCAGGGACCACACACCATCCTCTCATGAGCACTTACTCGTAGATAAACTATTACTGTGTTTACTCAGGCCAAGATCCGAGCGAGGGGCGTGAAATAGTGGTATGGTGCGGTGCTGTAGTGTGTTCTTTCCAGTGAATATGCTGTAGTGTAGGATAGAAGGGGAAAATACGTGAAAAAAAGAGTAAAATACGAAAAGGAAGAGAAAGATGAGGAGTATAAGATAAAAAAACGTGAAATAACGGAAATACAAAAAGGAAGATGAGGAGGACACAAGGGAAATATGTGAAAACAGGAAAAATACGAAGAGGAAGTGGAAGATGAGGACGAGGACGAGCACCTTCGAATCCTTCCAGTAAAAAAGAAGAGGTCGAAAACAAAAAAAATAACGAAGAAATAAGTTGGAAAAAAAAATGGAAGATACAGAGGACAAACGAAAGAAAACTTGACCATTTTCGTAAAAAAAAAAAAAACACATAGTTTAATGAACACAGTGCGGCGGGAAGGGAAAGAGGTAAGGTGAAAGGAACAGGAGCAGAAGAAGCAAGAAGAGGAGGAAGAGGAGGATGAGGAAAGGAGAAAAGAGAAAGAGAGAATGGTATGCCTTTGATGGTTCCTCGCTTCTAACATCCTGTCTGGAGATGAGAGAGTCTGGCAGTGGAGAGCCTCGGAGGAGCAAATGTGCCGTGCAGGAGAAGAGATGGAGGAAGACCGGAAGAAGAGAGAGAGGAGAGCAAAGTTTCATGATAACCCAGTGTGCCTGGAAGAAAACAAGATGATGATGATGATGATGATGATGATGATGGTGATGATGGTGATGGTTGTAATTTGTAATATACGTAAAGGAAAAATGTTGGGGAAAACAAACCGTGGGAGAAAGGATGAAAAAAAGCGTGAAAGAAATATGGGAAGAGGAAGAAAAGAAAGAAAGTTTGGAAGAAAGGTTAAAAAAATGAGACGAAGAGAAATAGAGAAGGGAGAGGGAGAAAAAGACAGGAGAGCTGAAGGAAATATGGGAGAAGGACGAAAAATGGAAAGGAAAAGGAAAAAGAGGAAGAATATGAGTAGAGGGGAAGCAAGACAAAAAAAAAAGAGCTAGAGGAGGAAAAATGCGAGGAGGAAGAAAAAAAGAAGTAAAAAGAAAGTAAAAATGGGAGAGGAATGGAGGGGAAGAGGAAGAAAAATTGACGTGAAGAGGCGGAAATATAGGAGAGAGAGAGAGAGAGAGAGAGAGAGAGAGAGAGAGAGAGAGAGAGAGAGAGAGAGAGAGAGAGAGAGAGAGAGAGAGAAGGGAAAGGGGAGTAAAGAATGTTTTTGAGGGATCGAGGCATGAGTGAATCTAACCGCGATAAAGCACACACACACACACACACACACACACACACACACACACACACACACACACACACACACACACACACACA